>NC_092861.1:153280491-153296537 GCF_032062135.1 Pyxicephalus adspersus | reverse complement strand
ATGTCAGAGCTATATAAATGTATAATAATAGTGTGTGACTGTGGGGGGACATTAGAGTGTCAGCTCCTCTGTACAGAGACTGATAGGACCGGCTCAGTGTTCTCTGTACAGCACTGGGGTATATGTCAGAGCTATATAAATGTATAATAATAGTGTGTGACTGTACAGAGACTGATGAGTGTCAGTGAAACAGTAAATGAGTAAAGTACTCCCAGGTAACCGGCGGTCTTAGTGAGATATATTTCCAGCAATAGGTGCATCAAATCTAATTACTAAAGTTGCCTCTCTCTCTGCAGATCCCTGGACGATGGCCTTCAGCAAGAGCCACAACCGCAAATATTTCTACAATTTGAAGACTCACAAGTCTGTATTTGAAGTTCCTATGGAGTCAATCGCACCATTTCAGTAAGTGTATGAGGGGAAAATCATGCCAAATGTCTGTCTACAAAGTGAGGGACTTCCCCTCTCGGACATCACTCGTATCCATTAAAATATTCACTATAAAGCAGACCCATCATGAAAAATGTAAATTTGTGTGAAAGGATTTCTTGCCCGATCATATTGATACATTTTTAAATAATTTTAGTATTTTCCGCTTGCAGCACCCCCCCCTCCACTTCTGGGGTTCTCATTGGATTTAAAGGTGCCCCCCATCCTCCTGTAACACCAATATCATGTATCTCAGGAGGCTGTGGGATTCCTTGGGACTCCGACCTTGTTCTGTGCATGGGTGAGCTTGGGCCCTGCATCATCGGTGAGCATTCCACCAATGTAGAACTCCCATTTATCTTCATATGCAGAGTGTGATAGGTGCCAGGTTACTTTCTTCTGCAGAGCTTCCATGTGCAGAACTTATTTGAAAGTACAGAAACATAATACATTTTTTTGCTGTAGGTAGTTTAAGAAAACATACGTTTAATTCTTGTCCAGGGTTACAATTTAACCCTCCATAGTCAGACCCAAATCTTAGGGAAAGGTGAGAAAAGATCAGCTGGTGAATTGATGCCACAACCACCTCTACCAGCTCACAGTTTATTACTGATCCCATTTCTTTGTTTATCTATATAACAACACATAAACCCCTCTGTGCCCCCACCGGCACATAATCCTAATCAGAAGAGCAATCACTGGGGCTTTGTCCTCACAGGATTCACACAGATAGCCTCTACAAGGCATTTGCAAAGCTTTTGGCAAACTTTAAGCTTTAAACCCAATAACTTGAAGATGTGGCAGTAACATGGGATGCAAACAAAGCTTCTACAGCCTGGAGTTTGTTTGCTGTTCTTTCCAGATGGCTCTGGGATATATAACAGAGAGGATTTGTTTTAGTCAGGCAGGCTCACCCCGTCTCATCTATAGCCAGTGTCAGGATGAAGAGTGAAAGGAGGATGAGAAACGCCTGGACCCCATTTCCCCTGTGATTCATCCCCTGAGCACTTGCAGGTTCAAAGCTGTCAAATCCTGAGCAAGTGTAGCTAGAAAAGGGTTAGATGAGGGATTCATAATCCAGCTGAGCTCTGTAAAGGAGAGATTTTAGGTTTACCCCTATATGTATAAAATGGAATGTAATATAACATGGAGGGTTTGCTCCTCACTCTCCTGGTAAAAGCAAAAAGAGAGATTTGTGTGACAGCTTCGGTCTTTCTTGAATCCATGCTGACTGTTAGTTATATTATTATTTTCCAGCACTCTTCTATGTGGTTCAATATCAAACTCCTTAGTGCCTAACTTACTTACAGGTCTGTAGTCACTTGGTATAGACTTTGGTCCCATTTTAAAACAGGAATTATTATCCATACAGTTTAATATTAATAATAATTTTTTTGGACAGATATTGTCTCATGTATACCAGGCCTTGGGCTCAGTCTGTACATTGTCTTATTTCAGTGCCTGCTTCTCAGCGAGACTGTTTTGGGAATGGGGGGATGGCGTCCAGATCCACGACTCCCAGAAACAGAACCCCGACACTGACAAGTTATCCAGAGACGCCGTTCTGGACTTCATTCGAACACACCAGCCTTGCTCCTCCGGGGGCAGAGAGGACAGGTAGTCCCGATTCCGGGAAGCGTTTGTCACGTGGAGGTCCTACCCTCCCTCTGGACTTGGATAATCTTTTAAGTGACTTGGCTCGTCAGCCTGGAGAATGCAGAGGGATCTCCCTTCCTTACAGATGCCTAAATTGCACTGCAGAGAGAGAAAAAGAAATATATATTTTTTTTTGCGCCTGGTGTGGCTCCTCTTCTACTTTGTTAGCCGTCTATTTTTTGATGAAAGGTTGCTTTATTTTTGACTTGTTACAGTTTATTTGCCATGTTATTACCCATATCACACCGTGATTGTCAACCTCTAGGTATCGGTATTCCAATGATTGGACTGAGCCCGAGTGATGAACATCGCTGTGTGTCCATAAGTCTGATCTGGTCATTTTCTGTGTCCGGTATTTTATGATGGGGGGAGGGGGGCTTTACAATGGCACTACTATTGTCATGTCTAAACCAGGAAAGGTAATAAGTACTCAAATCCAATATGGAGGAATTTTTGGCTTCTTGCTTTGTGCTGCACAGCAGTTCTGCAGATGGGAAAAGCAGCACAGAGTGATTTTAACCCCCATAAGTCTGGCTTTATGGGGGTGATTTAGAGCATACAAGAGACCCTGTCACCCTGTAGCTTAAGCATAGTAAATGTAGGCAATTGGCTCTTTGGTATCAATCTGTTCTTTGAGCAATCCAGTTCTTAGTTCTGTGTTGCCTCCAACGCATCCTGGAGTATCAGAGACTTCATTACCTCCATCCTGCTTTGTGAACAATGTAGTTATGTGAATGCTGGCCAGCAAATCCCTGGATTCTATGTTGTTCACTATTCCATCTACAGAGCCACAGCAAGTTTAATAGAAGCCTTGACCACAGCCGCATATGAGGTTCAGAAGGGAAGGAAGCCTCCAATTCTCAGAAGTGTCAGTGATAACTAAATTAAATTGAGCTATAAGATCAGTAAATGTCTGTTTTACATGTTTAGGCTGCTGTGGTTACAGGGTCTCTTTAATTTCCCTTTTAGCCTATACCCATGAAACCAAAGGTTGTCGAGTTATAACATTACTGGATGATAGATAGACACAATGATGTTACCTCTGATTTGTGGAGAGGCAGCAGTCTGACATTAGTGTGCAAGAGCTTGAAATTTAAGGGAAGTTTTATCAGGTCCTGACATATACCCAGTACAGCAATTATCAGTAAATGTAGATTATGAATCTTGCTCTGCTAGGTTGGGTCATCCATACATCTGACATTGCTATGCCACTACATAGTGAATCAATGGGCTCACTCGACATTACTATAGAAGTTTCTGACAGGTGGTCATTAAAAAGTGCCAGGCAGTGCACCCAGATAAAAGGGGCTGGGGAGAACACTGGAATATCTTCTACAGCTCCTAAAAATAAAATCTGCCTTTTCCAGGCAGGGCAATTATAGCAAACAGTCAGCTTTATACTCCAGGTTGCTGTCCACTCCAATAAATGTACTAGCATCCATTTATTTGGAAAGGGATTTGCCCCTTCTGGTGAGGTCAGGTACTGATGGTGGGGATTTGCCCCCTATTGGTGAGGTCAGGTACCGATGGAGGGGATTTGCCCCCTATTGGTGAGGTCAGGTAGTGATGTTGGAGGAAGAAACATAGCTCACCATTCCAATTTATCCCATAATTGTTCAGTAGGGTTGAGGTCAGGGCTCTGTACAGGACACCTGAGTTCCATTACACCAAACTGGTGACCCCATGTCTTTATGGAGCTGGCTTTGTACCCCGGGGCACAGTCGTTGGGGAAAAGGGTCTTCACCAAACTGTGACCACAAGGCTGGAAGAGCACAATAACCTGCTATGTCTTTGTGTTCTGTAACAGTACCCATACCTGGAAACATCTGGAAGGAGTCTACGTACCTTTGGTTGCATAGTGTATATCCCTCTATCATTGTTTACAGTGCTCATTCATTGGTTGGATCCTATGACTGTGGACACCATCGGTCCACACCAGGTATGATTGTCAGTTGGGGACACCCTGTACATATGTAGCATCTTTGTGTTTTATGCATGTTTGGCTGAGGAACAACTAACTCCTATGGCAATAAACCACTTCAGTGGACACCATAAGAATATTGTACGGCTCTTTTAATGTCCAATAAGACTTTGGATGACCTATTGCAGCAAATCTTTTTTCAAAATGAGAGGAATAAAAAAAAACAGGGAATAGACAAGAAATGGCAGCTTATAACTAGCAAGGGAGCTAGCAGTGGGATGGACGGTAATTAGAACACTGCCTCAAGGTTTGCAGAATTTATGGTGGAATAGGCATTCCTGTCTGCACAAGGTGCTGACAATATATAAGAAGAATTGTGACTTTAGCCACATGTTGAACAGTTTTGATTGGAGCACTGAAAGGGAAGTTCTGTGATATGTTACACTTTATGAACCCAACCCCAGGCTTTGGAAACACCCTGCTGTATTTTTTAATTTTGCAGGGCAGAGAGTCCTTTTGTATTCTACTGGTGTTGGGTTGTTCCTGATGATTTAGAGAGCATTACTCCAATGCTAAGCGAATCATCAGGAACCGCTATTCATGTATTTATATCAGCCAAACATATACCAACATAAAATCCAGTTGGGTTTGCAGCAATCACCCAAGAAGTGCCCCAGAATGGCACACACTAAACAATGCGGCAAATGTCACCCTCACAGTAATGATGCAGTAATGCCACCATCACACCTGTTAACATGCTTTGTGTTCAGACCATTCATTTTCAGAGGCTACCAACGCCTCTCAGTGCACAGAAAGCTGCATCTGATCATTTTTTGGCAATGCAACAGCAAGCAATGACTTCTGTGCATTGGGGAGGGCAGGTTTGGGGTGTTGTGCCTGAAGGATGTGTGCAGTAAAAAGGGGCGATCCCATCCCTAAAGCAGAACTAAAGTGAAAATAAAAAAAAATCACACCCCTTTAATCCCGCAGATCTGTCTATTCATTGGGTCCGGCGTCATTCCGGTATCTTACGACCCAGCACGGAGGAGGTGTCAGGCGCTCCTATCTTCTTCTG
Organism: Pyxicephalus adspersus; assembly: GCF_032062135.1. Taxonomy (NCBI): domain Eukaryota; kingdom Metazoa; phylum Chordata; class Amphibia; order Anura; family Pyxicephalidae; genus Pyxicephalus; species Pyxicephalus adspersus. Next base: position 153,291,456 of record NC_092861.1, on the reverse strand, counting down.
GGTTCTTAGTACCTCACCCAATTTCGCACTGCGCAGGCATGATTTTGGGTGACTTAGATGGGGTAAAAGACTGCAGATCAGCAATTTTGTTCTCCCATTAAAGAATGGGCTCCTGCAAATGCCTGAGATCGGACATGTGCAGAAGGAACAGCCAGGAGCCTCCGGGGATGTGTGGTGTAGGTGTCCTGGGAGGCTCTACGCTCCCATGAGATGATCAAAACAGAAGGAGGAGGTGCTGCACTTTTAAAAAAAAATTAATACAATTTTTACTTTATAAAAATGTAACCTATGTAAAGTAAAAATTTAAAGTTTAGGTCCTTTTTCATGTTTAAACAGCAGAAAGTTGTGATTTTGGTGATTTTGACCATAGAGAAGATTGTTAGTTCCAGATATATTGGTTTAACTATTTCTTTTCTTTTGGTGATCCCCTGGGGTTTTCACACAACTGTTCGGGGTTTTTACAGATTGGTGAAAAATAAAGAACAGCCATTGTGTGGCAGAACTGCAGGTGTAAAAGAAGAACAGCAGCTATAGAAGAACATAAAATCATCAAGGTTTAGTACTGTTCATTCAGCACCTGAAATGGTCATAATAACCCCCTGGATCCCTTTTATTTTATCTGACCCGTGCTTTGAACAAGCCCTGATAAATGGGGTCCCCAAATGCTTAGAACTAAAACTAGACTTTGTTTTCTTATTTGGTGCACACCCAATGTTTAATATATATATAATGTGTGTGTGTATATATATATATATATATATATATATATATATATATATATATATATATATATATATAAAGGGTTGTCTACCTTTTTATGTTAGGTAAAATTTAGAGTTTAGGTCCAAATTCGGACTGAGAATTTTTAATGCTTTGGTAGATGCAGCACCTCCACATCTTTCTTTGTTAGGAAAAGGGATCAGAAAATAGATACCTCAGTGGTAGTATCCCAGATTACCGATCTTTACTAATGCAGTAAACAGCATCTGTGCATCATAGAGAACCTTGAGGTGGAATGAAAACAGCAGAAGGCAGTGGGTACAGGGTCACCAAAAAGCCATGGAAACACACTGGACAGTACAAGCATAATGGAGACTTAGCCCCTCTTTTCCGCATTGCATTTTGTGCTGTGAAATGTTCTTGCTTCAATAATTCTGATGTTTAGGACATGGTGCAGTGTTCTCCCCAGCCTCTTTTAGTTGGGTGTACCACCCGGCATTCTCCACTAACCTCATGGCTATTTTTGAGTGGTTACTGAATAGTAGGCACCACCACCCACCTACAGCTTTTTCCCACCCAGCAAATTTCACACTGGTTTATAATCACAAGTGAAGTGCCTGGGCTACAAACAAATCAAACATCATGAACAATACCACACAAAAAATAGTTTTTCCCAAACTGTGATGCCTATTAGGATTTGTTTTGCTATTTGTTTCATGATTATGTTGCATGTAGTTTCAAGGCTGCAAGGGATCAGCAGCAGAAATCTCCAATATTTCTCCAGTTCGGCCTCCATCTTGGCTGTCATATTAGACGGTAAATAAACGGCTTCTATCCGTCCACTCAGATTAGCAGGGACAATACTCGTCCATTTACTGCTCCCATTTGGAGATGGTGAGCGGGGGGACAAGTATATGGCGAAGCTCCAGGGCCTCTCCTATTGTGTGATACTTCTCCCACCTACTAGATTGTAAGCTTCTCGGGGCAGGGTCCTCTCCTCCTCCTGTGTCACTGTGTTTGTCTGCCATTTGCAACCCCTATTTAATGTACAGCGCTACGTAATATGTTGGCACTATAGAATACCGTTTAATATTATTAATAATAATAATAATGATGACACGGATGTGATAATGGTGGGGCACTAGGAATTCAGTAACATATCTGCTGACTGATGAGTATCATTGTGCCCGGACCCTTATAGCTGGGACTACATTGGACCCGCCGTCTGCTACCGGAGGTACCTGCCAGTCCCGCGCCTCTGTCAACAGGAATATCTGCCGATGGTGTTCCCTTTTCCTTCGGAGGACTTCCCAGTCCTGTGCCCCTGACCCCTGGGGGACCGGCCAGCTTTGACCCTTTTGGCAAGTTAAATTGTTTCCATGCTAAAATATAATATATAATATTTTATATAATAAATATAAAAGTCTCTGCAGCTTGGCCAGAACAAAAAAAACCTCTTTATGCCCCAGTTGTTGAGTATTTGTTTTGTCTTGGGGAGACCCCTGGGCCCCCTGAGCTGGAAAAGTTTGTGAAGCCCTGACTGGAGAACTATCACAAAGTTATTGAGAATACAAGGCACTCCGGCCTTTGCAGCGCTGGGTCCCAGGTTTGAATCTCGGCCAGGACACTATCTGCATGGAGTTTGCAGGTTCTCTCTGTGTTTACGTAGGTTTCCTCCTGGTACTCCAGTTTCTTCCCACATTCCAAAAACAGTTAGGTTAATTGGCTTCCCCCCAAAAAGACATATGACTATGGTAGGGACATTAGATTCTGAGCTCCTTTGAGGGATTGATTATGGACTTTATACAGCACTGCGTAATATGTTGGTGCTATATCAATAATTGATGATGATAATAATAATAGAATAACAAAACAAAATGTTACAAAACTGCTTTAATTATAACAAGCCCCCCCCAGTCCCTGTAATCTCAATAACATGATGAAGGATTTGTAGTTCGGTCACATTGCAGCGTTCTGTTATTAAAGAACCTTTTTACAGCACACGGTACCATTAATCGCTTGGCTTTTCTCTATATTCCAACACGAGATGATGCAACGTCCAGGGAAAGTGTACAAAAATGTGAAACTGGTGATCAAGGAGGTGAAAAAAACACCTCTGGCTGTTTCATGGAAAAAAAAATGAAATGGCAAATGTGAGTTTTTCAAACCGGCCCTCCTGAGGCTTCACGGTAACAATCTGACCCGTCCCGGACTCTCCATCAAAGATTTAGAATCAGTGCTCGGCTGATACATTCACGTCTATGCTCAGAGACAAAACATTCCACGTCCTGCCAGGAATCCATAATGGAAGGTAGGGAGAATCGTCTGTAGCTGATTGGTGCTCCTCCGTCACATGGTCCAGCAGTAATAAACCAGCGCAATGAACAGGAAGATGGCGACTGACAGCAGCATATTCTTGCGGTTCTCATGGCGCAGAGATTTTAATTCTTTCTCTGTAAACAGAATATAATGAAGGTAAGGAAATAAGGACGCAAAGGAAGGCAGAATCTAAAGAAGAGACCCGACTAACCGTAATGAGACATCTTGTTGGTCAGAGAATTCTTCTCTTTTTCCAAAGATTTTCTGCAGACAAAAAGAAAACAGGAAGATTTATGGCCCTGGGGGGATTATGTGTAAAAGTCAGAACTATTCCTGGGTGAAACAGAATATATTTACCCGTCTCTGGTGACCTCCTGCACTGCCTAGGCAAAGCTGCCATCACCCTCCTGCCCACCAGAGCTCAGAAAATGACAATAATCCTGCACAACATTCCCCAGAATCTTGTGGGCAGGAGGGTACGGTCACCCCCGCACTGCAATAACTGGAGAAAGGGGAGTTTAGGATTTATTTTTGGGGCACAATGAACAATGGCAGTGAAAGACAACTTCAAAAAAAATGTTTCGACTTTCGAGCTCTTTATAAATCTGTGAATCTGACATTCCCTCAAACATTCCCTGGTGGGAGCCTATTATTACCATTGAAACACATAGATCTCGAAGATTCCCATCAGTGAATGTCAGATTTACTGCTTATAAATAGAGCCACAGATATTTATTATTATTCAGATATAAAATCCATACACACAGAGTGAATGATTCTTCAGTCAAAGTGGTGAAAATTTGTGAAGATTTTAGATGTGGCCCCAAAGTAGTGCTGCTTCCTGCAGGAAACAAGTGAAGGGCCAAAGAGGGGATTGACAGGAAACAAGGCGGGGCTAGCCAGGTGAAAACTGACCTATGGGGGAACAAGGCAGGACCAGGTAGGTAGATCCAGTTGAGGGACTGGGGCTGGGTGCGGGTTGCTGGGGCATCTGAGGGCGCAGGGGACGCGGGTTGCTGGGGCATCTGAGGGCACACGGGACGCGGGTTGCTGGGGCATCTGAGGGTGCAGGGGATGCGGGTTGCTGGGGCATCTGAGGGCGCAGGGGACGCGGGTCGTGGGGCATCTAAGGGCACACGGGACGCGGGTTGCTGGGGCATCTGAGGGCCCAGGGGACATGGGTCCCGGGTATAAAGTTGGTAATTCTCAGAACATTTCTCGTTTGCACAGTACAGGTACACTTTATTTATTCCCTCCATTACATTGCATGTCATATTACATTGTTTAGCCTTCATGCAGGCACGGATTCTATAGAATGAGCTCAGCCCTGATATCTCACTACAGGTCCACTTTAATCCCAGGTCAGTTGTAAGGCTACATGGGGGATTCTGATTGGTTGCCAGGACCGATGTGAACTACCCCCCTTCACGACTGTGCTGTCAGTGTTAGATAATGAAAATTGTCACCTCTCTGGCCACACTGATCTTCTCCTTCTTCTTCCTCGCCATCCTCCGCAACTCACTTCTCTTCCTGGACACGTCTCCTTCCTGCAGCTGTACCCCATCCATCACCAATTCATTGGCTCTGACGCCGTATCCGCCATGTTTATTAAGGGCAGACCTGGCCCTAACAACAGGGAGTCTGTCATCTTTAATAGGGGCAGACGCCATCTTCAGTGTGGGAGCTCTCTCGTTTCAGGTAAGGTAGCCGCCATGTTTACTAAGGGCAAATTACCTCCATGGAGGCCATAGCAATATAGGCAACGTTTGCCCTGCGGAGACAGGGGGCGCCATATTTTTTAGGGGCATTACCATTAATACATTGAGAAACAGTGGCCATTTTTACTGAGGGCAGACTTGAAGCCTTTTCTGGAAATCAGTACGTTAAAATTTCTTTATATGGTGAGAATTTTGGATGGAGGGTAGAAATGTATGTCCTAATGGTAAGTGGATTTTGTCATTGCTTCTTTTTTTTTTGCTTAACTGGAGAAATTGTCAAAAAGTGAGTGAACGGTTCCATATTATACCGCCTATCACCAGCAGGGGACAGTAACAGCCCAGCGAGGGTCTGACTCCCATTGTCGGCAAACTTTCCATTATCTCTGAGCCCTATTACAGGACAGGGGCCACAAGTTCAGAGACTCTCACCCTGCTCAGTGGATTGTATAGATTGTAGATTGCAAGCTCTTCTGCTCACAGTGAAGTTTTCCACCAACTCGCTGTGATAAAACTCCTGAAAACTCCTCAAAAGTTCATTTTTACTTTCGTCCAATGAGGTTTGACAATTACAGTCACGTGACTAAATGGGTTTTGTGATTGGAGCCTCGGGTCCCTTGGTGAGTCATGTGACAGCCCACGAGGGAATTATTAAGTAGAAGAAACAAGGAACCCTTAACCCTCGGCGACCAATTAGAATTCATGTTACTGAAGTAAGAGAACTATATGGTGGATTCCAATTGGTTGGCTCCAATTTTTTAACTCCCCCCACTTCCAATCACTTTATAAATATTCCAGTTTTAATAAAACTTCTCTTAGAGCCGATATATTGCAAGGATCACAATCCTGGTAAAAGCAGCTCAGATCTCCATCAATGATCAGAAACCAATCAGAGTGGCTACAAATCATGTGATCAGTTTTTCAATGGGACCTGGCAAAGGTGAGGTATTCGGGTGAGTTGGGTGTGGGGTAGTTGTAGGCGTGCAGTATTTGTACTCGTAGGTTAGGTGTGGGGTTTTTACATTGGTGGGGTAGATGTGGGGTATTTGTAATGGAAGGGTAGGTGTGGGGTATTTATGTTGGTGGGGTAGGTGTGGGGTATTTGTAGTGGTGGGTAGGTGTGGGGTATTTGTAGTGGTGGGGTAGGTGTGGGGTATTTGTACTGGTGGGGTAGGTGTGGGGTATTTGTACTGGTGGGGTAGGTGTGGGGTTTTTACATTGGTGGGGTAGATGTGGAGTATTTGTAGTGGAGGGGTAGGTGTGGGGTATTTGTACTGGTGGGGTAGGTGTGGGGTTTTTACATATTCCTGTGACAGGTACTCTTTACCCCCTGCACACAGTCGGTGGTGTTGGGGATGATATTTGCCCCATATCAGGTCGGGGTGATCTGTTTTCTCTTTTGCCCCTTCCTGCTTCTGGGAGGTTACAACGATGTGACAATTACCCCGCTTGGAGCTGTGATGTGGCAGCTGTGTGTTCACTCTTCAGCCAATAGATGGCGCCATCTCTCTTCAGTATATAATGAGGAAGACAATTATCAGATCTGAGCAATCAGTGACTCTGAATTGTTGATACCCCCAGAGCCGGACAGGCGGGATACCCCCAGAGCCGGACAGGCGGGATACCCCCAGAGCCGGACAGGCGGGATACCCCCAGAGCCGGACACGTGGGATACTTCTGGAGCCTGCATACACAGTAGAGCGCAGCCGGCAACAAATGCCGTATTCACAGTTTATGCTTTCACTAGATGAATGATGGAATTGGTGAATCTCTTTCTGTGAAAGGATTGGGGAGTAGAAGGCAGTGGGGGCCCCGGGGGCTCTGTGGTCATTATCCCCGGTGACACGTCAGGGATTTGTCGGCTCGGTGCCGGGGCTCCTGGTGGTCAGGTTTTATTAACGCCGAGACGCATTATCAGGAAGCGTGACATTAAGCGGATTGCGAGGGTCGGTGTCACACGGCCTCCCTGCCGAGCCCAGCTTACAGATTTGTATCAACTTTATTGGTATTCAGCCGGAGGAGACGAACGCAGAGGACAGGGAGACAGATCTGAGGTTTTATTAACATGAAAGTCCAAATCTGCTGAGTGAACAGGCCGGGGTATGAAGAGAACGACTACCAGAAATTATTACCCGCTTCTGGTCTTGAGATACACCGGGGCCATCTTTATTTAGGCATCATCCGGGGTTTCCTGATGCCAGATCAGAGGTGACACCAGAGTTTAATGTTTGACACAGATCAGCCATTGCTAGAGCTTCTTACCTTGTGACAAAAAAAGAGGAGACTGAGGAAATGCCTCCTCCTGCCTGCAGCAGACTGATGAAATCATCTCAACCTAGGCAAAGTCACTGACTGGAGCTCAGGGATGTTTCTTTAATGATCACAGACAGGTCCAATTTATTCACATTAGATTGGTATCAGCAGCTGGAGTGAGAAGCCCGGCACCACTGACCTCCCTCTAGTAGCCCCATCAACAAACTCCATGCAGACATTGCTGTCCTGTGGGCACAAAGCTTAGACCGGTGCACTCAGAGCGGGTCAGCCACACTCCCTCCCACCCCAGGAATGAGGGGCGTGGCTACTACTCAGCTCTGCAAGCAGAGGCCCCTGAAGAGCAGGAAATCAGCTGGGGGAAAGCAGAGGGGGCAGTAAGAGTGCAGGGTCCCCTCCAATGCCCCTGTAAAGAGCACCTGTCATTCCTTGTGTCACATGCTGTCAATAAAAACAGAACAGAAAAAGTTTTTTGCCTTGGCACCACTGTAATTGGGTCGGTTCATTGCGATGACACCGGCAGAGGAAAGTGTTGGTTCTGTTGGGTTCCCCAGGGCCCCTAATAAAGATGTTCTGTATCAGCTGACAGCTGTTGGAATCGGTGCTCCCCCATCACTCACTGCCCCCTCACTGCTGACCGCCTCGCCAGGGTTATTCAAGGAGAGACATTAATCACACCGTGCCAACTGCACCCCGGCCACCTGCGCCATCATCTGCCCGATCATCCCAGCCGACCTGATAATTACCGCCTACTTCCACCTGACCAGCTTTAGAAGTGCCAAGGCAGTGCCAACATGGGGGGAGGGGAGAGCTCAGAATGATCCGGACATTCAATTTATCTAAAATTCGGATCTGAAGATTGGCATCCCTGCACCTCCATGTGAACGCCAAAGGGTGAATCCACCACAATGTACAGGGGACCCTGGGTCATCTGTGCCCATCATGGGGCCTCCACTATCCCCCGTGCTCCGTTCCTGGCTCTGCACCCCTGCTGTGTCCATTATGAGGAGTTTCACCCAATGAAATTAGAAGCCCCTACAAAACTATTTAAATCTTATCTTTCACATTTTCACTGCTTTCTCTTTTCATAGTTTAGTTAATATAATATTAGAGATTTGAAGATTCTCCACCAGAGGGCGCTCTTACTGGATAAGTGCAATCACCCACTTAGGGAGGGCATTGTTTTCAATGTGTCAGCCGACTCACAAACATTCATTGTGGAAGGGGCCGTATAGGAGGTGAGCGTGGTGACGGGGCCTCTTGGATATCTCAGTATAGTATAGTATAGATATTTTATTTATTTCCTGATTATTACCATAAATTAAAGATATATAATAAAATAAAAATTTGTGTATGAATTGATTTTTATTTGCCCCTCCCTCTTTTCTGTATGGGTCTTCTCTCCTCCATTCATATTGGACCCATCAGTGCTGACCACGCCCACATTGTAACCACACCCACAAAATGATTACATTGTAGCAAACATAAAAATGCTGCAACATAAAATTCCCTCTTCATCCCCTGCTGCTGATATTCACACAGGAGCGGATTCACCCAGAAATTCATATTCATGAATTGCCTTCCGATCGTCTCTCCATCCAAAGATCAATCTTTAATTTTCATTGTTAATATTCCCATCGCCAACCCCGGCCGGGTCCAGGCGACGCATTGAAACACAGCTCAGTTTAATGGCCGCCATCGCTTGCAGCGTTCTGAGAAAGCGCAGCAATCTATAACGTCCAATCACCTTCCAGGGAGCCATCAATCGCCATCCGCTCCTGGCACACCGAGCTGCCACCGACTCCAATGACTGATGCCGCCTATAAACACCAAATAATGCCGGAGTGAAAAGTTTCTGCGGAGTAAGCACATAAAATAATGAAGGCCGCAGAACGCTCGCCACAAACGTGAGGATATCAACATTCATGGAAATATTCTGATCTGTGATTGGAGGAGCAGGCAAGGCGGACGGTGATCATGGTACCACCAATCGCCTGATCCCCTCATTCTCGCTGCCGTATCGATCACATGACTTTAGAAACAAAACAGTCACATGATCATGTGGTCTTCCACCCCCAAGCAGCATCAGACGACCTGTGTCCCCATCACTTCCTGTGAGCTGAACCGGAATCATAAAACAAACTACAAACCCCATCCACCCCCAGGTACCAGACCAGAATTCCAGTGGGTGACAACCCTAACTCCCACAATACAGTGCAGTGACTGAGCGTTGTCACCCATACACTGGTCAATGGGTATACGACATGATCATTTCCATTGATAGATGAATGAATGAGCATTGTACACACAGCACTGTACTGTTATATGGAGATGGGCGGGGAGAGCAAGAGGCACCCCAATATAATCTCCTCCATAAGAGTGCACAGTGGGTGTTCCTGATTGGTTGTTCATCAATCTACCATTGTGATTGATAAATGACATTGCTGGAGAGATCCGCGATCAGAGCAGCAATTCAGAAGCATTTATTGTATACTAAATATTCAATCTTACATTCAGGTGACCCCATGCTCATTGGTGATTACAATGCTGAGAGCCCTGATGGGGCAGGGGGGGGGGGGGCAGGTTTCACCCCCAAAAGAAATATCGGGTCTCTGCTTCTCTATTCCTGATGCAGCCCCGGAGTTCAGGCAGCAGTCAGGTACAGATACAAGAAAAAGATCCTAGAGATAATTCATCCTCAGAGAATTGAAGTCTTATTCTTTATATTGAATGGCCGCAGAGCATGGAGATCGCTGAGAGAAACAGCAAGGAACCAATCAAAATGCTTCAAACTTTTGTGTCTGGAATTCATCACTTTTTATGGATTTATAGATTCATTTCAGTAATCGCTCACCTAACCACACGGCAGGAATACGAATCCCTCGATCTGCCGGAGTCCTCGCCATCCCGAGTTGCACCAATAATCACCTCCGCTTTTGGACGTCCATCCACCAACCCCCGAAATGTCATTTTCCTCTTCTCTGATTGGCTCACTGATTTCCCAGCTTTTGGCACAAGATGTCACATTTTAGGCATCCCCTGCAATAGGAGATTCGGATTTATTGAGACATTGGCTAGGGGTTGGTGGCTTCTAAAGGGAATGCTGACACCCCAACATTACTCATGGGTACACTGAGATTGGGCCGGAGGGTATAATGGGCCCCAGATCCCCATTCAGGGATCAATCTGGCTAATTCTTCTTTGTGAAACCAGAAAGGAATCTGCAAGGAAGGTTTTGTGTTCGAGATTCATTGGGTTCTTCTTTTTCATGAATTCCTGGAATAAACCTCTATGGCAATCTCCTAGAGTGTAAGCTCTTCGGGGCAGAGTCCTCTCCTCCTCCTGTGTCAGTGTCTGTATCTGTCATTTGCACTCCCTATTTAATGTACAGCGCTGCGTAATATGTTGGTGCTATATAAACCCTAATTATTAATATTCTCTCATGCTTGAAACATTCCCAATGAATCTTTATTCTTTAAATTCTTTCTTCGGCCCGGCATTTCCCATCGGCTGTGTTGTAAGCCGTTGTCCCGGAGTTCCTCTATAAGAATCTGATATCTGCGTATTGATGCTATATTTAAGCAGCGGCTTATGTTTCGGCGTGTTATTAAATGATGCAGCAAACACGCTGTGATGGCGGAGGGATGGCGGGGCCGGGAACGCTGCGCTGGGTATCTAAACAAGATAAGTGCCCTTCTGTCTCACCTGGACGCCGGCCCAGAATGCCGAATCCGAGCAGAATAACCTGAATTCCAAAAATAAAAGTGCTGCTTCTGACAATGCCGGAGCTTTATATCCGGGGGGTTTAATGCTTCATAGAACTGGGATTCATCTTATATCCGAAGATTCGGAGTCCAGGAGGAGCTGAGTCCCACATTTATATTCACCGATACATTCACCAAAAGATAGGTATGTGGAGTGATTTGTAAAATAAATACAC
>NC_092861.1:153278061-153279434 GCF_032062135.1 Pyxicephalus adspersus | reverse complement strand
AGGATACAGCACGCAGCAACACAATCCATTCCCAGCACAGAGGATACAGCACGCAGCAACACAACTTGTACCCAGCATATAGAAATGACGTGTGGGAGTTTGTAAATCCCTTGTCTGTGATATGAAGACGTTCGGTGTGCAGACACAATGTAGGTCACACAGCTACTAACCAGGGCCAGGCATGAAGGGGACACGCCAAGCACAATGTACACCAGATGGGGACACAGAATGATTATGGGACATTATGTGAATGTTTTAGTTTCCAGTTAGACATTTGGATGGCAACAATGCGATACAAAACTCATGGTATGCAACAAAGGAGTGACATAGCATTGTGTGTTGTATCTGCAGCAACAAATACTCGGCATACACCACGTCGCTCATTGACAACAATGCAATCACTTTAATTGTAGCAAATCCTAATTACAATTAAACAAATGAAATCCAAGTTAAACTGTCTGACTCCGTACCTTACACGTCCACATTTTTTTCAGAAATGCTTAACCATACAGTCAGTGACATTGTCTAGGCTGAGATGATGCCATGAGTCTTCTGCAGGCCAGAGGAAGCATTTCCTCAGTCCCCCTGCAACATTGTAACTTTTCAAGTGACAGGGGCTGATCTGTGTCAGACATTTGTGAAGACAAGAAATAGTTGCCACAGGGAAATGGATATAATTTACACTTGTGCTCATATAGTGACACCCAGAGAAATTTAGAATCGCCCGGGGTGTGGGGTCACAGAAGCTAACACTGCCCCGAGCCACTACCAAGGATGGCCCCCCTCTCCGGGAAGGCCTCCGACTCGGACTGCGCCGGCTATTCAGGAATATGTCAAAGTCTCATTCATATCTTTAATGTGCCTTTGCCAAGGGCATTTTTCCTCTGCAAATTAATTAAATCATTAATGAAAGAAATGTGAATTGAAGGGGAAAAAAAGTTTTTCATTAACTACCTTCCTGAAAGAGGAATATATTGAATTATTTTAAAAGAGCCATCATTCACCGCCCTGTACACGGCGAGCGGCTGCTGCTGATTCAATATTTAATCCCATTAGTATTAGGTTGAAGTTCTCGATTAAGAAAAAAAGTTCATATCCGCAGCAAATGAATGTCCCGGCGATCGGATCTCTCCGCTGCCAGAGGAAAATAATGAAATGAAAAGAAACTTTAATAGCAAGCCGCAGAGAAATGACCATCTGACAAATTGACATCATCTGTGGCTTTAAGAGCTGCGGGACTACAACTCCCAGCAAAACAGCCCCACCGAAACTTGAAATATTGTACCGCCCATTCCGTGGTATCATCCACCAATAGGAAATAGGAAACCGCCCGACACCGGAAGGATAACCGCCCCCAAACTATACCGAAAACA
>NC_092861.1:153252743-153276489 GCF_032062135.1 Pyxicephalus adspersus | reverse complement strand
TATACATGATATAATACATATTATAGGATAATGATATATATACAATGATATACATGATATAATACATATTATAGGATAATGATATATATACAATGCCAGCCTCTCTCTGTAATCCCATATCTGTGTGTCTCTTCCCTTCCCTCTCTCCTTCTAGTTATAAATCTTTCTTTTCATTTCCCTTTCACTCTCTCTTTCTTTTCTAATCTTTGCTTTTTCTTCTCTTTTTTTCTTGTCTTTTCTTTTTTTTCTGTTCTCTTTCATTTAATTTTCTTTCCCTTTCTGTTTTCATATCCCTTTTTTTCCTTTTTCAGTTTCCTTTTTCTTTCCCTTTTCCTTTTTTCTTCTTTCCTATCCTTTTCCTGCACCTTTTCCCATTGTTTTTTTTCTTTTTTCCTTTAATCCCCCCTCTCTCTTCTCCCATAAACATTTCATATAGTTGTGTTAGGGTTTTATCCTTTCTGAATGACATTGCTTTGATTTCCATGATATAACATTGAATTATATTTCACAAATCTTGCATTGAGATGAAGCTCCACTGACATCAAGCAACCAATCATGTGTAAGGAAAATTGTTCATTTTAAATAATAATAATATTAATAATAATTACTTTTTAAAGAATTCCTAGCATGTGATTGGATATGTTTTGCAAAGTGAATTCACCACGTTTACCAAGTGAAATCTCTCTTGCAAGGTGATAATTCACCATAAAAGAGAGCAGACTAAATCACCTAAATAAATCACCCCCAATGTGCGTGTATTTGGGAAAGGAAGGGGGGAGGGCAGGTTGTTGGGACTTACCTAGGCCTGATTGAGTATAATGAGATCACAAGATCCCACTTAGCACTCATTGTGAAGGATCTCAGCAGTCTCCATGCAGAATCTGCACCCGGGCCGTTATTTCTGTTGGCCTCACAGAGCCGGTTAAACATTCAATAAAATAAGAATAAATATTTCAGGGAAGTGCAGGGAATGAATTCATTTAATGGACCAACAAAACAAAGCAAAATAATCTCAGAAGATGCCAGATTATGGATGATAATCCTCCCTGGATGGAGGAGAGAGGGGCCCGCACACCATTCACAGAGGCATTTGTGTCCTATTAGTGGGCATATGAAGGGGAGGTAATGCCAATCATTGTACCAGTGCACGGTGAACATTCACATGATAATAATGTGAACAGTCTGCTTGGGTTGGATGAAATATAGAGTGAAAAAGAGTTAAATATTTATCTTTCCTGAAATTAATCTGCTCCAATATCAGTCACATGACCAAATGCCTACAGGTTGCATGCCAAATGGAAAGATCAACACTAAAGGGATCCTTGAGCAGCATTTTGTGTGTTTCAACCCTAAATGTTGTACTGTAGACACACAGGAACTGCCGAGTTGCAAACTGCAGGGATGTCTTGTTTGTCCTTGTTTGATGACACGCTGGTCTGGAACAAGCATGTTCATGGCATATCAGTGATCCAGCAAACCTGGAATGGATCTGATCCAAGATTTAAAACATTTGACACCTTGTACAATAGGGGAAATAAATAGAGGTAAAGGAGGGTTTTTCTTTTACCAAACATATATTTCAGTGACATATTTTAAATAGATTCAACAAAAGTGGCAACCATAATAGAATACAATGACATTAAGTGTCAGGCTTAGGGAGACAGGGCCACTAGGGGGTGCTACATCTAAGCAGTAACCCGGTCTTCTCCAGAGCCTCTAGTGGTGAGGATGTTGCACTGCTGCCAGGTTGCGGTCCTTGGGCACCCCAGATGGGCAGAAAGATACACGGTACCAAATCACTAAGCAGAAGAAATGTAAAGGAAGGCCGGGGTCAAGGCAGGCAGCAAGCAGGAGAGGTCAGGTCACAAGTCAGGGGTCAAATACCAGGGATTCAGGAGACAGACACCAGTGACACAGGGGCCACTGCAGACACAGGGAACACAGGAGACACTGGAAGAAACAGGAGGCACAGGAATATCCACACACAGACAGGAACACTGGAACAGCATACGGGAATAGGCTGGGAAACAGGAGGTTAACACAGGAGCAATAAGAGGTTAACACAGGAGCTGGACACAGGAACCACTGAATTGACCAATAGGTGTAGAGGAAATGCTCAGCAGAGCTAGGGGGCTCAGCCCTAGTGGAGACATGTTGCAAGAACACTGAGTGCTGCGTCTGAGTTAGCTAAATAGCCAGGGATGATTTAGAGGCTATTTCATGTTTGGATGGCGGGATGGGCAATGCTGAATAAATCTGGAAGAGCAGGCACACCCAGAGTCAGAAGTGCCTGCGCAGGAGAGAGGTGCCTGTGCTTTAGGGAGGAAGTGTGACATTAGGTCTTATAGTCTATACCCCAACAGTGTTTGTAGGGTTTTTTGAGACTCAAGACTAAACAAAATTCTCAAGACTAAACAAAGGTCCATAGTCTTAATTATCGGTACCATAAATTGAGACGGCTCTCTTACGCATTTCACTTTTCCCAGGCTTCCTCGGGAATGTGAGACTGTATGTGCTAGATTGCATCCCACATTTGGGGTTATCATTCGCTTTACAACAAGCAAGAGCTAAATCGTTGCTGCACAGAGAATGGTTGCTTTGAAATCAAAGATTTGGGGTGCTTGGTGGAGGAGTTTGAGCAGACTAGTAGCTGGGGTTTCTGGCTGCTGGATTTGCCTGACCTCAGTTGCTAGTCTGCTTAAACCGCTCAGCCAGGTTCTTCATCTTCCTCAGTCTTGGAGAGCTTTAATAAATCAGGTCCAATGATGGAAGTCTTTCTCCCCAAGAGACTGCCTAGGGTCCAGGAGTGCACAGGGTCCCTAAGCACCTTGGTGATGAAGGGGTTAATCCAGGCCTGCAAACATCAATAGCTCATTGACCTCGGGCGGTAGGGAGCGTTTACCAGGCGCGCCCCGAGATATTTTGCTCTTAATAATGAACAATGTGCACAGTAATGAACGTTATATTTGCCGTGTCGTATTGATAAATAACGCTGCCCATTGACCCCTCATTTATAAGATCGCTCTCTCCGTGTTGACAAGATTTTCTGGTTTAACATATTGATGGAAAGATATGGATTTTTCTGCGCTGCTTGAACTTTACATTTCTCACCAGGGCGCATGGTCTGCCATGCAGGAAATTGCTCTTCGCTGAACACGATCAGAGGCGCAAAGGGAAAAAGTGTGAGATTCACCAAACGTTCACCGGGATTTTATCTACAGCTCATTTGTGGCTTTTATATTTCAGTCATATCCGCCATTGGTGCTATTGAACTTTATGCGGGTTATTCACTGCTCCCTCCCCCAGATATAAAGAAAGCTACTGCAAGGGAAATGCTATGTACCGGAAGGTTGGCAGTGCCATGACACAGGTCACATGGTCTATGGAAAAGGGAAGAAAGCCTCCAATATTGGGGAATTATTATCATCAGTAATAGGACATTGTGCCAATGACCACCAACATTGGGTCGTTTTACCTCCCATTGACCAAAAAACTGGAAAATCTTTAACAATAAATAGTAACATGGGGCAGATTTCCTTCCACTGTCCACCAACACCGGGGTATTATTCTTAACTACCACCAATAATGGGGCATTTCTCCGATGATCACCAACAATTCCGTTATCAACACTGGGGTAATATTTCCATTAACCATCAACCTTGGGGAATTCTTTTTCCACTTTTGATGTCATATTTTTTTCTCCTAATGATCACTTATCCTGGGGCATTTTCCCTTCCACTTACCACTAGCAATGTCGCATTCTTCCTCTTACACACCACCGGTGTTAGGACACCAACCCGCAATGTGAGGGTCAACATATTACATTTCCTGCTCGCTGCAATCTTTATCCTGAATTGTACATATGAAATTCCTGACCCCTGCACTCTGTGTTACATACACTGCCCCCTGTAGGCTATGCACTGCTGTTACCCTACACCCAGGAAATAGGTAAATTGCTCCCCTATAAAGTACCAAAAAACCCCAAAAACCATGATTATTGGCTTTGCAAAGCATTCTTCACATTTTTACAGAAATTTTGGGGAAATTATAATCCTCGTTTTTACACTACTGTCAGGATTGACTCATTCCATAATCCAATCATTGAGGAGTTTCTCCTTTGCAATTTCATAAATAAATTAATGATAAATGATACTATGATGGGCAGAAGACTGTGGAGCCCATTGGAGGGAATGAGGTCAAGGCACTGACAGCGCCATCTCTGTGACCCAAAGAGGTAATCTGCCCCCTTCTCCCCTTTACAGGTCTGAAAATCATGCAACGTTATCTGAGAATAGCTGGGAATACTGAAGGCAGGAAAACCTTTCCCTGCAATCCTTGCCATGGCACTCTGTTCTCAAGCAAGTACTGCCACAAGCTGCACAATATACAGAACCTGCCATAAAAACAGTCTGCCAACTCCCTGCTGCCCGGAACACAATTAGTTTTAAAATGGAAATTTCAGCATTGGCTATTCAGGCCGGTGGGTATTGCAGAAAGAGACGGGGGATGTCCCTTCTACAATAAATGTTCTCCCTGAATGCACCCAGATATTGAACTTTGCTGAGCTGCACAATGGTTGTCAGAGAATCCCAGCAATCCTGGCTTCCCTTGCATGAATGAAGGCGCATGGGAGTTATATCATCCCGGAATGGCCAATAATGATGGCAGAAGAACATCCTAAAGCTGACCTAAACTCAAAATGTTTACTTTAAAGATTAGACAACCCTTTTATTTAAAGTAAAAATGTTATTAATTTTTTTGTTTATGTGCAGCGATCAAGACAGAATGGGAGCGCAAAGCCTCCCGGTATACCTACGTCACGCATCTTGGGGGGCTCTTGGCTGAGATCTGGGCATGTGCAGAAGGGGCCCTTTCATGGATAGAAAAAAAATTGCCAAACTCACCAACGTGCAGTGAGATCGGCAATCTTCTTCTCGATCTACGTCACCCGAGCTCGCTCCTGTGCAGTGCAAGATTGGGTGACGCAGAAAGGAGAACCCGGAAGAAGGGGGAAGATGGTGGCGCCCGGTGCTTCCTATGGTCCGAGTCAAAGATGGATACCGGGACGGCGCGGGACCCAAGCAAAAAAACGTCATGACGGCCGATCTATAGGATTAAAGGTAAGTGTTCTTTATTTTGGGTTTAGTTCTGTTTTAAGGAAGCGTAGAAAGAAGGTGGTGGCGTTATGTGACGGGGATAGGTGAGTGATCGCAGGTTTAAAAAAAACTTTGACTGCTTTCTGATTGCTGCCTTGTTATGGCCAGGTACTCCAGGTAAATGGCTCCCAACCCACTGCAGCAGAGCATTGCTGCAAGATTTGAAGACAGCGGTGAGGTGCGGTGATGTCAGCGGTGATACCAGGAACATGGAGAATCATTTTTTATTCTTTTATTAGTTTATATCCTTGGACGGTGGGTAATGGTGCAAATTCTATTTGTTGGTAATGGTTTATTCCTGCAGGATCACCATTTGGGACAGAATCTCATTCCTCCTGTCGGTTCATTTCTCCCTTTTACCAAAACTCTTCTTTGGCGTGTTACTAATTTTCTTGCATGTCGGCGATCATTTCCAAATATTTGCATTATTTTCTTATTTAGTTTCTTTCTTTTTATTTCTTCTTTTTGAGCAAAGAAGGGGAACGTTACTCGGAGAAGTTTATTAAACTATTTTAGTAGTGGGGTTGGAGGCGATTTTCAGCAAAATAATCATGATAGTGAGCATATTACACTCATAAAGCATATTCCTTTATCTCTTCCCCGCGCCGTGCGGATGTGAAGGGCCCTCGGGCGCCTGAGGTGAGGCTCGCTGCAAATCACTTGCGATGAGTAGGTACAATAAAATGTGTTCCGTCATTAAATATTTCATGAAACAATCGGAGAAGTTTGAGACTACCTGCAGCTCTGAGATGCCGAAGCGTCTCATCCGGCTCCACGAAACGCCGATGATAAGACCCCCACCCCGTCCCCCCGCCAGCCACTTAAAAGTACATCGTTCCCTGACAGGCAGCTCTGAGAATATATGAGGCAGGATTTCGCCTGACAGGCCCCCCGGTCCCCAAACTCGAGAAGTCATGAAACAGAATCCAGTACTTTTTCGCTCTGGCGTTTCCCCCGCTCAGCACTTTCTGAGACTCTCCTGGCAAAAAAATCTTCGCTGAATTATCAATTTGTGAAGGAAGGCAGAAATATAGATCAATGTTATTGCGCACAGGCGGGCAATCATACCCGTGTATTTTTAGACCTAACTGACAGATAAGGCCAGGTTGCACATTTGTGGCAAACAAACACAGGCAGCAAGGGAGTCACTCTGAGCAGAGCCGGAGGCGGCAGAAGATGAACGGGTGACACGGGTTATAAGTGGCTCCTATGGCCGGGTCAGGCAGCACCAATCTCTTCTGTTCCCCTGAGACCACCATTGCTGCCATTTCTGCACCCCTCCTAGGGAGGGCGCCTTCCCCATGCCCACTGGTGCCATTCTTTGTGTGTGCAACTGGGTGGTAGAGCGCCCCATATAGTCACCAATTGCAATGGGATTGGCCCTCACTGCCATCAGAAAGATTTAATAACCATGGACTATTCACTTAGCAAATGGCTGTTCACTTAGCAAAGCAGATTAAGCCCTTGCAAAGGATATTTCACTTAGCTAATGAGATGAAGCCCTGCTAACTTCACCCATCAGGTGCAGGAAAACCAAAATTTATTTGGGTTCCATTTATAAATGATTCCCCTGTCAATTCGCCATAGATTCGATCATAATTTTGTTCATACAGATAGCATTTCCTATTGTGACAGTTGTGCACTTTTGGGATTCGCCACTAGGTGGCAGAACGAGTCATTGATTTAATAGGAACCGAAAAGAGAAGTGAAGAGAGATTCGACCATCTGTCTGCGAATTTCAGACGGGGGAATCATTTATAAATAGAGCCCTTAGATTTCCTTGCATGGGCATTGCAAAATGAATTTCCCCTGCAATCACTTAGCTAAGTAATAAATACTTTGCAAGGAAAGGATTCACATTACTAAGTGACCAGCCAATATTCCTTTAGTAAATCCCCCCTCCCCCATTGTGACCCCAGGGCCCATATACAAGCTCTCTCCTTCATCCTTGCAATCTCCTCATGTCTCTGCACTTGATGGCTGCATGGCATGGGGAATATATTGTAGTCTCCAATGGAAGCCCATGTGACAGGATGCTAATCCAGGAGACAAAGCGTTGTCACCTTATACCAGGAATTACCTATAACAGGATTCCTAATGGCAGGATCACCAGGGAATAATTTAATGAAAGATTTTAAACGATATAGGTCCAAAATTTTCAGTAGTGTGAATGTTGCATAGACATCTTGTATTCCCATTATAAGGCAATGGAGGGCCTGCATGTGTTGCACTGCACAGTAATGCAATCTTTTCTTGCGGCATGTCCATTCCCCGGCACAATTTGGCCCTTTGGCTGCCCTAACACAACGCACACTGAGATCTGACTCGGGTCTGAAGAAAGAATTTTTCATGACATGATAATGCTGATGTGAGATTTGGGGGATTGAATTTATTTTTACTGTCTGATTATAATTACATGAATTTTTATTTGCATTTCGTACACGCTGCAATCTCACCGAAACCATCAGATTATTCCACCTGTGCAGCCTTGCATTGCTTCCCATTGCAGATATTTATCGGATTGATGATGGAAGAGGCTGCTGGGGCAGGAAGAGCCGAGCTTCCATCAAATGTTCCCACCATCAGAAAATGTAGAAAGCCGATTGCAGTCACATGATCCCATCCTGTGCAGATCTCTGAAATCAATTAATATTATTGTTATTTTACCTAATGACTGCTATTATTCTTAACTAATTATTGGTGCTGCAGATGGAGGGGAATTTGTTCGAGAAGTCACTGAGTCAGCTGCAGAGGAACAAGAAGTTCCAGAAGAGGTTGCAGGAGGTGACAACAGGAGTCGGGGAAACCACAGATAAGGCTTATCAGTGATCGTCCATGAAGCTAACCCAACGTGCTCTGGGAATCCTTTGTTATGGATGAACTGTTTATCTGTGATTAATATTATTGAACAGGATTTATATAGCATATATATATTCCCCCACCTCCTAGATTGTAAGCTCTTCGGGGCAGGGTCCTCTCCTCCTCCTGTGTCACTGTCTGTATCTGTCTGTCATTTGCAGCCCCTATTTATTGTACAGCGCTGCGTAATATGTTGGCGCTATATAAATACTGCTTATTATTATTATTAATAATAATAATAATAATAATAATAATAATATTATACCCCAACCCTTGAATATAAAGGCGAAGGAAGACTTTAGCTCAAAATATGCTTCTAATTGTCCGGCTGTTGTCATGGATCATAGCAGCAGATCATGAAAAGGAAATACAAAGTAACAAACGGAAATATCGAAAAGTCAGATGAAAGTTTATTGCAAAATACCGCTAATAGAGGAATAAATACAACTCCACAAAGAGGGAACACTGAGAAGAAGAGGGGTTTGGATCTGATAAGAGATTCGCTGATGTAGCACATTGCTGTGTGTTGCAGGGTGGGGGGCAATGTGGTGCCATTTACTATTTCAGGGCACCGCAGAGCAGATTGGTGATTCGGGGCCGGTAATCAGCACAAAGCGTTGGCTTGCTGTCTCAGCTCCGTGTTGTTTGCAGAGTGAAGTGTTCAAGACATTTTCTGCATCAATGTCAGTCCACATGGAGGATGTCTTGTTAGCAAAATAAAGGGTTTCAGGGTTGTAGTACTAAATTACAATATTGTGGATGTTACCATAGTACTCTCTATTATTATTATTATTACCAGTATTTATATAGCACCAACATATTACGCAGCGCTGTACAATAAATAGGGGTTACAAATGACAGACAGACACAGACAGTGACACAGGAGGAGGAGAGGACCCTGCCCCGAAGAGCTTACAATCTAGGAGGTGGGGGAAGTATCACACAATAGGAGGGGATATGGAATGGTGGGAAGTAGTGAGGGTTTAGGAGACAGAAGAAGACGGGTAGGTGAGGGGGAAGCGTTGGGTTATAAATGAGCAGAAAGTAGGAGCAAGCCAAATAGGACGAGGAGACCATTCCAGAGAGTCGGGGCAGCTCTAGAGAAGTCTTGGAGCCGTGCGTGTGATGAGGTTATGAGTGAGGAAGTCATTAGTAGGTCATTGGAGGAGCGGAGAGAGCGGCTAGGGAGGATTTATCTATCAGGGCAGAAAGGTAAATGGGACAAGTGGGTCTTCCTGACATTAAAGAGGACCTGTCTATAAACATATTCAGGATGATGATATTCAGTTTATCAGAAATAAAGGAGATATTTAACCCCTCAATAGACACATTGAGCTCAGTGTTTGTCAGCAATGGGCAATCATTTCACTCCCGGTGGGTATCAGCTATTACTAACACAAGTTGAGCGCTATTTTCTGGCGAGCGATCTCCCGCCAGCACCCGGATGAGGCTTTAATGGATTGCAATGGACCCCCCATTGCCTGCAATCTTACCTGGAATGGATGTGACCCTGATTACCCTGTTATGCTGAGAGGCCCCGAGCCTGACCCCCCGCCGCGCCCTGGAGATTGCAGGAGGATGGGGGATAATTATGATGTGAGTGTATACAGCTGGGGGGCACCGGTGAGAAGGGGTTAATCTTCATCTCAGCTCACTCAGCTGTGTTATAAGTCATCCCCCGCCATGCCGGAGACTTATTACCATTTAATTTCTATCCAAGCTGGTAAAAGGAAGCCGTTATATAATGCTCGCACGGCCCTACCGAATGACGGGAAATAACTAGAAATGTGCACAAAGCTGATTTTATATTGGCAGAAATTCCCCTCTTTGCTACAATTTTCCTTTCTTATAAATGCAGGAAAATGCAAAGCACCAAAATAATAAAAAGTCACAAAATTTAATTTTCTGCTACACAAACTGATGGGAATCAGTCCTTGTACAGCCGGGCTGGAGTGTGAGAGAGAAGAAACAACACAGGGAGCCAATCAGATGTACTGCAGTGCTCATGTGCTAACAATAGACATTCTGATAGGAGGAGAGAACAAATGGCAGAGAGAAGAGCTCATTAGTCTCCTGCTTCTCTTTTACTGTCCAATCACAGGCTGGGGGAGGGACAAGATGTTTAAATGAATTATAGCAGAGAAAAATCAGGCACAATCTCCCCCAGATAAACCAACAAGCAGGAAAAGGAATTGATTGGATAATAATTAGGTATTTATGTTCCATAGTTTGGTAAATCTAAAGTGAATTATGCAGAGATTGTACAGCCAGCTTGTAACATGTATGGTGATTAAACCAACCCTGTCCACAGGGTGACAACGCCACTAAATAATTCTACTGCAGAACAAACAGTGTTGTCACACGGTTTACTGGCAGGATCAACAATGTCTCAGTTCAAGAAACTTTCTTGCAGTGGAAGACGGTGCATATTTTCAGCGCAGGTTCCCTTTAATAAATTTAAAGGGGCACCGCACATATTTAGTTTTCCCCCGCAGTAGGGATCAGGCCTGTTAGCGCACGGTGTGGAATTTTCCTTCATTTGTGCACAGAGGGTTCGGCCATAAAATCCAGATTGGAGCTCTCGCCTTCCGATCGCCGGGCGTAAAGTTTTACGGGGAAAGATGAAATTGCCTCCTGACCTCGGGGTCTTCCCCAGATGCGGCAATAAAACATCAGCTTTAATCATCGAGCTGCAACCGCAAATCACCTGACGGTTTAATAGCTACAAACTCTCCAAAGATGAAATTAGTGTGAATAATTAGCAGCCAATGTGTTCGTGAGATTCACTTAGCGTGTAATTATGGGGCCCCGCAGGAAGAACAATAATCAGCCAGTTATATATGGACGCCGCTGTCGGCTGAGGATCTGTAAGTGGGACCCCTGCTACGCCTGCGTCATATCGCCCGTATGCTTTATATATTGCCCTTATGGGGGGCAAACCTGGGGGTATTAGATGGCTAGGGACAGGAACTTACCCAACCCTAGATAACCCCAACTGCAAGCACTAACCTAACCCATGCTTTCCCAATGGCAAAAGTTTACTTTCCCCATCTAATCCCACTAACAAATGATCAGCCAACCCTGGCTGGCCCTAGGGGTAAGCACTTACACCCAGCAGGAATGGATTGTGTTTGCCCATAGAGTTAGCTAGGGTTGGGTAATCACTTACTGCTGGGGCCAGCTAAGGTTAAGGATGATGGTTACAGAGATGGTGAACCAGCCAACCCTCCGGTGTAACCGAATTAGTAGGCAGTTCAACCTCCTAGCATCTTCCTGCCTTAACCCTGCCGACCTAACTCTAGCTAATCCATGCAGTGTTTAGTTATTCCTAAAATCAGGCACTTACTCAACCCTGGCTAACTCCTGGTGCAAGTGCTTAGCTAACTGTAGTTAACCCTAAGGACAAGCACTTACCCAACCCTAGCGAGCCTTAATAGCAAGGACCTACCTAACTCCAGCTAATTCATCCTAGATAACCCAATCCTAGATAACTTTAAGGACAAGCACTTTCCCACTCTAGATAACCCTAGGAACTGGAACTTACCAAACCCCACATAACCCTAGGGACAATCACTTACCCAAACCTAGATAACCCCAGGGACAATCACCTACCCAACCCTAGATAACCCCAAGGACAGGTACCTATCGATCTATGGATAACCCCAGGGACAAGCACTAACCCAACCTTAGATAATCCTAAGGGCCAACACTTACCCAAACCTAGATAAAGCCAGGGACAATCACATAACTAGATAACCCTAAGGACAAGCACCTAACCAATTATAGATAACCCCAGAGACAATCACTTACCCTACCCTAGATTACCCTAAGGGCCAGAATTTACCTAACCCTGTATAACCCTAAGGTTAAACACTTACCCAAACCTAGATAACGCCAGGGACAATCACTTACCCTACCCTAGATAACCCTAAAGACAAGCACCTATCCATATGATTCCAGGGACGGGAAACTCACACTTTTGCCCCCCCCCATGGCCTATTTATTGAGTTACAGTGAATGACTCCATCTACAGTATGAAATTCTTTATGATGCATTGTACATCTGTTTAAGGACAGACCATCTGCTTCCTCCTCATCGGTGGCGAGGGAACGACGCAGAGCACACAAGCAATAAATACAAATAGACCATTGCAATATGCTGCAGAAAATGTTCTCCTCCTCAGCAGCCATAAAACTCGGCTTCCATGTGTAATTATAAGAATGCAATGAGCTGTGTGATACCCAACCCTCTATAATGGGCACGGGGCAGAGCCCGCTCTAAGCTGGCACTCTGGTATGTGAGGGGTAATAAACACAACAATGAGAATTCCTGTCTTCAGTGGTTCTGCTCTGATTTATCAGCGATATCAGTTTGTCACAATTTCCACACTGTGCTATACAATGCAGACATTGAACAATGAGGATACAATGTAACAACTACAATACAATCACAACCTAGATCTATATTGATCAACGATTTGGAACGGCTTCCCAACGGTGACAACGATTGTGACAATGACTGTGCAAAGGGTGCTGCTTGTAGTCACCATACAAGGTGTATGGGGATAGGTGACAACACAGGAGTGCAGTTAGGAGACAGAGTTGTCAGCCCAAAACCGGAAAGGTCAAAGCTTTAGATTTATATAGCCCAATGTTTCTCAGCCAGGGCTCCTCCAGAGGGCGCTACGGGTCCCTGGAGCAATGAGCAGTTTGCACCTCTTAGATCATGTAAGTGACACCAATTATCTTTTTAGCTATCTGTAAGGGTGACATTCTTCCCACTGGCCATCAACGTAAGAGGAATTCTTCCCACTGACCACCACACTAATTAATTTTGGTAATGAAGAGCTACAAATAAAAATGTTGATCCCTGGAAAATCCAACTGTTTTTAGGGATGAGGGAGGAATTTTGGAGTGAAATGAACCAACATTTGATGTTTTCACACCTTCCTTTGAATGAATCTTGATTTTTTTTTGAAAAGTTAATTTGGCTGACAAAGGTCTTATTTTGCACAACTGTATAATATTATCATGTGATTGGTTCCAGTGCTGCGCATTGATATTTAGGTTTTGTCTATTTACAGGAACACATCTTTACACTGACACCAGAGCACTGACACCCGCACTCATGACTTGCTCCTGCACCCTTAAATGCCCATCCACATCCATAACTTGCCCCTGCACCCCTGTGCCCCCATGCACAACTGTGACTTGTTCCTGCACCCCTGAGCCCCCACCAGCACCCATGAACTGTCCCTGCACCCCTGAGCCCCACCCACACCCATTACCTGCCCCTGCACCTCTGACCCCCCACCTGCACCCATAACTTGCCCCTTCACCCCTGTGCCCCCATGCACGACTGTGACCTGTTCCTGCACCCCTGAGCCCCCACTAGAACCCAAGAACTGCCCCTGCACCCTTGAGCCCCACCCACACTTTTGTCTTACCTCTGCACCCCTGAGTCCCCGACGGCACCCATTTCCTGCCCCTGCACCTCTGACCCCCCACCTGCACCCCTGTGCCCCCACCTGCAACTGTGACTTGCTCCTGCACCCCTCAACCCCCAACAGCACCCATGAACTGCCTCTGCACCCCTGAGTCCCACCCACACTCATGTCTTGCCTCTGCACTTCTGAGCCCCCACCTAAACCCATAATTTGCCCCTGCACTCTTGTGCCCCCACCCGCAACTGTGACTTGCTCCTGCACCCCCATACCCCCACTTGCACCCATGAAATGCCCCTGCACCCCTGAGCCCCCACCTACACCCATAACTTCCCCCTCCACACCTGTGCCCCAAACCGCAACTGTGACTTGCTGCTACACCCCTGTACTCCCACCTGCACCCAAAATCTGCCTTGCACCCATGTCTTGCCTCTGCACCCCTGAGCCTCAAATAACACCCATGACCTGCCCTTGCACCTTGGAGCCTCCACCTGTACCCTTGACTTCTCCCTGCACCCCTGATCTGCCACATCCACCCCTGACCCTCCACCGTCCCTCCCAATGGGCCCATCGCTGTCTATGCGTAGCCCCAGAGCAGTAAAACAAAGATTTGTGGCTGTAATGGTGGTGACCTTAATGTAATAAGGAGGAAGCATTATTTACCTCTGCAAATAGCTTTTAATTAGAAAGAAAAGAACACTAATGTGCGGGGAAATGGCCTTTTAATGGCAGACCGAGTACACAAATGAAGAAAATGTAATTTGCAATTCACTGATCTATTGTGCATTAAATCGGTTAGATAAACAGAGCTGGAAAATCGCGGTGCGGCCCGTTTATCTGGAGTGTCTATAAGGAGGGTGAGTGGGAGATATTTATGAACGCAGGACACCATACGACCTGCCGAACTGCCATCATTACCGCGAAGGGGCGTTCACAAATATTGGAAGAGTATTTATACCAATTACTCATTTTTTTCAGTTTTGTAGAAAGTATGAAAGGGTTAAACCTCATGGAATGGACTCACCTCCGCCAAACCTAAGTCATGGTAATTCACGGCTGTCGCCAAAACAGGAAATGAGGGGAAATCTTCCGATATGGAGACCACTGGAACAACTTATTGTAGGGACCCTGCTTTACGTGGCCTATACCGTATATATTATATTTATATTAAAGGACAAGCGATAACAAGAATATAGGAAACAGCGTTATTTCCAAATTACTGCAAAACAACAAAGGGAAGAATCAAGAAAGTTAGGACCAACAATCAGAAATAATTTAGGTAAGATATTGAATCCTCGGGTTCCATGTTTTGATTGGTTATTATAATATATTTTATTATCCAGAATTTTAGGGATCCTGCCATTGATCATAACCCTTGGATTGGACACAGTTTAGGGGGAGATTTGCTGACTTTTGGCGAGAGTGATGGTGTCCACCATGAGAATATATTGAATTAACCTTCCGGTATATTTCCATTTAACCAAATCAATTTTACTAAACAAGGCTCAGCCAGGGAATCCAGCAGGGGAAATGAAATAATTAGGGTATAACTATGGGTCCAAAATGTCTTTACCCCAGAGCAAATGTGAGCCATCGACCCCTGAAATATGGAGGAGAGGCAGACGACCAAATACCAACATAGAACAGGTTTATACCCAGCCTCCACCAACATAGTATTATTAGGGTAATGTCACCCCATATAGAGCAAAATATGAAGCAAAGGTAACTATGTCCTAACCTTTTTCCCCAAGTGTTTTCTCATGGGGGCCTGATATATTAAAATTAGTATAAAATGAATGATATATTAAAATTAATTTTTAAAATCGTGCTGCAAAAACAGGCAGAGGACAAAAGACCTGCCATCAGTATTGCCTGTGGTCTCCCTGGAGCGGTTGTATTCCCCTTTAATGACTTACTATGCTTTGGGCGGCCATCTTGGCACCGGCATGGCTTTGCTTCCTCATGTCCGATCCTTCAGCAATGAAAATCACAGCAATGGTATCACTAAATCCACTCCACATCTGCAATCAGATACAGCATTGCCTTTGATTTACGCTGCAGATGTGCAGATATGAGGCTGTGCCTAGGCACCATCACATACCAGGAGTACCCTGCTATTTTTTAAGTGGAATTCTAGACAAAATGTTAATTTATAGAGTACTGCCAGGGCACAATTAGCACTTCATGTTTCCTATAACATTGAAAATCTTTTGAGTTCAGTTCCGCTATGACTTTACATTTCACTGCACGGTGCTGTAAGAAGTTCAGTTGGGACTGCAGACACACAAAATAAACAAAGTCTGAGTAAATGAATGACTCCCCATGGGGAAATAACATTTTCCTGGCAGATATCAGCCGCTGCATCTGAAGAAAAGAAATATTTCTCATTTTTATATGAAGTTTCCCTTTAGGCGTGTAACCAGCGACCGTACAAACCCTTCCATATTGCGCCCTTTGTGTTTGTGGTTATTGCCGGCTAATCATAATAAAATTGATAAAAAAACATTGAATTTCCTGAGACAGAAATACAACGGCCTAGGAAGAGAGAAGCGCAGAGATTTATTTAATCGATTCTCTTATCCTCTCCGCAATTCCCTATTTTCATAGCAGAATACTGCGAGAAGGTAACGGCGGGATAAAATCAATGTCTCTTCCTTTATATGGAGCTCAGAGCTTTGTGCCATGGCTCCTGTGCGTGGTCTTTGCCTAACCACCACGTCCTGGGGGGTGCCGAGTCTTGTTCCGGATTATTAGGATACATTGAAGTGTCCGGCTTCATAAATATCACTTTGAGGTGGGGGGACAAATCCGTCCATCCTGGCCCATGACCCCGACCGATCCTCCAGGGAGGTCATTAGTGCTGCTGGTGGAAGAGCAGATTGTTAGAATATCATCTCGGGCCGGTGTGGAGGAGTTTGTAATTGGAACCCTCTTATGATTCCATGTACACCGACCGTCTTATAAAGGAGTAATGATAATAACAAGGCGGAGTGCTGAATGTATCGGGTCACACAGCACCGCTAAATATTGCAAACGTTTAGACGCTTCCTGCTATGACAACATTGTCTCTGCCTCCCAATTGTTCTCCCGTGTTGTCACCCTGTCACCTGCTAACACACATTGCTCAGACTATGCTCAAATATTGCCCCCCCCCCCCGCCATTGTCAGGCAATGGGCTGGCACTCTGGCCTTTGCAGCGCTGGGTCCCAGGTGATGGTGTCGTTTGGAGGAGTTTTATCCCAACATTGGTGTCAGTAGATAAAGAGAGAAGTAGAGCCCGAATCATGATGCCAATGGTAGGAATTTTGCACCATTGTTAGCGGGAGCCATAGTCTGGGGTACATCACCCCTCTACCTCACCTCTCTACCCCCAAACAACCATTACCCCTCACCTGTCTGCCGTTCTCCCAGCCCCCGTCCTTCATGCTCCCCTAACGTCTTTATTGCGACGTATGAATCTCATTTTTAGATGAAACGTCTTCTCAGGCCAATGTGTTCACCATGAATAATGCAGACACAATACCCAATCTCCCTCCAAACATTCCACAGATTTTACTTCTCATTGTTTGCAGCATCCCATTGCTATATTTAGGGTTCCCTCCAACCTAAATACATTCACCCAACTAACCAAAATGGCAGCCAGAGAGCGGCGATAATTTGTAACCATTACACCCCGGGCTTCCTCGTTTATATCTGCTGTGGAGAAATCTGAGCACTAACAAATGCATGAATAAATCTGTCTGCGTGATTTTTCCTCTGTATGATATTAATAATGAAAGTGAAACTACTTTAGTCAGCAGGAAAGTCAATTAAAATGAATAATTACTCAATTTAAATATTCATTTCATCAGAAGTGTATAAAGATTCAGTTACAGGCATATAAATTATTGGGTACATTTTTCCCGCTTGTGATATGAATCCGCTGCGAGCGTTCAGGCCTTGCAGAATATCATTTTGCAGATAATACGGCAAGCGCGTGATTGCGTGGGAATCGTTCATCCAGAAATGGCCATTAAAGTTATTGATTATATGGGAATGTCTAGCCGAGGCGATAGGTTTCGGTGGCGGATCCATGTATGCACATGGCGTGGAATCTCTGGTGCCAAAACCTATCAATGAACCCTCGGACTATTATCATAGGATATGGAGGAATATGAGGGAGGTGTCAGTGCTTTGGGATCTTTATAAAAGCCATGTGGCTGTAATATTCAAATCTCATTGCAGTCAGCTGAGAATATTGTGGAAAATTACAAATTTTAAATTTGTGAATTCAGGCTAATGAGTATTTTTGCAATTTGTGCATTGTAACCCAGCGTCTGGGTCAGCCTCTAGGTATTATTATACTTATTATTTTGTATTATGGTTCCCTAGCAGGAAATACCAGGAATGGAAAATGTTGTAAATGCTCATAATCATTTCATTACCGGTTACACTAAAAAGAAAATTGGATATCACTTAAGGAGCCGTGTTTGTGCTTGCAATATGACAACCAGAGGAACACCGGGTACAATAAGGAAGATGGCACTAAATGCTGATGGTAAGGTGGATAGCAGAAATTGGAGGTATAAGCAGTTGGTACACTGGATATAACAATCAGATGGCAGTGAATGGAAGGGATAACAGGTCAATATGTTACATGCATAGAGAAGGTTGATGGTAGCAGGTAATGTGTACAACAAGAAATAAAGATGGTGGTGGTTGGATGTGATGGGAGTGGGTGCCTAAGATGTGATAGGTATTACCGTACCATCAGAGGCCGGGTGTCTTTATGGTGAGCACTCCTATTATCGGGTGCGGAGGTGCCCACATGGGTGTTGTGCGACATGCATTCCGATGGCAGAGGTGTGGTGATGCTTTTGCAGGTACACCTTGCCACATATAAAGGTATAAAATCCAAGCCCTTCAGACAACTAGACATTCTGTTATTTATTACTAGCTATACTCCGGTGTAACCAGTGACTTTTACGATTCCTGTTACCGCTCCCAGCTGTTCCTGTGCCATTTGTCCAAACATGTCTATTTTCCTTTTGCCTTACCCCTTGCCTGCCCCCTACCCATTTCTTTTTGCCTCCTGCCTTGGCTTTCTGCATTTTCACAAAACAAGTATGTCCGCCATCTTCCCTGACCCTTGTCTGCGGTCCATGTCTGTCGGTCACCTGCATGGACCGTTTTGCTTAGCCATTATTATTAGCTTATTAGTCCAGCTTACTCGTGGCTAGCTGTGAGTTTGAGCCGCATTTGTATATCTCTGCATTTAGGGTTGTCTGCTTTTCTTGTCTTCACTCGGGCAACCCCAAGCATTGCAACCTATTAGCAGCGTCATTTCATCCTCTACTAGGAATTGTCCCTTGAAACTCTGGTGAGGGCCCTGGGCAAGCCAGTGGCTGGATGTGATGGCTGTGACTACATATAATGCAAAAGGTTTCCATACCATCAGAGGCCATGGGTGTCCTGTTTGTGAGCATGCTCAGATGCACCCCTTATAATCATTGGGGAAGGTGCGCACATGGGTGTTGTGTCGCATTCAGGAGCTGGAAGTGTGGTGATGCTTGTGGAGGTGTGTATTGTCCTTCATCTAAGTGAATCCAAGCCATTGATGGTACTTAAACTTCATTCAGAAACCAGCACCTTCTGTCATTTCCTGCTCCTTCTCCTTTCCTCTGTTATCTCCCCCTTCTAATACAAATCATGGCTCCATTGGTATCAGTGACACTGCTCTCTCTTGGTTTGCTTCCTATCTGTCTGACCGCTCCTTTCATGTTTCTTTCAATGGTAACTCCTCCTCTACCATTCTCCTCCCCAAGGGTCAGTCCTTGGACCGGTCCTCTTTTCTCTGTACACCTCCTCTCTCGGTAGTCTCATATCCTCCTTTGGCTTACATCTGTATGCTGATGACACTCAGATCTATCTGTCCCCCCCTGACCTGTCTCCCTCAGTCCTGGATAAGGTCTCATGCTGCCTGTCAGCCATCTCCTCATGGATGTCTGACCCATTCCTGAAACTCAACCTGGATAAAGGGGAACTCCTCACCATCCCCCCTCACATTCCAAATCCCCCCCTGACATATATCTAACTGTTATAACACTGTTATTCAGCCCTCCCCTCAGGCACGTTGTCTTGGTGTCACCTTTGATTCGGCCCTCTCATTTACCCCCCATATTCAGAACATTTCCAGGTCCGGTCACTTTCACCTACGCAACATCTCCAAAATCTGCCCCTACCTGTCCCCTGAGACCACCAAACTCCTTGTACATGCTCTTATCATCTCCCGTCTGGACTACTGTAACCTCCTCCTCCTCTCTGGTATTCCACTAACCCGACTCTCTCCTCTACAATCTATCATGAATGCTGCAGCCAGACTCATCCCTCCTTCCACTTACCTACCCCATACGCAGCCTTCCCACCTACCTACCCCATACACAGCCTTCCCACCTACCTACCCCATACACAGCCTGCCCACCTACCTACCCCATACACAGCCTTCCCATCTACCTACCTACCCCATACACAGCCTGCCCACCTACCTACCCCATACACAGCCTACCCACCACTCCTCTTTTGATGCATCTCCTTGTAGTTCTCTTCATTGGCTTCCATTTCACATGAGAATCAAATTCATCTCCCGTGCTTTGCCTTCAATTCCCTCCACAGTTATTGTCCCACTTACCTTTCTGTCCTGATAAATCCCCCCCTGCCACTCTCATCGCTCCTCCAATGACCTACTAATGACTTCCTCACTCATTACCTCATCACACGCACGGCTCCAAGACTTTTCTAGAGCTGCCCCAACTCTCTGGAATGGTCTCCTTGTCCTATTCGGCTTTCTCCTACTTTTTGCTCATTTAAAACCCAACGCTTCCCCCTCACCTACCCGTCTTCTTGAGGTTATGAGTGAGGAAGTTATTATTAGGTCATTCTTACTATGCGCACTTTCTCTTCTGTTACTGTTGCCAAATCCTTTTTCTTGGCCCATGTCTGCTTACCTTTACCTTTGCTTCTCCACTGGTTATGCCTCCTGCCTTAATATTCTGCATGCCTACAAAACACATCTGTCTGCCATGTGTCTTGATCCGTGTCAATTTGTAATCTACCTGGAATGTTTTGCTCAGTTATTGATCCAACATATCATTTCCATTGGCCGGTTAGTGGGATTGTCTCCTTTTCTTGTCTCTGGTTGGACAACTCCGGTTACTGCAAATTAGTGACCATTGGCAGCAATGTCATTCAGCCACAGCCATGGCTGGCCATCCATTGCCACTTGTGGGGTACACTGGTGAAGACCGGGTGGTTGCTTAGACCCCATTCCTTGGGCAAAGCGGCACAAGTCCTGGTGTAGGGCATAATATTAGGGAGGGGATATGGCAATGGATGGAAGTGATGGCAGTTGGGTACACTGGATACAGTAAGTAAGGGATATGGCAGGTGATGGAGGTTGTTGCTGTCAGGTATCCTAAAAATAAATAGAAGGGGAATAAAAAGGATGGAAGTTTGGCTGAACTGGCCTACAAATTTTGGATTCTGAATGTATAAAATATTAACACTACTAAAGCCAATGAGAAAATAATTCCGATTGTTTGTTCTGAACTTGGTAACTACAACAGCCAAATCCACCAAATAGCACGGGGAGACCCCCAAATGTCTGAGGAACAATAACAATAATCAGTCAACCTCAGACTGAAGCACAAAAGAGGACGAGGTCCATTCACTGAGCACACACCGAACCCGGCAATAATAAGTCAATGGTGAATGTTACCAAGTGTAATTCTATATGGCAATAAATCTTAGAAAATTCCCATAATTGCCTCCATGGATGGTCAACCTTTACCACTGGGCATTCCTATTAAACAAAAATGTCAGCTATAGCAATGGAACAGCAATTACCCCAACTCAATAATTCCAGTTTATAATTGTGACTGTGTATAAAATCCCACCAGGTGATTCCATTCTATAGCGCTGGGTACTTATACCGGTCACTGGAGGATTCCCACATCCGCATGATAATTTATTAGAAAGTTAATGAACAATTCACCGCCCCATCCATCCTACCCCGATGTGGCGGGTAATTATTCCATTCCTATAAGAACATTGGAAGTCAGCTGGGACTTTGTTTCCTCGTCTTCCCTGACTGAATTATTTGTAGATTCCCATTCATGTCAATCCACCCGGAGTGTTTACCAAAAATGAGGAGAGTTCCTATTAAACTGGGAAATATCGAGTCCCTGAAGTGGACGGGGAAATTATAATGGTGAAAATCCTTTTTTAGAAGATCATCTAGACCTGGTTGGCATTAATTAAATTTATGGAATTTTATTCTCGATAGCATTGAATAAAATATATATAATGCTAAAATGTTTCTGTATTGTGGGGAGAAAGGTGGAATCTCGGGTATTTATTGTTTTCTGTGTCCCCATTAGGAATATTCACTCTCTTTATTCATCCAGGTGGTCAGTGCCTCTAGGACTAGAAATGAAAGAAATGAAATTTCACACTTTAGTTACCATCAGAACAGAAAAATCTGTAAAATTTGTACAAAATGATGGAAGTTCCTCCATTGTCCCCGATACAAAGGGTGAATATCTCCAGGGAGGGCGCAGACAAAAAATAAAAGAAGGAAATCCATTTTCCCCATTTTATCCAAAAATACAATACATAAACTTGTGCCCTGGGTGTGCAATGTATAGAAAACATACCTTGGCATACATTGGGCATACACGGAATACCCCAACTGCTCCACCCCGCCATTTGTAGCCCCTTGGACCAATGTTTGTCTAATATCACAAATAACATTGTCACTGCTTCGTATTTATTGTGTTTCATTCTTCAGCAGATCAAAGAGTTCCATCGGCCTGACGTCAGCTAAAGCAACCTTACAAATCACAAATTTTGTATTCTTATTTGGGCTCCATTTATAAAATGGGGAATCAGAAATTCTCCTAAACATTCCTTTGTGGGAATCTTATAGATCCATGTGTTTCAATGGCAGTAACTGATTCCCACCAGGGAAAGTTTGAGGGAATTGCAGATTCTCTGTTTTAAATATCGAGCTCTTTATGTCTAATTATCTCTAATTACCTCATTTTCCTCTTCTCCTATTAGCTATAATGGCCCTGAGGCTGGGGAGAATACACTTTCATCAGTGAATCTGGGTGATACCGCAAACCTGGAATGAATTTCTTAAAAATGATTTGATATTTGTTAGCAAATGTTTTAACCTCCCCAGCGGTAACCCCGAGTGTGACTCGGGGTAATAAAAACAAGCTGAAAGTGGTAGCCCAGAGTCACACTCGGGGTAGTTAACAAAGTAAAAAACAAACACTTACCTGGTCCCATCAGCGTCCTATAGGCTCCTTCCATTCTCTGACCGCGTCCTCTTCCTCGATCTGTCCCCCGGCGAGTGCACTGACCTTCCCCCGGATGATAATGTGCGTACGGCCATCGCTAGGGGTGCGCTGGGAATTTCAAATTATTTTGTATTAAATTCAATACAAAATATCTGTATTGAATATAAAACACTGAATTTATAGGTCCAAGACCAGTACACTGTCCTTCATGAAATGTTTTTTACAGTATAATATAAAAGTATGAGTATAATAAAGTTTGAAACACAAAATTATGTCAAAATTTATTATTACATTTATTTAATTTAATATGTTGACATGATTTTGTGTTTTAACTTTATCATGTTTGATACTTAAAAAGGAACCTTTTTTTTCTACAGTAAGCTTTTTTTAATTGATGGAGGTGAAAATGAAAAATGTTTTTGGTTGGAAAAACTGAATATGATAAATATTTAGACAAAATCCCTAAAAAGAAGCTTTGTTTCTCAGAAATGTAAGAATTGCTGCGTTGTATATGCGCTGTAGAGCTGATCTGACACCCCAATGGTTTTTGCTGTTTTCCTGGCACTGTGATTATTTCCAGGTGCCTCCGAGTGCCCATAAAATGGACTTTTTGTGATCACAGTTTTATCTGCCCCCTTGGAGACACTTTGTATTAAAACTAAAAAACTTCAGCAGTTGAAGCTCCTGGAACACAAAGTCATTGCAGATGATAGCGGTCTCTGTGGATTGCACGGTCTCTGGGATTGCACACTGAATGGCTCTGGGCTGCTCCATATAAATGGGTCGGATCCGTCTTATTATAAACAATTCTCCTACATCTCGTCTAATGATGCATTATAGGTCTGATATTACATGGAGACCAGGGAGACCTCCGGCTTGTATAAGCAGGGATC
This sequence comes from Pyxicephalus adspersus, assembly GCF_032062135.1. NCBI lineage: Eukaryota > Metazoa > Chordata > Amphibia > Anura > Pyxicephalidae > Pyxicephalus > Pyxicephalus adspersus. The sequence continues at coordinate 153,252,797 of NC_092861.1, read as the reverse complement.
TTCTGATCCTAGGGGGCTGAACCTAATGGCCTTGCAGATTCACTTACTAAAAAT
>NC_092861.1:153243115-153252086 GCF_032062135.1 Pyxicephalus adspersus | reverse complement strand
AGGTAGGTAGGTGGGGGAGGAGCTGTGGAGGGATTTGTGTATAAATATTTTGAATTAATAATTTAGTTACATGGCAGAAGACAAAACAAAAACTGAAAAGCTTTAAGCCCACTTCCACAAATCTCAGGTAGCTGGAATGAGTTATTTCACATTGATAAGAGAAATGCAAATCAGATCTTATTAGAAGAATATTGCTGAAATGAACGATCCGGTGACAGGTCCTCTTGAAGGACACAACGTGCTCTTTGTAGCATTGGACGGTTTTGTAGAAGATTCCTCCTGACACGCGGCGCTAATATGGTTTGGACGTACCAGGACATAAATTTCATTTTCTTACAGAGGGTTCGGGGGTCAGGAAATAAAATGGAGCTCACACTATTTGTGATTAATGTCGGAGGAAGTCCCTGGCCCACAGATGGAGAGGAAATTGGCAGTCACTGGGAGCCATGATGATATCAGAATTAATAAAACCTCGGGGGAAGGTAAAGTCCTTTACACCACTTGGAAGACGAGGAAATGTACAGCAGAGTCATAGGACTGTTAGAAGAATATTATCTATATTGGTAGTGAATAACCAATTCACCAGGGTTAGGTTTGCTATGGCCTGGGTGAATGATCTTTATAGTTCGTCATGAGACCGATTCTAAGGCAAAATCATTGTGCACATAACACCGCTATCTTAAAGCTCGTCCTTGGCTGGGCTGACAGATTCACACTAGAAATGGCCCCTTCACCTGTTTGTGAAAGTTGGCTCAGTTTATTGCCTTGATGCGTTTTGTGCTAAGCAATGCTTAACCTTTGCATTGAGTGCCAAGTGGTGCCAACACATCGGTGCAATAAGCTGACACTCCGTGTTCCAGTGCCTTTTATTTAAAGAAACTCTGACTTTTGCAGAAGCACCCAGGACTAGACATGAACTAAGACGGGGTATCAGCTTCCCCCCCCCCATCTATTTGATTGACATTGATAAAGATTGCAATGGGCACAGAAGAAGTCTCCATATTATTGCCTATACTGGCATGGATCCTCTCCATCAGACACCAACTATCTACCCATACGTCTGGCAGGGGCACAACCAAAGGCAATGTTTCCCTGGAATACTGCAGGGCATGAAGGTTGTAGCCCCCCGGACAAGCACCGGGCTCTAGACCCTCATTTTGGGTTGCCTTGTGGATGACCAAGCTCTGCCCAGCACCATTTCTTCTCTTCCATAGGCGTCATGGTGTTCTCTTGGCTTTATAAGCCAACAAAGGTGGAACAAGGACACAGTTTAGGAACCCTCACTGCTTCAGTGTTTTGTGAATGAGCCCCAAAAATACCGAAACCAAAGACAGACAGAAGATCATCATTCTTCAGAAGGAGCACTGGATGCCCCGGGAGCATTGGGAGCCTCCATATTGTATTGCCGTGAAAGTCTCGCCAAAGAGTCGACACCACAAGATGCCCATCATCGCCCGTATAATTATACCAATGCCGGTGGTTTCTGGAAATGCAGAGGAACTCTCAACCAACATTGTACCGAGCGACTAATGAATGACGTTGGCGTGTTCATTGAGTCCATTTTCTTTCCCAATGTCTGTGGGCACAAGGCTTTTGTGGTGAAACTTTCTAACTAAAGCAAACATTTTTTACTTATCCTGACTCCAGTAAAGTGGCTGCTTGCTAGAAATGTGACATACCTAGCTGGAGTCCTGACAGCGAGATGAATGGCACCTGCCAGGAATTCTGCCCTCTTGCCCCAGGTGCCGGTGACCCCGTGAATAAAGATAACTGGCTACGAGCACCTTTCACCGGCACGCTTGCCTGGATCACTGAAGGGGTTAATGCGTCTGATGTCTAGGAGACGGGAAGAGCGACCGGTGACAGACGGCTGTTTGAAACGCCTGATAACCGCAGCGGAGCATCCAGCGTGAAATGAATCGCGCTCGCTCCCAGCAGATATTTATTTTCCATCAGAAATTAGCATACCAAATGTAATTAAAAACAACTTTAGCGTTCCTCTTTCTTCTCCGGCTGCGGCCTGTCAAGTCCCGTCTTTACAAAGCCCTGATGGCAGTAATTGGCACGCGCCTCCCCGGACTCTCTGCGGTTTTGGTAATTGCATAGCAATGAGGCGCGGAAATGAAGATCGGGTCCTAAGCCCCCGCTAATTACACTGTTTGGGTTTTGTCTTAATATCCGGAGAGAAAGGGAGGTGTTAGAAAGTGTTGTAAAGTGCCCCTGTGCACCAGAAAGATAATGTACACCCTGTATAATGGACGCCAGCGCTTGGCAGGTGCTGATAAAAGTGGCTCCCCAGGTTTTGCAATTAGGAAAATTTGCAAAAAAAAATGCTGAAAAGAAAAAAAAAGTGTCATGTTATAGCTGGAGAGTCACCCTGCTATTGGCCTATGCTAACGTTTTTGGGTTTCTGCACATCGCTACCACTGGACTACCCTACCTGCCTTCAGTCAGTCATGTGATCCAGTAACACCTGACAGGTGGTGACCACACTTTGGGTCGTTGACGGGCATTCTGGGACAGATGGAGACATCAATCTGCTCCTTCCTCCTATCAGCAAAGTTGCTTTGTTAGACTGACAACGCTGGTTAATATATTTGAGTCCTGATTGGTTGTTGGGTTTTTGGAATTATTTTCTGATGATGTCATGATGACATCACACCTCAATACAAAACAGCAAACCCCCCCCATACCTGAGGGTTATATAAGATGGTTCTTCCAGTTTCACCCTAAGAGGGTTCCTTTTATTGGATTTGGACTATCATCTGATTCTAATCTGAAAGATTTAAAGAAGTAAATGTGAGGGTGTACTTACTTTTTCCATGCATTTTCATTCCCTTAGATTATGAGCACACCATGGATTTATAGTGATATTCTGATTTATGTCAGCTTTCTCCATTGGTTTCGGAGGGGTGTACTTACTTTTTAAAGATTGGAATGAAGGTGACCCCGGAGCCCAATGGTTGCATCAAACTTTTTGAAGTTTCTTTTCCTGGAGAAGTCTCCCAGCACTTCTGACCCAGGCAGCTCCAGCTGTTCCTTTCGTCGTGTCACTTTCATGAGATTTTCGACATCTTTACATCTTTGGCTATAGATATTGCGGCACTGCGACGTTTAGATGGAGTTAGCAGCATCTCCGCCACTAATTAGGACTGACAGAGCCACAAAACTTTCAGCACTTTTCATTCACTTTGACGTCTGACAAGTGGAGCCGGATCCGGCTTACTCACCGCCATTGACATGTAACGCGGTTATTTTTAAGCCGTTTAGGCAAAGTGCTTTCACTGTGCAAAGATTTACCAGAGGCGTTCAGATCCGCAGCTCGAGGCTGAGAAAAGACAGATTGCTGTGCAGATTGGAGGGACAAAATAATAGGTACAGCAATTTGTAAAAGAAGGGACCGGCGTTATGAAATGGTTCTGCGCTGCTTCATATATTGCTGTTAGGTAACTTTAGGAAAAATGTGGCTTTGGTCTAATGTGTCTTATAAAGCCATGGACCTGTACAGGAGGTCAGGCATTGCTGGTGGCATGGATACCTTAGTTATAGTTGGAGTCAATGCCATTAGTGGGAGGTGATTTTCACATAATTACAAATTTATTGGTTGGTTTACTTAATCTGCCCCCCTCTGACCTGCATTGGAACTGCTGGTGGCCCCCTTCTGACTTGCATTAAACCTGCTAATGGCATCCTGCTGACCTGCATTGGACCTGCTGTTGGCCCCCATCTGACCTGCATTGGACCTGATGTTGGCCCCCTTCTGACGTTCATTAAACGTGCTGTTGGCCTCCTGCTGACCTGCATTGGACCTGCTGTTGGTCCCCTTCTGACCTGCATTGGACCTGCTGTTGGATTGTTTGAGCATCTAAACTGTTTAATACTTTTTACCTATGAGACTCATTGCTTGGATATCCAAAGGGCTCTGAGACTGCGGCACCCGGTGGGGTGGAAGCTTCCCATTGGATACTCATCGGAGGGGTCCTCAATGGGTCCATGAGACTCCGATGGCATTATAGCGATACTTGGTGCAGACTGCGGTGGTGGATGGCTGTGCTTCACTAGCGAGAGGGTCATGTGACCAGGGATTCCAAGATTCATGAAAAGGTTTTGGGGAAAAGAGGAGAAAAAGTTGCTTTGCATGGAAATGAGCTTTATTTGGAAAACCTGAATGCAGAAATGGCGGAAGCCTTTAATACGGATCACTGTGATCCGGGGACACAAAATAATAGAGGATTAGCACACAAGTGATTTATCTATCTCCACAGAAGGGTTGGAGTTATAATGAATGATTGATATGATGATGGGAGTGATCCCAACTGATTAATGAAGACACACCGGGAAATGATGAAGTGTTTTCTATTCAATTAATCGCAGCTAATCACTATTAATAGTTGTGTGAATGACAATCCTTCATTTATGGCGCTGAATAGAAATAAATCCGCTTATTCTGCACCCACACAGGAAGATTCCCCCGATGATCCAATATTCTGGATTAGAAGAACAAATTCCTTCAATGCAGCGTTTCTGTCCCACTTAATTCTTCAGCTCTCATTGTGCTGTCAGCAAAGCTTTTCATTTGTCTGTCTGACACTTTCCTGCCAATTATACTGAAATCTCCAGAACTGTGTCCCTTATAAGACAAATCCTGTAAATGGTACATTTCTATTCCAAACGCCCAGTTCTGTATTATAATATTAATGTTTTTATTTATACAGCGCTATCATACTCCATAGCGCAGTACATGAAATTAGGGAACAATACCTTAAAAGTTCATAGTGACACAATACAATAATGATACGGAATGATAGAAATAAGGGGGGGATAGAGTGTAAATGTTGTTTGTTTTTTGAAGACATTACTAACACACTCTCACATTAGTATCTCAGGCTTCATGTCAATAATTCAAACATCACAAAAAGAATACATAAACTTCTGTGTAACAATTACTAATAAGGCCAAGAAGTGCCAACCCTTCCCCATGTCTGTTCCAAAAATCAATCAATATAACAAAATCTAAGGACAGACAGAGAAATCCGCTCACACTGAGTAGTAAGGAACACGGAAGGAAGATCTGATGTTCCTCTACACCCTCACACAGACCCCTCTGATATCCTTCCCCTCTCCTGACCACGAATTCTCCCCACCACAGACCACCAGAATACCATTCAGATTTTTCTCTGTATGCATACCTGGCACCGAGCATTCCAAGGGTAATATATCCACCAACCTAACTATAAATGATCAAAGTCCCTGTGAGTCTGGAATGCTCCATATCCCCCAATAACTCATGTGACTGAGACAGGGAATACCTGGACCCCCCCCCACTCTTATCTTTTCCATTGAAGGGGCATTGGGGCAGAAAGTTCTCCATGGGAATTCTTCCCTTTACTGACTTGGCATTTGCAATCTCCAGTTTACTTTCCCAATTTAGCAGATTATAATCAGCTGGCCCAAATCTAATTCCCAAAATGTTTACTTCCTCCTGAGGTTCTGGCAAGGAATTGGGGGGATCATATCTCCTTCCCCACCCATCCAGAAAACTTCACACTTGTCACGGCTGATCTGAGACCCCTGCATACTATTCAATCTCTGAGACCACCTGCTCCTCACCTGTACCTCTGCCCCAGAGATATCAGATACATCATCGGCATAGGCAACTTCTCTCTCAAAGAGGGTAATACCCAAAGTAACCCCAGTGATGGGACTGGCTCAGTGTTCTCTGTACCGCACTATGGTATATGTCAGAGCTATATAAATGTATAATAATAGTGTGTGACTGTGGGGGCAGAGACTGCAGACATAGTACAGGAGACGGTCAGAGACTGGAGACTACTGAAAACTACGATTTGTACTTACATTTCTTTATATTCAGATTTGTTTAATTTTAATTCTTTCATTCTGTTGTATTTTGTCCATTATTGGAGCAGAATGGGGAATAAGTTTTTATCTTAGTAGGCTTTTCTCAAACTGGGGGTCTGTGGACCCCTGGGGGTATATTGGGACCTATCATGGGGTAGCCCAGGGGCTGCAGACAATATGGCAGATAAGGGGTGTGTACTGTGCACATTGGGCTGGGTAACAGGTGGGCTCTATCCATCATTTTCCCTCAGCTAGTTTATATTTTTCTGAATTTCACAGAGAACGGGGCGGAGGTGTTACACCCTGGAGAGACTTTCTGTTTCCTATAAATTTTCAGATTGAAACTGCAATTGGGTAAAGCAAACTCCTCACCCCTCAATAATGAGCATTTCATGTATTGGTGGAAGTGTTTTCTTTGTAAAATAATGATTACACTTTGTATTATAGCGTCATATCACTGTATGGGATATAATAGAAGTCAGGGGGTCTATGATGGGTTTATATATTAGGGGGTCCCCCAGACCCAGGGAGATAGGAATAAAACCTGGCAGGGGGTCCAACCCTTCCCACTCTGCATAATACAGAATATAAAACATTGGATACAATGTAACAATCTGATGAGAGTTGTGTGTGTTATATCTGAACCTTCGCCATGGAGGATCCTCCATCAGACAGAGGAGCTCACACAACTACAACTCTTCATTCATCTCTCCCACAGCAGCCGGATGACGATTGATGAAATGGCGCCTAATGGTCGCAGTATGTTGTGCTTTGTGTACCTTCCAGGGAAGATCGTTTAATATCTGAGAGGTAATTACAGCCACTTCCATCTGCTACTCCCATCCCCCCCGACACCTCCATCGCTCTTCTCTGGGTGCTAAACATTTGTATTCTTCCTTCCTTCCTTCCTTCCTTCCTTCCTTCCTTCCTTCCTTCCTTTCTTCCTTCCTGTTGGTGGACTTGGAGAACATGTTAGCAGACTTCCAGATGGAAGATCTGTGTTGGTGCGGTTGGGTGACCGGGCTCCACACGTCACTGCCATAAAGGAGGGCTGGCATGATGGCATGGCCAAAGATTGATTGGTAGTTTTAGGTGGCACAGCTGTCTCCTGATGGCAAAGAAAGTTCTACAAACCTTGTCCACCTGAGCCCCTATGGCCTGAAACTTCCTGATTGGTTGATGTCTGGTCCAAAGTAAAGGAAGAACTCTGATGTTTTATGCATTTACCTCTTTCCTCTCCTCTTCTCCCCTCTCCCATTGTCTCCTCTCCCCCTCTCTCCTCTCCAATTCTCTTCTCCCTCCATTCTTTCCTCCCCACTTCTTTCCTCCCTCTATTCTCTCCTCCCTCCATTCTCTCCTCTCCTATTCTCTCCTCTCCCCCTCTCTTCTCTCCCATTCTCTCCTCTCTCCTCCCTCCATTCTCTCCTCCCTCCATTTTCTTCTCCCCCCTTCTCTCCTCTCCCCTTCTCTCCTGTCCCTGATCTCATCTTGTGGGTCCCCTCCGCCTCGCTCTCTGTGCCCCCTGAAATGCTGCCATGTGCCCGGCTGTCTGCTCCTTTACACCTCTGTGCACTCTCGGACAGATGTTGGTTCTCCTCCTGTGTTTCTGTCCCCTCAGACCGCCATCTTCATCCATGCTGACAGCAGCCAGTAAATATGTCGGCTACAATTACATATCTTGTCCATCACACGTCTCCTCCCAGCGTCTCAATCATATGAATGTGGGGAATCTGCGGGTTATCGCAGGGGTCCCACTAAAGTACGGGGCCATTTATATTATATTACAGGGGGGAGGTAGTGGTGTTTTTGGCAGATTTTACTTTTGTCTGTAACCCCATAAGGAAGAATTCCGCTCACTTCCTGGCCCTGTGACCACCATGCAGGAAATGCTGGTGGGGGGACTGACCACCCACAAATGAAAGCATTTTGATATTTGCATAACTCCTGAAACTCCTCTTATATAGGAAGACGGGGGCATTGCAGAGGCAATATTACCCCATAACCTAGGGGGGCGCCATTCCACAGAGGGGAACTGGGCCCGACTGAATTTTTTGGTCTTGTCATAATGATAGAACAAAGTATTTTCAATGTTATAAAATAGAGCAAAAGGAAGGTAATGAGAGTGCACTTTTTTTCTGACCACAAAGATTACATTCGGGTATTTCGCATAGAGAACCATTATTTGTATTGGGGCTGTTGTTCAGGTGCTGAGCCGGGTCCTTCATAATGCTGCCAGTTGTTCTGGTCTCCACGCCCCGTCATGTCTTCTCGGTGTGGATAAAATTAATGTTTCCTGTCTGTGCGCGGCGTGGAGAGTGAAGTAGAATTATGATCCGGCTCCTTTAATCCGGGCCCCGCACACCTCCCAGCGGGGGCTCAGCTTCTGACGGCGCTAATAGCGAATGGCCATTTCCCTCGAAGTGGATTTCACCGAGAACAAACTTTCCATGTCAGGCTCCATTAGCGGTTGAAGGCCTCCAAGCAGCCGGCTAATCAGGTTCTGCCAGGCCAGCTTCTCCGGCACATTACGGAGCGGCATCAGGGAGCAATAACAAAGGGGGGCCCCGAAATTGGTCACGTCGTCCGGAGCCACGATTCAGGCAGAGGTGACCGAGGACGAGTTCATTCTCATCGGGGTTCTCAAAATACATTTAGCTTCTTATTAGGAAGTCACTTTGTGAGTAATTTGCAGATGTCGGTGAAGGTGACACGAAACGCAGCAACCAGGAAATACAAACCGAGCTGACATCGGCTTTATAAATGATTTCCTGCACCCGGCGAGGAGCCGGCCCATCCCGAAAACACAGAAATAGGCCAAAGAGACAACTCAGACATAGGAAGACCTGAGAGAGACCACTAACAACCTGAGGGACCTGGAAGACACTGACACTGACGGTGTGTTCTTCTGCCCTCCTGGAGGTTAGGGACCTGGAAGAGACTGACACTGACTGTGTGTTCCTCTGCCCTTTAGGAGGTGAGGGACCTGGAAGAGACTGACACTGACTGTGTGTCCCTCTGCCCTCTTGGAGGTGAGGGACCTGGAAGAGACTGACACTGGCGGTGTGTTCTTCTGCCCTCCTGGAGGTGAGGGACCTGGAAGAGACTGACACTG
>NC_092861.1:153234364-153242321 GCF_032062135.1 Pyxicephalus adspersus | reverse complement strand
TCCTGGAGGTGAGGGACCTGGAAGAGACTGACACTGGCGGTGTGTTCTTCTGCCCTCCTGGAGGTGAGGGACCTGGAAGACACTGGCTAACTGTGTTTTCTGATCTATTTACAAAATGTAAGCCAACAGAAGAAAAATCCAAGTCCAATCAATATCTGGTGTGACAGCCTTCTGTATCCATTCTTCTAGATCCACTTACATACAGTAAGGGATTTTGTAAGATTCTAGTCGGGTGAATGATTCACCAGTTCTACCGTACAGGTGTTATTGATCATCGTTGTCATAAGCAGGTTTTAACACATTAAACATTGCTTGAAATAAATCCGGCCAAACTCTGCTGCCAATGTGAAGTTGTCACCATACAAAAGGTAGGTACTACATCAGCAAGGTCTCCTCCAGGCAAAGATTTCGGAGCAGGCCAGGGTTTCAGGATTTACTGTTGAAGCTCTTTTAGAGGAAGCACAAGGAACCGGAAACGTTGAGGACCAGAAATGTTGTGGCCAAGGAATAAGCGGCAGATGAAGGACTCCTCGTGATTACTTCCCTTCCAAATCAGAAGATGTCCAGCAGAACCATCAGCTCAGAACTGGCAGAACCTGTGGGACCCAGGGACACCTACCTGCTGTATGGAGACGTCTGGCTAGAAGAGATCTTCATGGAGGATTGCAGCCAAAAAGCCTCCGACCTGGAACCAAGGCCAAGCGACCCAACTCTGCATGAAAACATAAGATCCGGGGTGCAGAAAACTGGCAGCAGCAAAATCCGGGAGTCCTGGAGGTGATGGTTTGTCCCGCAATCCTGGTCTCAGGAAGTCTCTGGGATTTATGATAGGATGGAAGGATTGGAGGCAGCCGACATCCATAGATCTCTGTAAGTTCCCCAGGATGTTTGGAACAACTTACCTGCCTGGTACCTAGAAGAACTCATGTTGTATGGAAGCCAGAGGGTGGGGACACCAAATACTGATTTATATTTACTTTGCATTGTTTATTAATAAAAAAGATAAACTTTTCTCACTTCTATTTGTGAAATTATTTCTAAAACGTTTTCACCAAATTATATGATGATGAAAGAACTCACCCAATAAGAATGGGAAGATGGCATCATCATCATGCTGCAATGAAGGTCCCTGATAACTGGGAAAGGTAGAGCCATCTGTGAAGGATCAGGGGTCCAATTCCTTACCCCAACTTCTATTTGGGCACTCTGTGCATTACATACACCTGACCCCTGCACTCTGTGCATTTCATACACCTGACCCCGGCACTCTGTATATTACATACACCTGACCCCTGTACGCTGTGCATTACGTACACCTCACTCTGGCACTCTGTACATTACATACACCTGACCCCTGTACTCTGTACATTACATACTCTTGACCCCTGCACTCTGTACATTACATACACCTGACCCCGGCACTCTGTGCATTTCATACACCTGACCCCTGTACTCTGTGCATTACATACTCCTGACTCTGGCACTCTGTACATTACATACACCTGACTCCGGCACTCTGTACATTACATACACCTGAATCCTGCACTCTGTTCATTACATACACCTGAATCCTGCACTCTGTGCATTACATACACCTGACCCCTCCACTCTGTGTATTACATACATACACTCTATAGTACACAATATGACATGAATATGTGTGGGATGAATACTCCGGACTCCAGGTAAGTACCCAAACTGGTTAAATACTTCTGACAAGTCCAGGTAAGTAGCTGTGACTACTAGTAGAGTTGGGTTTTTGGTTCTGTATTATACACAAGATGCAACCACTCCTGCACACACCAGTCACACATTCCATCTCTCACTTTAGACAGCGACTTGTTAACATGCAAGCTTTTTATTATGAAGTCAAAACAAATTTAAAAGAAATAAAACATTTTTGTGTCCCCTCCCCCAGCTGCCGTGCTTTTTTCAGGACTTTTATTACCGCTCGGCCTCCATGTCACAAAGATGAGCTTTATTCATCTCGGCAGGTGGGACTGAACAAAACCAATGATTTGATCTGACTCCTGGCAAACAATGCAGATTATTATCTAATGGGAGCAGAAGATCAGCGGAGGACCTTTGTGCTCCTCCGAACATCACTCAGACTATACAAGTACAGGATTTGTATTATTGTATCTTTGTGTTACACAAACAGGCCCGGGGACACACAATGTATATCTGACATTAAAGTGACATTTAAAGACTCCATATAGAGCTGCAACCTGCTGACATTTTACAGAATGGATCACAGAAATCTCATACAAGCTGTAACATTAATGTGATTCCAAAAGATTATCCTAAATCTGCAGCTTCCTATCGATAATCCCAGACGATCCTGCTATAAATGTTCTAGTGTTATAAGGTGACAACCGTATCCCAATTGTGTTCCTACGTTGTCATAGATAATGTGGTGACCACATTGCACAGAGACACCCAACGTTTTGAGCAATGCCATGCAGTCAGTACTGGAGCAAGTGGCTAAAAGAGGCTGCAGGAGGGCAGCAGATGTCCCATCATATTACCTTACCGGTGTGATTTCAGCAGGTAATCAATGTCATTAGGACAGCACAGCTCACTTACATATTGATTTCCATTCAGTCTGGAGGTGTAGGTGTATCTAAGCAGAAATTATTTGCATGAAGACTGGAAAGGACTAAATTTAATGAATGGAAGGGGCAGGACAAGAGACAGTCAGGCTGGAGGTAGAGGGGCTGACAACCTAATGCAGCAATTTGTAGCGAGTTCTGTAGCGGGGTCTGTAGGGAGTCTGTAGGGTTGCTGTAAAGAGATCTGTGGGGGTCTGTAGGGGGTTAGTAGAGAGATCTGTGAGGGGGTCTGTAGAGTGGCCTGTATGGGGTCTGTAGTGAGATCTGTGGGCAGTCTGTAGAGAGGTCTGTGGGGGGTCTGTAGAGGGGTCTATAGTGAGATCTATAGAAGGGTATATGGGGGTCTGTGGAGGGGTCTGTAGAGGGGCTGGAGAGGGGTATGTAGGGGGTCTGTAGAGAGATCTGTGGGGGTCTGTAGAGTGGCCGGTAGGGGGTCTGTAGAGAGATCTGTGGGGGGTCTGTAGAGAGATCTATGGTGGGGTGGGGGTCTGTGGAGGGGGAGTGTAGTGAGATCTTTAGAGGGTTTTGTAGGGGGTCTGTAGAGGGGTCAGTAGAGGGGTCTGTAGAGGGGTCTGTAGAGGGGGTGTTTGGGTGTGTGTAGAGAGGCTGTAGTGGGGTCTGTAAAGAGGTCTGTCGGGGGAGTCTGTAGTGAGATCTGTAGAGGGGTATGTAGGGGGTCTGTGGAGGGGTCTGTAGAGGGGCCGGAGAGGGGTCTGTAGGGTTGTCTGTAGTGAGATCTGTTGGGGGTCTAGAGAGTGGCCTGTAGGGGGTCTGTAGAGAGGTCTGTGGAGAGGGTCTGTAGTGAGATGTGTAGAGGGGTATGTAGGGGGTCTGTAGAGGGGTAAGTAGGGGGTCTGTAGAGGGAGTCTGTAGAGGGGTCTGTAGAGGGGGTCTGTTTGGGTGTGTGTAGAGAGGCTGTAGTGGAGTCTGTAGAGAGGTCTGATTTATTAAGCGGAGCTCAGCGCAAAGTCCACAACAATGATGTCTTTTTTTCCCATGAAATGCAAGCTAAAGGTGGTAACAATGTATAAAACATATAACATGAAAATTATTAGTGATGTTTTTATTAAGGAGACCTTGGAAATTATAATATGCCACAAAATCAGGAACAAAGTGACAGCTTTATAAATAGTCTCAGCTGTCAGGTTGGACTATTTAATTTTACATACAGAATTGTAATGTTTTCCCTGATATAATCACATTGATTTCTGTCCTCATTGTGTCTTTGGACTCTTATTGATCTGATTTCTCTGCCACTCGTGGATTACTTCCTTGTCCCCGCACTGCTAGGAGTTGTTGGGCCTTGTTCTCCCAGCTCCATCTTTCTGGTGCTATAAACGCTACAGACCCAACGGATAGAGAGTGTACATTGGATATATGCATCAATTCTTTCTATTCAGTTATCATGTTTACAATATTTATATACAGACACATATATGGTGAATATTCATCTTTTACCACAAATAACAAATGTCTGGGACCCCATGTGACCTGCTATAAAGTTATATTGTTACAATCTGATCACTGGGGGAGGAAATATATCTGCTTGAGCTGTTGACATTACATCCAAGATGGCGGCACCAACAATCCTGGGCTTTTGGATGTCTACACCAGGATTGTACAAGTAAATAACATCCATAAATATGTTAAATGCTCTGATAGTTTCTGGGCGGATTGTTGGTAAATAATGATGTCCGGGTCTCCATTTTTGTTACGTGCTGATGTTTAGCTATGTATGCAGTCCGGGTTTTGGATGCATGGAGTTTGTTGGGTTCTCCATCGACTAAAATGACTGCCTTCAACGTCTTTGGATATCGGTTACTCTCCAACCCTCCAGCATTCACCATCGGATAGCTGCCGGCGGTTTACAACCAAACAGCGGACTCAGCACATATATGATTTGTTATGTTATGACCGAGTTTGCCCGGATATGATTTATGTTCTAATCTCAGCTTTTAAAACTCGCTCATTAAAATCCAATCAATTATTTACGCCGTGTTTTCTGGAAATGCAATAATGCAGGAAGCGCTGATGAATTATGCCACGCAACCCGGCATAATAAGTTTTAACCCGATTATTTTTACATTTCAGCGGCCAGCCGTGGTGACTTCCCAAACATGGAATGAGGGTAGAATGCCGAGGGAATAACATGGTATCTGGTGATCACTTCCTGAGGTGCCGGATTGCCATGGCAGTAAAAGGGTCTCTCCATTGGGGGGGGGGGGGGGGGGGGGCAAGCCTATTAATGGGGATTTCTCCCTACCAACCAACCAATCAAGTAATGAAGGGTCCATCAGAGGACGGGGACACTTCAAAGTCACTGAAATCATCTCTCTTTCCCATTCTGATACTCGGATCTTTAGCAGGCTGTCCTGACAATGTCTACCTATTGAAATGCATTGCTGTTGTGTGATTGGCTGATCAGATATTTGGGTTAACAAGCAGGTGAACAGGTGTTGCATATGTAAGTGTACCTGCTGTTGCATTAAAGATTGCTTTCTCTGAGCTGGCACTTTATTCTTTATCACAAACCCACATCCTGACGTGTTCCCAAATTCTGTGTGTAGATCAAAAATATTCATCTGCATTTAAAAATTAGGTGCAAAAATCAGAAGAAAAAGATTTTATGGTTTCAAACTCAAATACACAGAGGGCCAAAATTAAAAAAATAGTTCTGGGCCAACCTTGAAATTTATTGAAAAAATTAAGGAAATGTTTCCTTCTCATTAGATATAAAACCTTTTCATACGGAAACAAAGAGATTTTACTTCACATTCAATCTGGATCAAGCTTATAATAGAGAAAGATTTTATTTTATTTAAGAAAAAATCTCATGGTTCTTTCTCTATTTGTAGCCTTCTGAGTTATATTTCAGTGGTAAGCTTATTGCACAGACCAACAATAATAATAATAATAATATTCTTCTATGAAAATCCAACCATTCCAGACCATGCCTTGGAGTAACAAGGAAAAGCTGAGGCGGAGTGCTGGAAATGCCAGACGAGGCCAATGCGGCGCTAAATCTTATGAGTGGCCCCCCGCTGGAACTCGCTCTTCATTGAAATAGGGCCGCTACTAAAATTCCCGGCATTATTGGCGTCTATAAAACAGTCCAATGCGGGGCCACACAAAGGCAGGGAGCTAGCTGGTCTATAGACGGGAGTAATGCTGGAAATTGTAGTAGCGGTGTTATTTCAATGCAGCGGCGGGCCAACTGCAGTTAATATTTAGGATTCCTTTGGGGCCCCAATTTGATTTGGCCCCTGGGCCAGCGTTGGACACCCCTGGTCTAAAGGAAGCTTATTAAATAGCCAGCAAGATTTTTAGCCACTGAGGAAGAAGAAAGAAAGAAAGAAAGATAGAAGGAAAGAAAGGTGAGCGGATGACGGATATAATAAAACTTGACAAGCACAGAGTGCGGTGATCCCATCCATTACACAATGATAATAAATCCACACTCTGGATTCTGGTTAAATAAATATATTCCCCCTTATATTTGCTCAGCATCCCCCTGAGTATTTCCCATCTTTATCTGAACACCTCCGGCTGCCATGTTTATTCAGATGGCGGCGCTCCGGCGCTGGATGTGACATGAATGTTACCTAACATGACCGGCGCCATCTTTGAAGCCCCCAGAGCCCTCAGTGATGTTGGGTGACCTTGGGAATGTCGCCGCTATCATCGCTCCTCATCGCTTCGCTCTCGGCAAACAAACCCGCAGGATAATTAAACAAATGGTGAAGGGGAGCTGATAGGACTCGCTGTAAATAATCATCACTCACCAGTCCGCCATTATTAAATATTTAACCAGCCGGGCTGAAATGTGAAAGACAGAAAATAAATAACAAAAGTGGGTGGGGGGGTGTCTGCGGAGGGGCAAATTCTCCACCATAAGCAGACCCCCCCCATCCAGCTCAATGGATAGTCAGGGATGAGCATGTCTGTCCCCAAAAACTGCACCCAAATAGAGATTTCTTATTTTATTACACATGTTAAAGGGAAAACACGGCTCCAGGCAGATATACAACACAAATCTATAATTAATAAAACATCATTAAATGTTTTGTTTTAATGCAAAGCCATATAAGTACCTGCATGTGACTTGGTATCAGGCTCTTGCAGTTTCTGAAAAGAAGAACTCTGGGAGAGAGAAGCAACACAAGCAGCCAATCAGTGGTGCTGTAGTGTTTATATGCTAACAAAGAACAAACTGGTAGAAGGGGGGAGCAGAGTGACAGTGAAATGAGTTTACCTGTGCTACTTCCCTTTTCATTGTCTAGTCACAGGCTAGAGGTGGGACAAGATTCAGGGCTGGTGTTTGTGGTGGGAAAACTGAACAATTGCTCAGGACCCCCCAATTCTAAGTTGTACTCCTGGCTGCACTGAATCACCTTTAGGTTTATACACACAGTAGATAATTCAGGGCGAAGGTTCATGTACAGCACTCTCCCATTACACTGGACTACTAAATGGCCTTTGTGATTTCCTATTCTGCCCCCTCCTTGGAATGTGTGCACAGAGATTGCCCCGCATATACCTCTACATCCCTCTGATATGTCTAAAGCAAAGCATGAAAAAGAGATAAATTATTGCTTAATCTATGTAGAGATGTATGAGATGTAAAATGGCCTGGACATGCTGTTGGTGCCCCTAGGTAGGAACCTAAATCATTTTTTTAAATTAGTATCACATGTCTTCAATCATCCAATCAGCCTAAATAAATAGAGAAAAGTGATCACTCGCGTTTGGTATCAACTAGTTCCACTCTACACATGGAGACACCAAAGGTGAGAATAGATAAAAGAGAAGATCTCTAAGTAGCTTGATGTTCTTGTGACATAATATGTGACCTTATTATGGAGTTGGTTCCCACTAGGCCATTAATATGGAGTTGGTTCTCACCATGTCCATTATTATGGAGTTGGTTCCCACTAGGCCATTAATATGGAGTTGGTTCCCACCATGTCCATTAATATGGAGTTGGTTCCCACTATGGCTAATAATATGGAGTTGGTTCTCACCATGGGCATTATTACGGAGTTGGTTCCCACTAGGCCAATAATATGGAGTCGGTTCCCACTATGGCCATTACTATGGAGTTGGTTCCCACTATGGCCATTAATATGGAGTCGGTTCTCACCATGTCCATTATTATGGAGTTGGTTCCCACCATGGCCATTAATATGGAGTTGGTTCCCACCATGGCCATTATTATGGAGTCGGTTCCCACTATGGCCATTATTATGGAGTTGGCTCCCACTAGGCCATTAATATGGAGTTGGTTCTCACCATGTCCATTAATATGGAGTTGGTTCCCACCATGGCCATTAATATGGAGTTGGTTC
>NC_092861.1:153229226-153231853 GCF_032062135.1 Pyxicephalus adspersus | reverse complement strand
TATGGAGTTGGTTCCCACCATGGCCATTAATATGGAGTTGGTTCTCACCATGGCCATTATAATGGAGTTGGTTCCCACCATGGCCATTAATATGGAGTTGGTTCTCACCATGGCCATTATTATGGAGGTTGTTCCCACTATGGCCATTATTATATTTTCTCACCATGGTAATTAATATTGAGTGGTTCTCAGCAAGCTCAGTAAAAGATAGTTGGCTTCCTCGGACTGACCTCCACTGAATACAGCGTGTCTGTGGCAATGTCTGCTATTTTGCACATTTGGTGCCATGACATAACTTCTAAGAGACCTTCCATCTTGGTATGCTGTGGTAGTTAGTAGCTGTTGTTGAGTTATGAGTTGTATGGGATATATTTCGTAGGTAATCTCACTGCCAAGAGCAAGGAGAGTTTATCTGGAGATCCTGCACTGTGCTCCACCACATTATATCACCCCCTGTTTATTCCTTCCAGCTGGGTTGCTTCAGCAGCAAATGATATAAAGGAATCCCCGGCTTTCCTTTAGCCGCGCAGCCTCCATCTCAGGTTTATCTTTCCAGCATCCCCGGCACATACACCGAGGCTGTGCACAGCTGAAGAGTATTTTAGAGAATGTACTGCAGCCAATGAGCACAGTTCCTGGCTATGATTCTGCCCTGTCATTGGCTGCTAGGACTGCAAAACTTCTCAGACCCCCCCGGCACTAGTTGCCTATTGTAGCGTTTATCCTGGTTGACCTGCTAGTGGTGGGATTATCTGTTGGATTTACGGTTTGCTGACCCTGTGATCCATTAATCCCTGGATTTACCCTTACCTGTGACCCTGACTCTGCTTTGTCTTCTACTATTGGATACCTTGTTTGATGAACTGATTACCTGTCTATAACCCCTGGCTCTATTTCCTGGACTTGCCTCTGGTTCTGTGCATCATCTATGGATCACCTGGTTAGTGACCCTGAACTGTCTGACCTCTCATTGTGTCCCCTGAGCTGTTCCTGTTGGCTCCTGGTCCTCTGTCAGTCCAGACGCCATCTTTTACTGAGCGGGGGCTTGCTATAGGTGAAAAGTGCGGCCTTAGATTGGGGGATTGGTTACTCCCCAATAAAACTCCTGATAGATTTATTGGGGAGACCATTCTTATTACAGTGACCTCGGGTACACAACAGGAATAAATTTCCATCTTCCAGCCTCTGATCTGCTCCATCATTAAACATGACTATTTTAGGAAAATTACCATAAAATGGTAAGCACAACGCTCTGATATGCGAGGGCGACAAATTGCCAGCAGCGCACACAAATATCAGGTCAGCGGGTTAATGTGTTAAGTAGATAAGCGCTTTCATGCAAAATTAATTTCATTTTTATGGGTTATTTTTATTATAGAAGTGGTGGGAGGAGAGGTCGCCGGGGATTGGCCCTAAGTGAATGTAATGAGTGCGTGGGTTCACAGATAATGGGGCCAAGTCTCCTCTAAGTGCAGTGGGCAGGACGGGTCAGATTCTGTGGTCGACTACACAGGATAACCGCAGTCCATTGGGACCAGATGAATGACCACAAATAAAACAATCTATGGTCTCGAAATATCGTGCAGAAGCAAGCAAATGAAAAGAAATTGGAGCTCTAAGGGGACCGGAAAACCACAGAGACAAAACAAAATGATTTCTGTTTCCTTGAAAGGATTTAATGTATTATTGGAAGAATTTATTGTGCAGAATCCGGTAACTCCAGCTGCTTAACTAGCCGTGACCTCAAATATCCTGCAAAGAGACCGTCCACCCCAAAATGTCTGCATTTAGTACAGGCTGGAGAGCGAAATCCTCAGAATGTGTCAATATGTGAGCTGTGTTTTTGTGTCTGTACACCTGCTGTGCCCATTAGCAGGGGTTCCCACCAGGGATGAGCGAGCGAGAATATTAAGTTCAATATTACGGCGAATCGGGCCTTTCTCGCTTACCGAAAATGTAAGCAAAAGCGGCCTTCTGATTCGCCGAGAGCTTGCCGAACAAGAGGATTTCCAGGGAAATCCCTGGAAATCCTCTGCGATCCCCGGGCACTAGAGGTTAATTAACAACCTCCTGACATTGTAATATAAGTATCGCTTACATTTGTATCTGTAACATGTATCATTTGTATATAAGAGATACTTATAATGTCAGGAGGTTCTCCTTTGCCGGGGAGCTGTGGCTGCATTCATTGAGAAGAGTGTGTGATTCCCAGGCACTAGAGGTTAATTAACTTCTAGTGACCCGGGGATCGCAAACAAAAGGATTCCAGGGAATATTGTGAATTCCCTGTGAATCTTCCTGTTATAATTCCCTCGACCTTCCAATGGTTTCGCGAGATTGGTTTCCCGGACCCAGGGACAGAGGCCCCCGAATGCCCCGGACCCAGGGACAGAGGCCCCCGGATGCCCCGGACCCGGAGACAGAGGCCCCCGGATGCCCCGGACCCGGAGACAGAGGCCCCCGGATGCCCCGGACCCAGAGACAGAGGCCCCCGGATGCCCCGGACCCAGAGACAGAGGCCCCCGGATGCCCCGGACCCAGAGACAGAGGCCCCCGGACACCCCAGACCCAGGGACAGAGGGTCCTTTGGTGCCCCGGACCCAGAGACAGAGGCCCTTTGGTGCCCC
>NC_092861.1:153219127-153228891 GCF_032062135.1 Pyxicephalus adspersus | reverse complement strand
CTGGACCCAGAGACAGAGGCCCCCGGGTGCCCTGGACCCAGAGACAGAGGCCCCCGGATGCCCTGGACCCAGGGACAGAGGCAGAGAAGGGTTTGGTACAGCCACCTCTAATGACAAGGAAACAGATACACTATCACTCTCCTCAGGAACACCGGGGTAACACTATCACCTGGATGCCCAACATCCTCCTCCCTCTCCATCCTATGTGCTATACGCATGGCCAAATACCCCACAAAGGTTGCATTTCACCATATTGCATTATTTTGCCAAGTGGCCAAGCTCATATCTCCAGATCTAAGCTGTGTATTTTACAGGAAGTGACATCACGACTCTCGAGATCTAAGCTGTGTATTTTACAGGAAGTGACATCATCTCTCTCCAAATATCGGCATCATTCAGTAATATTCTTCACTCCGTCCATTCTCTGTATCACAGTTCTGATCGCAGGCCCTTCACATCTAATTGGATTCCTGCAGACAGGTTTTCCTCGGAGTTGCGGATGAGTTGGGGTGTTGATCTGGCTGAGAGATGGAAGTGTTTTCTTCTCTCCATCTTCAACCCACAGAAATCAATACCATGCTGCTATCATTTCACTACTCGGTAATAATGATTTCAGTGCTCGGCGGCCTCGCTCCTCACCGGCACATTAACATTGATCGATACAAACTTTATCCATCCACTGCTGGGCCCCAGAGTGCTGCCAGGCTGTGCTGGAGGGGCCCATGGAGGCCCGGGAACTTCCTCGTTGAGGGCGGTAATAATGGGCAGTCAGAGGGGCCCTGAACTCTCACACTGGAACGTTCGGGGGTATTTGGCAATGAGAGGTACCCCAGGGACCCTGAACTCTCACACTGGAGGGCTGGGGGGTAGCAGGCAGTCAGGGGGCCTGTGGCCCCACACTATATTCTTTATTTACTGTGAGTGGCTGAATTTGTCTTTATCATCATTTGGCATTCTCTTCTACAGTAGGACTTATTATGGGGGAGCAGCAATGGGAGCATGAGAGGGGTACTGAGGCAGGGTGTTGGGATATTTTTGGGAAGCTATGAGCAGCCCCCTGCTGGCTCTTCCTCCCATCCTTGATGTGCCTGTGTTATAGAAGCACGGACACCCATCACAAGTCTAAAATAATATTATGTAATGAGAATGGAAAGTAGATGAATTATTATCACAATCATCATTCATCAGTCAAGCACTAGAGGGATACTTGACCTGTATGGATATTAATAGAAATATGAAACAGCAAATACGAATGTTAAAGTCTTCCCAGTAAAACTATAGAGTTCCTTTAATAGAAATTGTTGCTGGAGCTGCGATTGCTGAACCTCACTTCTAACGATATCAGTAACTCGGCTGTCATGCTGATCCAGCACCCTCAATGATATCGATCTCTGATTGGATGATGGGAGATTTCGGCAATAAAGGGGCCTCATTCACTCTATTTATGATCATCAATTTCGGTGGCTCCGTATCAGCCTCTATAGGGTTAACAGCTTGCCCGGTCCGGTGGTGCAGAGGAATATCGTCAGCTTCACAACTGTACTTATATTTTTAATTGAAATGAGAAGTAATTACTTTTTAATTAAAAAAAATATAAAGAAGTTTAGAAATGCTGAGCTAATTATGTATATTCCTCGGCGAGATAAGAAACATGCAAATCTCCCTCTATATGATATAAAGCGATATTATAATTAAATTGAGAAGTCATTATTACCGTGTATATTGTCTCCGAAGAAACACTCTTTATTTAAAATTCACAAAGTACAAAATCTGCGGCGGCGAAAACACAATCTATATATAACGCAGGTGGGGAGATCACTTAAAGGGGACAAAAGAATGAGAGCTGAAAATACCAAACCAGCATTTATTTCTTTATTCCTTTGTGATCCTGAGGAGTGAGAAACTTTGGAGGGACTCTTCATACCCCCAACTGCCCCTGATTTGGAGGGACTGTCCCTCTTCATACCCCCATCTGCCCCCGATTTGGAGTGACTGTCCCTCTTCATACCCCCAACTGCCCCTGATTTGGAGGGACTGTCCCCCCCAACTGCCCCTGATTTGGAGGGACTGTCCCTCTTCATACCCCCATCTGCCCCCGATTTGGAGGGACTGTCCCTCTTCATACCCCAACTGCCCCCGATTTGGAGGGACTGTCCCTCTTCATCCCCCCAACTGCCCCTGATTTGGAGGGACTGTCCCTCTTCATACCCCCATCTGCCCCCGATTTGGAGTGACTGTCCCTCTTCAAACCCCCAACTGCCCCTGATTTGGAGGGACTGACCTCTTCATACCTCCAACTGCCCCCGATTTGGAGGGACTGTCCCTCTTCATACCCCCAACTGCGCCTGATTTGGAGTAATGGTCCCTCTTCATACCCCCAACTGCCCCTCATTTGAAGTAATGGTCCCTTTTCATACCCCCATCTGCCCCTCATTTGGAGGGACTGTCCCTTCATACCTCCCAACCCCCCCATCTGTCTTTAATTTGGAGGGACTGTCCGTCTTCATACCCCCCACCTGTCTCTGATTTTGAGAATTGTTCCAATTCTGATTCCTGATTGATCATTCATCAATACATCAGGATGGATTGATGAATGACATCAGGTGACTGCCATTGTCATGTGACCTGTGTACAGAGGTCCTTCCCAGTTGTCCTTCCTCTTGTTGGATCTATACACTTTTATAAAATGTATTATTTGACTGCAATAAAGTTTTATTTTCGGATAAAGGTTCATCTGGCCTCTAAATTATTTTGGTATTTTGAAAAGTGAATATAAAGGAAATGTAAAAAGCTGGCCAGTGTCCCCAGTCATTGTTTGCATATTCATTTTTTATGATTCATAAATCGGGGCGTGGTGGGGCGTGGCAGGTGGGGCGTGTCATTTGCCTACATACACCGCACATCTGACTTCCCAATCTCCGAACGTTGGGAGTTGTGAATCCATTATCTGTGTGAAACATAAATGATAAATTCACTATTGGTTTTCACCTTTTTCTACCTGAGATTTAGGGGCGGAGCTAAGCTTGACTTTCCTGTAGTCGCCATCTACATATTGGAGCCTTGGAAGCAGAACAAGGGGGGACCTCAGCATTTGCCCTCCTTACACCTCTGCAGGGGTATGAGGTTTACCCAGCCCCCCTCCACCACCACTGTGCACACCTGACAGGTACTGAGGGAATCATTTTCAGGTGAGGTGTATGGAACCCCCAAATATATGAAATAGCTGAAGTTTAGTCCGTACATTGCACAGCGGTCCTATAAATGTCTGGGGTACAACGAGAAGCCAATGCGAGCAGCAGGAAAGCAGAGTGGAAGCAAACAATTCCCAAATGTTAAATTCTGGGTAATATAAATACCTGCTGTTATTTTAGCTCCCCGTCCTATACAGCAGCACACAATGGGCACAATGGGTTAATCTCATCATTGTAAGGATGGGGGAGGGGTCCTCGACCTAATTGTGTTGCTTAATTGCAGTGGGGAAAACTGAGGTCACCGTCCTGACTGCAGAGTCCGACAGGGGTGCCTGGATCACAAGACAGCATTATTCACCCCCTGGATGTATATTGCCGTACTGCTATTGAAGAGTGTATGTAGCTCTGTATCTGGAGTTTGATTTTTAATAACGGCAAAACTGGAAAATGTAAGCTTTATTTTCTTACAAAGAACACGAATAATGTGCTCAGAGCCTCAGCATTGTCCAGGGATCACAAAAATGCATAACCCCCCAAATCTATCATCTGGTGATCTGGGAACCCCTGTTTGTAATAAAAGAGAAAATTCACTGACACGCCCCCTTTTCAAGCTCCTCCCCATCTCACACCTGAAGGAGAAATGATCTTCACAGCCACCAATCAGAATCAGTTGCTGACGGAAGTGCTCTGGGATTGGATGCTTTGTAGCACCGCCCCCGCAGTCACCCTGTGAGGAGCTCGCTGACTTCTGTCTGCAGAGGGTTACAGGTGAATAATGAAATGAATAATTTGATAAACATTCCCTTGCTCTCTGTCAGGGATGCTGCGAGCTGCGTTTGTCCGAGTGTTACCCTCCGACGTGGCGTCTGATTTACCGGTCGGCGTTGTGGTCTCGTCTCTGGGCCGGCGTTAAGCTCTTCACATTTTTATTATTATTTTTATATTACGGCGCCAGTAATCACCTCAGGTAAGAATTTTATTCATTCCGTATTAGGCAAATGTCCGCCCGCAACCTCGCCGCGCAACAATTCCACCCGCCGCTTGCAAATCCTTCCTCTAATCTTAAATCTTGTGCCAGCCGCTACCTGAGTGCATTAGGCGAGCGGCGGATTCAATCACGGCGGATTGCACACTACATAAAATAGACGGCCTGCGGCGTCATTATCCTCCCCACCGCCGCCACCGACGCTCGTCTTTTCATTTTAATCAGGATTTAATCCTCCGTTTTTTTTATTTTTTTTTAAGAAAAGGAAGTTTGTGGAGATGAAATGTAAATTAAAAATATATATATGATATTAAATCCAGAAAAAAACACAAGCGCCAGCTGTAGCGGATGATGCGACGTCACCCCCGCCATACCAAGATGGCAGATTGCGGGGGCTTACCTGAGCTGGAGAGGCGGAGCTTTGTGACCTCTGTAATAATTATTACACCTTAAAGTGCACCTGTCATCGGAAGTGTGTAATCAGTGATCAGGAATCTCCGGAAGGACGGTGCCATATTAGTTCAGGCTTCATCCAGGGTCAGCGTTTCCAGCAAACATTTCCAGAAAACCTTGGTGATATCAGTGAGGAACAAGGGGAGAGGATCCATCAAGATATAAAGGTGATGGAAGGAAGGTATCAGATGGGAGAGACACATGATGGCAGAGTTTTCCAATGACTTCTTTGTGATTAGTTCTGTAAATATACTGAATATAGAATATATTGACATTAAGTATTTCAAAAATTTAAATTTTGTATATGTAGGCATTTATAGTTTAATTTTGCTTAATTTTGAATTTTTTGATTTTTGTTGGTTATTATTGAGGTCATTATTTCAAAAACCAGAGCCAATCGAACAAAACCAATACCATACCTGGAATCTGTGCATCAAACATAACTGAAAATGACTTTAATTTGTTTGCCAAGAAAACGTTTGTTGAGCAGTGTAATAGATGGTGATGCTCTAATCAGATGACAACCAATGTCTACCTGCAGATATTTCCCAGCAAAGGTTCTATTGGAAATAACAACTGGACCGCTCTAAGTTCTGATCCATTGTAATTTATTTATTTTTTTAAATGAAACTTTGTTGGTGCAGACACAATACCCCCCCCCCCCCCCCCCCCATGGAAGAAAGGTATCAGATGGGAGAGACACATGATGGCAGAATACTGCTGGAGCCGTCCTATCAGCATAAAGGAAATCATACAAACTGAGCTTATCAATGACTTCTTTGTGATTAGTTCTGTAAATATACTGAATATAGAATATAGTGACATTAAATATTTCAAAAATTAAATTTTGTATACCTAGACATTTCTAGTTTAATTTTGCCTAATTTTTAATTTTTTGATTTTTGTTGGTTATTATTGAGGTCATTATTTCAAAAACTAGAGCCAATCCAACAAAACCAATACCATACCTGGAATCTGCGCATCAAACATAACCGAAAATGACTTTCATTTGTTTGCCAAGAAAACATAATTGAGCAGTGTAATAGATGGCGGCGCTATAATCAGATGACAACCAATGTCTACCTGCAGATATTTCCCAGCAAAGGTTCTATTGGCAATAACAACTGGACCGTTCTAAGTTCTGATCCATTGTTATTTATTTATTTTCTAAAATAAAACTTTATTGGTGCAGACACAATATCCCCCTCCCCCCGCACATTTTGCTCCTCTCAACGCGTTTCGCCCCATGGCAAGGCTTCACTGTAAGAGATTTGCTGAATTTATAAAACACATTTTCTGATCACATTCACTGAAGTGTTTCACATTAATATTTCCCGTGTTCATCTGAGCGCAGTGAATCTCTGGGAGGGAACTGCTGCTGAATTATTGATCACATCAATATAAAAATGATAAAAGTCCCAAGGTTAGATATAATATTCAGCAAATTATGTTACAAAGAATATTTATCAAGTATTGAGAAAATCAAAATGTCAGGGAAATGATGGTGAATGTGAGTCAGGTGAATGTGTCCAGTTGATTTGTGCTATAAAGGTGGCAATAAAATGCTGCACAACCAAAAGAGCCAAGACGGAATGATTGTGGAAAATAGTGAGAAATTCTCCGGGCGATCAAATGCCAAATTCAAACACCATTGAAGTCAATAGTGTGAGAATTTGGGTTATTTTCAGGGTCTTTTAAGAGCTGCAAGAGCAATCAGATTGCCCTTTACTAGTTGTATGTGTTGTTGGATAGAGTTTCTCTATCCAAGAACACAGGGCACTGGGGCAAATCCCCATTCATCACTTATAGTGCCCGGAGATCCCGCAGTGACTGGAGGATTCCCACGGATGCACTGCCGGAGAAATCATAATGTTATTCAATAAATTACTTTAAAATTATTTTTTATTATTTTTTTTAAACATATTTTTTACAGTTTTTTCCCTGAATTTTTACAGTCGAATCCGTGCTTTTCGGGTTGGGTCTATCCAAATTCGAACACCAACACCAGTTAGGAACAGAAGAGAGAAAATGGAGTGATGGCCAAAAGAATGGAAAGAGAGAGAAGAGGAGAAAGAGTGAGATGGAGGGAGAAAGAATAAAGAGAGAACGCAGGGATGATGGGTCAGCGAAGAAGTGGGGAGAGGGATTATAGGAAAGGGAGGTAAGGAGATATGGGGAAAATGGAAGGAAGAGAGAAAGGCGGGCAGAGGGTGAAGGAGAGATGATGGAGGATAGGAAGAGGGAGTGGGGGGAGAAATGATGGAGAGAGAAGAGGGGAGAGAAGAAGAGAGGAGAGGAAGGAGAGGGATGATAAAGAAAGGGAAGATGGAGAGGAGGAGAGAAAATATGGGAGATCGGGAATAGGAGGAGGGAAGGGTATGGGATGTAAAGAGAGATAAGAGAGGGATAATGGGAGAGAGGGAAGTAGGGTTGGATAATGGAAAGGAGAGAGAGGGGTTGGGGAAATAATACTTTAAATAATGGAGAGAGAAATATTATGGAAGGGATAGAGAGAGATACCGGAGAGGAGAGAGGAAAGAGAGGAAAGAGTGAAGGGATGGGAAAGATAAAAAGAAAGAGGAAAGAGGACAGGGAGAATAAAAGGGAGAGAGAGAGGATAGAAGGGAGATATGGAAAGGGAGAGGGAGAATGTGGCCCATGGGGTGGTGGGAATTGGAGTGCGACCATTGGACCATTGGATCATGACTGGGGGTGTTCCCGGGAATTCCCCGCTCTATGATAAAGGGAATGGTGGGAAGTGGTGGCATTGGAGCTCCCATGAAGAGGATCGGACTGTCCCCATCCAAGGGAAATATGGCGTCACTGTCCTGGATAACTCCCAGGCTGCTCTGGGTTTGGGAATTTTTGCTGTTCATGCCATTCAGGAGGAACTTTTCTGTGGAACTTGACATGGGGTTGACATGAACTACAGGGGTGCAGAATTTTTTAGGACCACTGAAGGAGGGGCCAGGGCCACAAAACCCCTTGTTGGCTAGATCTGGTGGTCCCATCAGGAATCAATGGTAATGAGTGAGATGGATGAGCTGCTCTACACATTGGGGAGGTTTTTGGGCCCCGGGTTTAGTGAATGAAAGCCGGACTATTGTATAAAGAGTTTGCTGGACCCCTCACACCCTCCGGGGAGATTTTTCTAGAGGTTCCTGGACAGATAATAATTACCTGTGAATGGAGCTCTGCAAACTAGGATTCATCTGCAGCACGAAGTGTCTCCGTAAGACCGGCACCAGGATTCTGACATCTTGGGGACATTCAATAAGAGAATCATTTTAAGCTAAGTCCAATATTTGAGGGATCTGATCACACATCTGATATCTGTGGAGGAATGAAGAATTTAGCCTGGGATGGGGCAGATAAACCGAGAGACGCAGCTGGGGAATCTCAGAGACTGGAGAATCCAATACATCAATGAGGGCAAAGCCACAGGAAGATTTCTTCTCATGTATCGTTATCAGGACAGGAAATGGGGGTAAATTTCCCCAGTGGAGATACAGACAGCTATAACAATCCAGCAGATTTATCCCAAAATCATTTTATAGGCAGAGTTGGGCTTGTTGGGTTTCCTAAAAGTCATTTTCTATTTGTTGCAAATGTTTTCAATTCTGGACCAGAACAATTCCAGATTTGCTGGATCTCTTGGTATTCTTGAACACCTCCACCTTATATTATAGGATGAAATCCGCAGCTTTTCTAGAGTTTGTGGATTAATTCTCAGAGCAAAAAACAAAATCTTTCATTGCTGATTCCTGATTTATAATGATATTATGATACAACCACACTGATAAATCTCTGCCGGCTTCTGATCCATTAAGGAGAAGTTCAGATGGGCTTTGCGGTTCTGGTGCCGGTATTACTTCCTGGTGCAGCACTGGGCCTGCGGTGCTACATGGCATGTTAGCGATGGCCCCCTATAGAGAATGAATGGTGGGGAGCGGTTGAGTACCACCAGCATGGCACACATTGTCAGATATTCATGTTAGTGAGGTGCCAGGAACTGCTGGGGGCCACATGGGCACCACCAATCTCTCCAGCTGTGAGCGGAACCACCCAACCCCCCCTCTGATCAACTTCCATAGACTAAAAACAGGACAAAACAGAGTCTGGAATCGGGGCAGTAAGGAATTGGAGCACTACCGAGGAATCACAATAACTGCGCCCAGCCTGCTGCAGATTTCTGTCCTCCCATCGAGCACAGGGGCGGCCCAATGAGAAGTTTTATTCATTTGGTCCCAAACTTTTCTCCATTAAACCTGCTGCTGTAAATTCATAGCTGGAGTTGGACTTTTTGTTTGTTCCTAAAGCCTGATTGCACTTTTTATTTAAATGGGACATTGAAACAAAAGATGTACAAAGTTAGAATATGGCCAAAGCTGAAGTAGAAAAGCCTGACCCTGCCAGCACGGAATGGCCCCTGCTTTGTGTATGGAGGCAGTTGTCTCTCTGCAGAGATCCAATCAGCAGTGAGCTTTGTCTATTGGGTATGAATTAGCAAGGGAAGTGTGGACCTATTCCTGCTGTACGGGGCCCCAGCAAATACCGCAGTAAGATCTGATCTCAGCATCGCATTTTATGGTTTTATCTTTGAAACATTTGGATTTTGATGGCGATGTTAGGGCCGCTGTAATTGGTCAGATTCTCTGCTGAGATGGGGGCAAGGGACCCCCAGGGACGGCGAATCTGAAAATCTAAGCGTCTCCTTCTGATCGATATCTGCAGATTGAGCTCTCAGGTTTGTCCATGTGAGGAGATAAAAGGAGAATTTGTTTCTACGTCCGATAAGAAAATGTTTTATGAATCAAAAGACTTCTGACATTTTCAGGGCCCCAGGGAGGTTCAGGCCAGAACATCAACCCCCCTCCCCCACTACTGCACCCTGACCAATCAGAGGAAAGCATTATGTATGAACTGTGCACAGTACCACTTCCCTTGTCCTGTACCTCAGGTGTAATTCTCAGTATCTGTTTTTATTCTGTATGTATGGGCTCTGCACAGTACCACTTCCCTTGTCCTGTACCCCGGGTATAATTCTCGGTATCTGTTCTTATTCTGTATGTATGAACTGTGCACAGTACCACTTCCCTTGTCCTGTACCTCGGGTGTAATTCTCAGTATCTGTT
>NC_092861.1:153213662-153218736 GCF_032062135.1 Pyxicephalus adspersus | reverse complement strand
TGTAAGGGCTCTGCACAGTACCACTTCTCTTGCCCTGTACCCCGGGGGTAATTCTCAGTATCTGCCATGGCTCGTCCCTTATTCTGGCACATAATTTTGGTGAGTTTCTGTGCACACCTACTCACTAGTATTGTAGATATGAATGGGGTGCGGTTCTGATTGGATGGCAGGGTAATGCCCATACAAAGGATTTACCCCCTATGACCATGGCGCTGATGTTAGCAGTGGCGCAGTATCAGCAATGACCCCCAATGGTGCAGTACCACAATCAGGTAAACCTTCCACATGCTGGGAGACTGGCACTGCCAGCAGACAGATGGCGATTAGTGAAGGCGGCCATTAATTCTCTCCTGTGTGTTGGAGATCAATAGGCAGAAGGAAATTGATATGAACACAATCCATCCAGCGGGGAGCCGCGCTGCGTTCTGCTTTATAATTAAGTGTTCACATATGGACGGAGCAGATTTTCCCGGCCCGTCAGGCCCCGGTTCGCCCCGCTCTCATTTAGGGCAGCTCATAAAGAAATGAAGGGGGCTCGGGGGAGGAGATTCCTGCCAAGGCTACCAGGCAGCCCGCCGGATCCGGGAACGCAAGCTGGAGCAAATCCCAACTACAAAACCCCGGACCGATAACGGCATCCATCACTCAGCGCCATCATTTCATCCTTATCAGTTCTTCTCTTACATCGGAGCTTGGAGAGACCCAAATCAAGGTCCAGTATGAACCAGAACTGTGTACCAGGAACCATGGACATGGAGCAGAGATGGAAGAGCCATAACTGGAAGTTGCATAAGAAGATCCTTCATGGAAGGCTGGTACCACGTACTTTTTAGAAGTTGTCAGCCATGTGAATCCCAGGCCGGTGGCCCCGTGTCCCCTAACACCCTTTTTGTCATTGTGTGTTTCACATCTGCCATTGGTGAATATCGGACTGGTGGTATGCGGCCAGTACGGTGAATGTGGGAATCATTGTACCCCTGTTGTCACAATGACTTTAGGATGGAGGTCGGGGGTTCCCCTTGTATTGGTGTCACTTCCCGTTATTTACATAATGCACAAAAAGGTAAAAAAATAAAACATTTCTGCATTTTTACTGATTTTTACATTTATCGGCGGGAGATCTTCTGGTGCCGCATTGGGCGTGTTGCAGGATTTCGGTGTGGCACCAACATGCAATGAGCACAGAGGGGGCAGAATGAGGTGATAATAGAGGGGAGGAAATAAGAAACAAGAAATGTATTAAACTGAAAAAAGATCAATTTAGTTTATTTTAATACAAGACATTGCCACTAAAATTGTGTGTGGATGGGGGAGGGGAGTTTGAGTGATAGGAACATGTCACAAGTGAAACATTTTTTAAGAGAAGCCAGAAATCAGAGTTAAAATACAGCCAGGATATCACATTCCTACAGAAAGCTGGTTGCCTTTCTTTTCGATCCGTCCAATCACCAGGTGCGTCTCGGTGAGATTCTCATTAACCTGCGGCTGTGATCGGCCATGCGGAGACACCGAGGGTTCTGGGTAATTACAGGCAGAGAGTTCGGGTAATTAAGGCTTAATGAAGGGAATATTAAATCTGTGTTGTTACAAGTCTCTGGGCTGCCATCCCCCGGGGTAACGGCTCAGACGGATGTCAGAAACAATGCCTATGCAATTCCTTATATCTTCATACACAGATTTCTCTTCATGGAAAGGCTTCGGCTTTCACCGGATCAATGTGGGGAATGAACAGGGAGACGGATTTTATTTATTTAGTATGTTCGGTGCTCAAAGAAATCCAACAACAGTAAAACACAGCAATACCCCATCCCACCAGTAGGGGCCACTAGACTTCTGGGTTGTATGACACTCATTCAACTCAACTGATCCCAGGCTGTTATGGGTTCCCCATGGGGTAAAACCCTGACGAGGGATTGGAATATTGGTATTTTATGATTTCATTATATGTGTGTCCTCCAGAGCAGGCGGAAGGATTCTCCACTGCTGCACAAACTATTCACATATCCCAAGTTTAGGATGAAAGTCTTAGCCCCGGGCTAAATGTACCAACTGAAACAAAAAACATATATATGAATATTAAAACTGGACCTAATCTACTAGGACAACATTTAAAGAATCTTTTTGCTTTGGGCTTAGACATATCAAACTGCATGCAGCCTGAATACTGCTGCTTTTACCCCCCTACCTACACTCCAACCAAACCTGAGGAAACTATTGCCCTTGTTATTAATTTGATGAAAATTACATTAATATTTTGTTTTTTTTAAGCTTCAGATATGAAAGTTTAAAATGAGATGTTGATTGTTCAACTTTATTTTTGCACAAAAACCTCCTGAACCTGAAACCTCTTTCCCCCTCTTCCCCTTATTCCTATACTATGAGCTCTAAATGTACCAACTGTTTTTTGCAGAGCTGAAGCTAACATTACACACATAGCTGTAGCAGCTTCAAAAGTTGTGTGAACCTTGAGTGAAAACATTTTACAAGATGTGCATTGGTGCTCTCACATAAACTATGCATGAGAAAATTAATTTTTTAGTAAATTTTATTTTTATCTTGTTTTTTTTTTTATTTTTTCACTTAGCTCATGTGATCATTATTTGTGTTCCTGCTTTACTGCATTTTTTTTTGTTACAATTCCTCCAAACATAAAACAACGAGGGTGCAATGAGGGTCCGGGATGGGTGAAAGGAATTCTGTGATCTTCAATAACTTATTGTATGCTTAGAACCCCCCAAACATTCGGGGGTAACATAAATAAATGATAACAGGA
This sequence comes from Pyxicephalus adspersus, assembly GCF_032062135.1. Classification (NCBI taxonomy): domain Eukaryota; kingdom Metazoa; phylum Chordata; class Amphibia; order Anura; family Pyxicephalidae; genus Pyxicephalus; species Pyxicephalus adspersus. The sequence goes on along the minus strand of NC_092861.1, from coordinate 153,215,963 downwards.
GTTTAGCAGTTGTGTTCATTTCTCAGATAAACATTTGATAAATAATTTGATGGAATCTTTTTTGATCCCCCAAAAATGTTCCATCACTGGCTGGTCTGTGATTGGTCATACAGACCGTCCTCGGATAGCCCCCTGGTAATCCTGTGAGGTCGCCCCCTGGAGTTTAGGATCAGAATGACACTTTAGGGTGGCATTGGAGATGTTTCAGTTATTACAAACGTTGCACTGATATCACTGACAATCGCTTAGAATTTGTAGTTTCCCATTTATTGATCTTTATAAGGCTGTGTGGGGTTTTTATTGCTCACCCCAGTCCTCTCTGCTCTTTATAGAGCTCAGAACCTCCTCATCATTCTTATTCTTATTTACACTTCATCTTCTTAATTTTACAGCCGCTTTATAGCAGCCAAACATTGCGGAATTATAGAGCCACGCCTAATGATAGCGCTATCAGTGATCGCTGTCAGCTGCCTCTGTATCATTGACTTCCAGCTGCTTTATAATAAAATCTCCAATCAGACTCTGCGAGGTAACGAGGGAAAGAAAAAACATTCACCAGGGCAAAATGTTTAGAAATAAACACAACGTAAAATGAATGAATGAAAACATGTGAATCAGCAGGAGGTGCAGTCATGACAGCCAGATGTGATATTTCAGCTGGTGTGCAGAGATCAATGTATGAATAAATCTGAATTTGTGTGAATGTTAGAATGTTATTGGGCTCTATTTATAAAACAAGGAATCAATTACTGTCATAGACCTGGTAGATTCCCATGAGTGAATGTTTGGTTTCCTGTTTTATAAATAGAGCCCTTTGTGCAGTAAAGCGGCCTCCATGTTGTTCTGGTGAAATCTATTCACCGGATCTCAGCTCAATATACCAACCATTGTTGGGTGAATGTCTGGGCTCAAATCCTCAATCCGTCAGCAAAACCTTTTTGAAGTTCTAGAAAAAATAAACCCCAAACCCTCCGCTATTTTCTGCTGACCGGGCGCTGTGCTTTCCCTTAATATTGGGGGTCACCCCATGAAGGATGAAGGGTTTGTTGCCCCCTGGTATCTGATAGGCGGCAGATTGGGGTGGCAACATTCACTCTACATTGTCTCAATTGATGAATAAGGTAGCCACTCACTCCTCACCCCCTCTGTACATTCACCCCTCTTTTTCACTGATCACCTGTTGATGGTGTAGTCCTGGGAAATGGTAATGGTCAGTTCTGCATAACATTGGGAAATAAAGTGTGAATAGAGCAGTGAATGTGGCTGTGATCCTGGGGCTCTACATACAGGCTGGGGGGGAGAGGAAACTCAGAATCATTCAAGTGGGGAAATTTCAACTTGAGCTATTGGACTTTGTAAACAACATTTTTCAATAAAGCAATTAATGACGTGTGAATGTCAGATATTATCCAGCCGTTATTATTGAGCAGGGGACATACTGAATGGCGAGAATAATCTAAATAATAAATAATCTAAATCTTCATTTGTCAGAAAGAAGGAACCAGCTTTGTTCGGCATTCGTCCTGGACTGAGATGCCGGTTTAGAGGTCACATGATCATGTAAATCCCGCGCAGTTCTTGGCTGCGTTCTCAAATGCCCCGTTATGGACTGTTGCAGTCAGGTGACTAGGGGAGACTGAGGAAATGCTTCTTCCTGCCTGCAGCAGACTGATGACATCATCACAGTCCAGGCAAAGTCACTGATTGGAGGCGTTAATGAATTAAACTGAATGATAAGGTGGCTGTGTATTGTGAAGGAAGATCCTGCCAGGTCCAATCCTGGGAAGTAATTCTGGCAAGAAAAGCGCCATTTATTTTATGTAATCATACGCGCCGCCTCGTCTAGTGCACACAAAGTACGTATAAAGCTGTTGTTGTTGTGAGTGGTAAAGCCGCCTCCTGCAGCTGGCATTGCTGGGATTAAAATTTTATCCAAATATTTCTCTGAAATCTAAAAATTATTCATCAACCCCGGGCAATTCTGCGGCTTCATACATATCGGGTTCTGTTCAGGCGGTCTTGTGACCCGCGGAGTCTTATCAGTGCCGCCGGGGCTGTGACCTCACCTGGCTGCTTGGTGTAGGGGATGGAGGGGTCCCGGCTTCCCTCTGCCCACCTGGAAGTGACTGCGGCTAATGGTCTCCCCTTCCAGGCTGAATACATGAATGAATTAAATGGGTGAAAGGGAGGGGGAGGGAAAAGTTACTTCTGGAGTCTGAAATATAATTCATGGCCAGGAGTTTGTGGTCACCTGATCATCACACCTGTACGGGATTGGTGGACTTCTCATTCCAAAACCAG
>NC_092861.1:153208381-153212414 GCF_032062135.1 Pyxicephalus adspersus | reverse complement strand
ATTGGTGAGGTCAGGTGCTGATGGTGGGGATTTACCCCCTATTGGTGAGGTCAAGTATTGATGGTGGATGAGAAGATTCCAGAAGATTCACCATTCCAATTTACCCCAAAGCTGTTTAGTAGGGTTGAGGTCAGGGCTCTGTACAGGACACTCGAGTTCCTCCACACCAAACTGGTGACCCCATGTCTGTATGGAGGGGGCTTTTTATCCCTGGGGCACATTTATGAGGGGACAGAAAAGGGTCTTCACCAAACTGTGACCACAAGGCTGGAATGTCCCCGTTGTCCACAATGTCTTTGTATAATGGAGGATTTCCAGGATCATTCACTGGGGACCCCCGAGCCCCATTATTTGGGATAGGGGGTGTCTACATACCACATAGTATATAAGGGGTAAAAGAAGGGAATGAGTTTATTATGCCGAACTAAAGGGGTTCAAATATAGATTTTTATGACTTTGATGAATATTTAATGCTGTGCTTTTTCACATTTACATCCTAATATTCTGTCTCCACTTTACTTTTATAATCCATTCTGTAAATTCATCTGCTGACCTCTGATACGGCGTGCAGAATCTTCTCTCTGCCCCGGGCACTGCCCGCCTCGCTGTACTTATGATATTTGCCCCTGTGACCGGGTCCATGCCCAGCCTGAACACCCGTTATGCCACGAGTTTCTATACAATATGAATTATATTTGTGATAAGTGTAAAGATTCGGAAAGATTTATGTCATCTCTTATCCATCCATCTTCCTGATAAACTTATTGATTGATTAATTCGGGGGAAAAGAATGGAGAAGCGGAGAGCTGGAAATCTCTGCAGGGTCCCTGGCTCATTCGCTGCATGGAGGTCCCGGGGGGGTCCTGGAAGAGAACGGATGGGGGATGTCCCAGGTGGTCACAGATGGCAGAAATTTCTGAAAAGAGTTTGTGGGAACCCAGCGCCAAAGCACCGTTATATCGGTAATCATTATATATACATTATATAATATATTGATAATTCATTGCTGGATCACCCAGGTTCACTGATGAAAGTGTATGTTCTCCAGTCTTGGAGAGCTTTATTAAATCACGCCCAATGTCTTTGGCACCCTAGAAGTGTTGTTAGCCCTGGGCACAATGGCCACGCTGCCCCTGCTAAAATTAGGGATAACCCCCAATACCCAATATTGGGGGGCCATATGTTCTCGGATGCTCTGGCTAAGAGGAATCCATTCTGAATGTGCTTGGCTGGTTATTGTTGTCAGATGGAGGGGAAGGTTTTGTTATTTTGTTATACATTATGCACAGATGGCTTTACGCATGGGATTTAAAGACTTTGGGTATTTTCAATGTTTTTTTTAAAGACTCCCTCCAATAGTTACTTGCCCCTCATGGCAGTGCCCAGCTCCCCGTTCTGCACTGGTTCTTGCCTTCCGTAGCAGTATCGGGCTGCTCATGCCACCTTGGTATTAATGCCCCATACCAGTGCCGGGCCATAGACATCACTGAAGCTCACCGGTAATCGCTGCATTGGCAAATTCCTCCATCCCCACACGGACGATTGACAATGGACATTGACAACAAGATTCATCCAGTGAACATTTTAGGAAAGGGGAATCCTGTACATAAATGCTGAGTAAATCTTCTTGGATCTTAAGAGCTATTTTTCTTTTACTTAACTCTATAGTTTTTTTAAAGAGTTTCCATTTTGTTTAATTTTCCTCAAACTCAAACTCTTCCCCAATGCTAGCAAATCAACAAGAAAAGCCTCTATTGTGTCCCTCCATGATTTATATTTCCACTCCATGCCAATGTCTGACTTCCTGACAACTGGTATTCCACCATCTAATTGGAGTGCCCATTGTCTGGTCATTTATAGTTCCTTGGTGTTAGGAGACGCTTATCAGGCCGCTGATTCTGTGCCGTGCACCACCACAGTATCCCACACGAGCTATTTTGTCCAGCGATGTCACTTGCAGCAGCAAAGAGAATAAAGAAATATCCGCATCCCCTGCTTCCCTTTAGCTGTGCAGCCTGAGATGTATTTTATTGGCATCCCCAGCACAAACTCTCAGGCTGTGCACAGCTAAAGGGGATTTTAGGAGCAGATTGGTCCCTGACTTCATCCTGCCATTGGGCTGCTGGGACTCTGTACAGTCCCCAGTCCCTGTTGTAGCATTAAGCTGGGCTGACCTGCTGCTGGAATGTTTATTTGTTGGAATTATTGTTGCTCTGATTTGGACCGAGCTTTTGCTCTCTGCTTGTATCTTACCCTTGTGTACCTCATTTGGTGGACGGATTACCTGTGTATGGCCTCTGTTCTGTATTCTGGAATCTTGGTACTGCATTATCTGTGGGCTCTGGGTCTTCCATCATTTCTTCCCCGGACTCCATCCCTTGCATAGTCCTGAGGGCAACCATGTGCTGGGAAACCCAACCAGTCTCCCGAGGCTGAGCGGGGGCTGCTATAGGTGAAGATTGCTGCGCTAGATTCGGGGACTGGTGTCCGGCGAGCACTGTTCCTGGACCAGGGCCTTATAATTGGATAGCAGGATGATAGTTGGGGGAGGTAAATCATTAGGACATGAAAAGGCACATCACCAAAGTGAAACCTGAGAGAAGGAAATGAAGGAGGTCCCACACTTATAGGCAAGACTTGTGATTGTTTAAATTGTTATACAGAATTACTTTTAATTACCAATGCCCGTTACCCACCATCACCAACCCAATGGGATCTCTCTCCACTCTTATCGTCCTCCTGGACACATTCACACCTTTCTTATGAGCCGACCACCACTAGAAAAGGATATCTGTTTATTTAAAATGTTCAGATTTGGTAACAATTTTCTAACTGTCCTTGTACTGTTTGAATGAGCTGTGCGAATCTCCTGCTGAGGTCTATGAAGTTTGTATGAACGTTATGACATCGATAATGAAGAATGACAGACGAACGCACGCAATGTCCCAGATCAGGGCACTGCCTGTTGTTTCGGAGGAAGATCATTTAACGCTAAATAGTTTCCAAGCAGCCATTTCTACATCTTTGTATCTTTCTATAATAAATATATTTATATATCTGACTAAGTTACTCCAATCTTTGGATGGTCTGTACGATGCTGGGCGTTCTCTCGATGTGCCCAAAGGGAAGACCTAAAATGTTAGCTATGACCTAATTATATTTACGATGAAGGATAATTCCTGAAGTTCTAACTTTTCCTTCTCCGAAAGTCCACAATCTTTTCTTGACTTCACTGGGAGCGACGGCCTGTGTGCGCCCCTCCCCGAAATGCGTAAACATATTTATAATGGTAGGCGTAATGGCGTTTGGTTACATGGCGATGGACATAGGGTGGTGGAGCACATGCAGGTGGCGTGTCAATGTATATGAGCGTAGATGAAACAGAGCAGCACGAGAAGGAATCTACTTAGAAAATAGAGCTCCAGCAGCCGGGACGTTCCGATAGTTTCTGAGTAACATTCTCCCAGCCACGGTCTCCCCAGTTTGTTAGAAATTTGTGCTTATATTCTCAGTATAGTTTTTTCTTTATAAATGTTGCTCGTTGTTTTCGTTTGGTGTCCACATCTCCTATGTGGACGAGACTTGGCATCTCTGAGTCTATAGCTAGATCACATCCGGGTGTCTGCTTCCGCCTTGCCCCGGCATTGTCGTCATTTGCTGCTTTTTTGTCATCACCATTCCCGACGCCTTTCTCTCCCCTTGGTTTTATTGTAGACACTTCTGAACTTCTCAAAGGAAGCCATCAGTCTCTCGTTGGCTCCTTCAAGCGGTCATGCTTGCTGGTCTTTGGTAATATCTTGACACTTTGGTGTGTCGGTGGAGGAGGTTCAAGGAGGAAAGTGTACAAAAGATGGGACGGTCTCATTCTGAATCCAACAGAAGCAGCAAAATATCATCTCAGAAGGACGAATAAGAAGAAAGTCAGAAGCCAGTACAGAGAACCTGAGAGCGGATGACAGGCCAGACTACCGGGAGGTGCTGCCGCTACAAAACAGGAGAAACTTCAATTAGATGCCGGAGAACAAAGAACATT
>NC_092861.1:153203107-153207166 GCF_032062135.1 Pyxicephalus adspersus | reverse complement strand
ATGAGAAAATTACACTATACTGGTGGTCACATTCAGCTGGACTATATATGGTTCTATTCTGGTAAAAATGTTTAGCTGCTCATTAAAAAATTGCTTTATTCAGTGTTGGGAAAATACCCCATTATACAAAGCTTTATAGGAAAGCTTCATCCCGTCACCATGCACCATGTCAAGATGGATTTTGAGCCATGCGCAAGAGGTGGGAAAGTTTTTGCTATTTTCATTTTGCTCCATTCAGTCACTACAAAATAAGTGCCGTTGAATGTGACAACTAGCAGTGCCAGGACCCGGATACATGGGAATTGATAAACATAAGTCTCCATAGTTCTAATAAACTGGGACAAAAGGAATCTAAAAGGCCGCCACTGAACCAATTCAAAGCATGGGATGACCTTCCTATGACAAAAAACCTTGCCATGTCTTATTGCTATCATCATTCTTATCAGTAAATGATTCTCCATTGCAGAAAATGATTTCTATGGTCATCTGTAAATCCAGATCCGCTGGTTACTTGAAGTCTAACATTACAGCTTTTTATTCCAACCTGCATACAGTTGTTTCAGGCTTGCTTATAAAAACTTTTATGGATCAGGGCTTTAGGAGCAATGAGAAGGTAAAGGACCATCCCTGGCTATGAGTGTTGTACTGCAGCTCATGGCACCGCAATGCATTGAGTTTCTGTTGTGCTTCTGCATGTGGTGAGGTTTCATTTAATTCATTTGGCTGCTTTAATGCATTCTGCCTCTGCAAACAAACACGTCTGCCTAACATTCCTGCATTTACACACAATTTCATTTATTAAACCTTTTACTCTTAAAATAATCCCAGCCTCCGATTTATACGTTACCCCATCCTATAACACCTAACAAAAATCCCCCCCTTATATAAAATGGAAGGAACTTCCCTACCCCCGCCCCCCGATGAAGCCACCATTCTTGGGTGGTCTTCTCCCAGTTTTAGATTGCTGGGGAGACTCCCCGTGTATTATATTTAGAAATAACAAAGTGATGGAAATCCAGCAATTGGGGATACAGGGGGAATGTTTCCGTTTTGGTCCAAGAGAGAATTTCCCTAACTTCATTTTCTGTTGTATGATATAGAGGGGATGTGGATGAGTTATAAGAGGGACCAATGATGGGGCCCCATGGGAATCTCAGGGCTGAAGGAACTATAATAATGTAAAGAACTCCCAAGCATGTATTTCATTCCAGTATTATTCTGTCTGCTTTGTGTGCCGGAATATCGGAATTCTCTGCTTCTGTCCTGCTGACAGGTTTATCTCCTCATCTCGGAAACTCTCCATTGTCCAGCACGGTCATGGCCCTGGCTGCCCAATGGGGGAAGCCCTGCTGTATAGCTGATAGATCTCCCCAATATTTCCCGGAATCATTACATCATCAGAGGGACCACTCACGTTTTAGCGGTGACGGGAGCCTCTTCGGACAATCTCCTTTTTTTATGGTGACATCATCAATCGCCATGTCCCCTTCTATACCATTGGTGGTAATACATTCAAAGATGACCTGGGGTGAGAGGAAAGAAAAATGTCATTAGAAAAAAAAGTCCTCCATATATGTTATATGGGTTTATAGTATTTCAGGAGAGGAGAGTTATAGAGGAAGGAGCAGAGTCCTCCAGCAGGGCAGAGTATTTCAGGAGAGGAGAGTTATAGAGGAAGGATAGATTTATTAATAAATGGTGTCTCTGGTGATTTCTATTGTTAGGGAATGAGTTGAGGAGTGGAGATGGATGAAAGTAGAAATCTGTCCTCCCCGCCCACACCTTTCTGAACAATTACTGGTAATTGCAGTGAGAAAATATTTTGCTAACGTAAACAAGATTAAAATAGATTTATTAAAGGTCGCTGAACTTTTCCAGGATATTAAGATTATTGATTCCTCTGTGCTGGGATAATACACACCTCTAATTCACATCACATTGTAGCTACAATTCATCTGAATTATCACAGATAGATAAGAAGGATCAGAGATGAATAATGAGAGGGATGAAATGATGGGAGGAAACATAAGGAAGTGATACAGAGACCATCGATAAAGTGATGAGATAAAACATAATGGGGGCAATGAGAAGGATCATGGAGGGGTGACAGTGATGGGATGAACTATTCATGAGTGGGAACAGAAAATATTTATATTTAAGTCAAATTTAAGTTCCACTTTTAAAAATTCACAACCAGACTGGTTATTATTGCAAAATGATAATAGATAGATAAATAACATCACATTCTATTTAATGGATTCATATATTTTATTATTGCCCTTAAAGCCAAATGAGTGAACCAATTCCCTGTTATAGTATTGTATTGGTACATTAACCCCCATGGCAGTGTCTGGCTCTATGCCCTTTCTAAAACAATCAGCTTTGATAAATGGACATCATTAGTTAGATTAAAGCACCGTACACTTTGTTAGGATTTGGTGCTAGGCTGAGGAACATCAGTAAAAGTTCAAAGAAACTTTTCCAGGAGCAGTCTTGCTCATCAAGATGACATGAAAACTGCATATCCTGCCCCTTATAAAGGGAATAAATGTCTGAAAATTGTTTTATCCATCATGATTTTTACCTGAAAGGGTCTGGCGGGATTGATTTGAATGTTGGCAAGCTGCCATTTATTGCCATTGTTCCCGCTCAATGACCACACGGGCGTGTCACCGCTATTCATGGTCCGTAGCAGAACATTCAGGTAACCTGAGGATCAGAAAACAAAACATGTTTGTAATTCACACAATGGAGACAAAGAATAGGAAATACATCAGACATAAATCCCGTCTTCCATATTCCCAAACTTCTCAAAACTACTTTTCTGCCTTTTCCCTTTGTGAGTATGGATGAGTAGAAGGATTTCAGTGATAACAAATCCGACATTAAAACCCAAAAGACAAAACAAGAATCTAACTAATTCTGCTTTTATTGCCTAATTTTACTTTTCCCCATCCTGAGAATAACGAGGTAATGAGGGATCATTGTTTGGTACAAGCACAGGGCTGGGATAGGTGAAAGGACCTCCCGTAATGCGGAGGAGTCATTTAATGTCCATCACACAGGAACCAGATAAGTTTCACCCCGTTGACTCTGCATTGCATTGACGGATTTATCAAATTCTCCTGATTTTTATTAACTTACCAGCTTCCGTTTACTTTCTGCCCATCCCATTGACTCCAAAATGGCAACCTATGAAACCTTTATTTTTCACTGAGATTTCAGGGAAATAAAAATTTATGAAATTTGCTATTTGTGGTGATATGCAAAACACAACACAATATTTCCTAATAGGAGCTGCGTATCATTGCATGGAAAACTTCTGGAACACTGGGCATTCCCACCCTGGAGGATTGGGCATTACTAGGCCTTTATGATTGAAAGAATTGAAATCCAACAATTGCATGGAGCAGATCCACTGATAATCAGGAGTAGAGAGGGGGAGGTGATCTTGGATGATCCAGAATGGAAATTCATTTTTGGATTCCCTGCAGTGCCCCAAGTAAATACAGCACCAATACTGGGCCCTACACCCCATATACACCTTGCCCTCTGTGGCCCTTCCAGGGATGTAAAGTTTAGCCATTGTGGAGGAATGGAAATCCATGCTGATAACTCAGACATGACCTTTGGAAAGGAGGGATTACAGATGACTATTTAGAAAGGCTAATCTGACAAAGAGAGAACGGAAGGTTTTGGAGAGATGCCGCAATTAAACATGGAGGGGGCCATGGAGGATTAGAGATAATATTTCACAACAAACAGCACAGCCTTAGAACAACACATCGCTTAATGTCATCCCGCGCCTTGTGTACAGCTCAGAAACAGCTCAAACCCAGGAGAGCCAAGGGAACCGATCACTGGAGAGTCTGCAAAACTAGAAAAATCTATCTATCTATATCAATGTATAATAATAGTGTGTGACTGTGGGGGGACATTAGAGTGTCAGCTCCTCTGTACAGAGACTGATGGGACTGGCTCAGTGTGTGACTGTGGGGGGACATTAGAGTGTCAGCTCCTCTGTACAGAGACTGATGGGACTGGCTCAGTGTTCTCTGT
>NC_092861.1:153195022-153202967 GCF_032062135.1 Pyxicephalus adspersus | reverse complement strand
GAGTGTCAGCTCCTCTGTACAGAGACTGATGGGACTGGCTCAGTGATCTTTGTACAGCACTATGGTATATGTCAGAGCTATATAAATACTGAAGAGCTTGGTAAACTGTGTGCTATAACTGTGCAGAGTACGCTGGATCCTGATGAATATATACAGAATGGTTCTATTTGCAATGTAATAAATTGGATGCATTATACTGGAGGCCATTGTTTGGCATTGTTTCACGAGGAATCGCCTACGCTCATTTATGATTTTAATAATGATTCTGTCACAGGAGACCTCGGTGCTGGTCATTGCAGGATGCCCGGCTGCCAGTTCTCTTTGATTTGTCCAGGAATTTTACCTCCATTATTTCTGGAGTAGAAAAATGAAATTTGTTTAAATGGAACATCCAAAATGCTGCTGCGGCTGAATTATTTAGTGGGCGAGATTAATGTTCAGTTCAGAATTCTGCGTCCCAACCCTGAATCACCCCGGGCCTTGTTACTTCTCTGAGACAGGGAAGACAAACAAGAGCAGTGCAAAATGGAGTCATAAATACCCAGTTTGGCGCTATATCACCCGGGGCGCAGGTCACCTGACCTAGCGGGGATTTATCACTCCGGGTTCCTTAAAAGCTCCCTGCAGTCGATTCCTTTGTGGTTAGAGGGGCTTTAGCTTGGCCACCCCCTCCCTGTGTCTACAGCATTAAATAAAACAGCCGCCCTCCTCGGGGAGAAGAAAAAGGAGCAAAACGTCCAATGCATCTATAACCAGCAAAAGAGACGAAAGGGAACAATTCACTATGACAAACCTGTCCCAGACCTCCGACTCCTCCGGGTAAAGGAAAAAAAAAGAAAAGGTTTAAGGAATTCATTTTCTGCTCTTTAGCAGTGTGAGGATTTAGATGGAGTCATAAGACTCCCACTGGGGCCTGTTTATAAACTTCAATATATATATTTTACACTTTATAAAGGGCTCCCCAAATCCCAGCACTGAGTTCCCAGGTCTGTACTCCTGCTGAGGGCTTCCCACCATCCCTTATCCCTAATCCCTAATAATAATAATAATATTAATAATAATAATCCCTTGTGTTCATTAGGAGGGAGTCTCAGCATCCCTGTGCTGCATTCCTGGGTCTGTACGCTTGTTGTGCCCAATATGAAGGGCTCCCACCATCCCTGTGCTGGGCTCCAGGGTCTGCATATAAACACTGATGTGACTGGATCTCTTTCAAATGAACTTTAATTATTGATATTTGTCCATTGGAGAGGAGCAGATATATTTGGGCTCATGCAAGAATTAAAACCTTTATAGATGATTAAACCTGCACAGAAGGATCTGTCTTTGTCCCTTTTTATACTTTACACCTGACCCCTGCTCCCTGCATATTGCACTGGACCTCTACATTTACTATACTTTACACCCCGCCCCTGTACCTTGTATGTTACACCTGCCCCCTGCATTCTGTATGCAACCCCTGGCCTCTGCACCCTTTTTGTTAAGCCTGACTCCCACAACCTGTAAGTTACACCTGACCCCTGCACTCTGTATATGGGATTCTATAGACCCTCCTACTCAGTGCATAGATACACCTGACCCCTCCACTCTGTATATAAGATTTTATAGACCCTATTAGTCAGTACATACATACACATGACCCGTGCACTCTGTATATAACATACTACTGACCCCTGCACTCTGTATATAACATACCACTGACCCCTGCACTCTGTATATAACATACTATAGACCTTCTTACTCAGTACATACATAGACCTGACCCCTGCACTCTGTATATACCATACCCCTGACCCCTGCACTCTGTACAAAGGATACTACTGGCCTTTGTACGGAGGACCCTTTTAATCAGTACGTACATACAAATGACCTCTTCAGTCAGTATGTCAGTATGTGCCCCCTGCACAATGTATTATATATGTTTTTGTCACCTGCACAGTATGCTGAGCTGTACATTGCATACTCCAGACATATATCACATCATCATTATTGGGCCATTGTTTATTTACCCAATTAACCTAATCCCACTCCCTCCTTTGGTGAATCTTGGCCATGTTCACAGCTCAGAATAAAATGTCCATTCTATGCACCTTTAGCAACCTTTTCAGGGCTCCTCTGTACCTGAACAAAATCTCTGAGAACAGGATTAACCTTTGCACTGCCATACTGGCAAAGTCCAAAGGAAAATGAAGTGTCCTGAAGGAAATAGAGGTAAGGGAGCAAATCATGCAAAATATCACAGATCAGGCCACAAGTCATGTGCTGGCTTCTCATATTTATTGGATACTCCCAAAGTGAGATTTCCCTGTCATTCTGTACACCTAATGTTGTGTTACAGCTCCATGGGTACAACAGGTGTGCAGACCTTGGAGCTCACCGGAGGAAAGGAGGACACAACAGGTGTACACACCCTGGAGCTCAGCGCAGGAAAAGTGGGCACAACAGGTGTACAGACCCTGGAGCTCACCGCAGGAAAGGTGTACACAACAGGTGTGCAGACCTTGGAGCTCACCGCAGGAAAGGTGTACACAACAGGTGTGCAGACCCTGGAGCACACCGCAAGAAAGGTGTACACAACAGGTGTGCAGACCCTGGAGCTCACCACAGGAAAGACGGGCACAACAGGTGTACACACCCTGGAGCTCACCGCAGGAAAGGAGGACACAACAGGTGTACGGACCCTGGAGCTCACCGCAGGAAAGGTGGGCACAACAGATGTACAGACCTTGGAGCTCACCGCAGGAAAGGAGGACACAACAGGTGTACAGACCCTGGAGCTCAGCACAGGAAAGGTGGACACAACAGTTGTGCAGACCCTGCAACACACCGCAGGAAAGGAGGACACAACAGGTGTACAGACCCTGGAGCACACCGCAGGAAAGGAGGACACAACAGGTGTACGGATCCTGGAGCTCACTGCAGGAAAGGTGGGCACAACAGGTGTGCGGACCCTGCAGCACACCGCAGGAAAGGTGGGCACAACAGGTGTACAGACCCTGGAGCACACCGCAGGAAAGGAGGACACAACAGGTGTACAGACCTTGGAGCTCACCGCAGGAAAGGAGAACACAACAGGTTTACAGACCCTGGAGCTCAGCACAGGAAAGGTGGACACAACAGGTGTACAGATCCTGGAGCTCAGCGCAGGAAAGGTGGGCACAACAGGTGTGCAGACCCTGGAGCACAGCGGAGGAAAGGAGGACACAACAGGTGTACAGACTCAGCACAAGGATGATGAGAGCCCCTGGGCACAGCAGGTTTGTGCTTTTCATCCATTTCTGGAAAGCCATCCCTGTAGGAAAGTCTTATTACAAAAATAAACGTCTGTCTCCTTTTAGTCCCCCAGGCTCCGTCCTAAACAGGTTCAGGTGATACAATGTCTTATTTTTAAATGTCAGGATGATATTTGCTGGTTCCCCCCAGGTCTGAGCACAGCGCAGACAAATTCAAGTAAGTGACATATTTCCCTTCCTGCTCATAAACACAATTCGGGATGAGTAACTCCAATTTGAAGTTCATGAAACAAGTAATATGAAAAGTTGCAGAGCCCAGGATTGAGTCTGTGCATTCTCCATCAGTCTGCGGGGTCCCCAGAGCCCCCCGGCCAAGAAAACGCACACAGACTTAATCATTGGCTGCATTTCCCAACACAATCACATGTAGATTAATAAAATAAGATGGAGGGGAGAGAATGGATGGGGGAGAAAGAAAAGAGAAAAAACACAAAAAGAAAGAAGAGAAGAAAGAAGCAGAAAAGAGAAGAAGAAGGGAATTCAAGTGAGATCTCTGTTTAGGATCAGAGAAGAGAGATAGAGGGAAGGGCATAGAGAGGAAGAAGAGAAAACACGGAGAGGGAAAAGAGAAGATACAGGAGGAGAGAGGAAAGGAAAAGAGAAGAAGGAAGAGAATGAGAGAAAAATCAGGGAAGAGGGAGGAAGACAGAAAGAAAGAGGAAAGGAGATATGGAGAGGAATAAGAGAGAAGAAGAAGAGAGAAGAAGAGAGATAAAGAACAGGAGAGAGAAGGAGAAGCAGAGAGTGGAAATACAGAGGAGAAGAAAAGAGAGAAGATGGAGAAGAGAGAGACAGAAAGAAAGAGTGAGAGGAAAGGGGAATCCAGAGGAAGAAGAGAGAAGAAAAGAGAAGCAAGAAAAGAAGAATGGAGAGATAAAGAACAACAGAGAGCAGAGAGTGGAAATACAGAAGAGAAGAAATAAGAGAAGATGGGAAAGAGAGAGACAGAAAGAAAGAGTGAGAGGAAAGGGGAATCCAGAGGAAGAAGAGAGAAGCAAGAAAAGAAGAAGTGAGGGATAAATAGTGAAAAAGCAGGGAGTGGAAATACAGAACGTATGATTAAGGAATATGAAGAAAAATAGGGGAGATAGAAAGGAGAGGGAGATGAAGAGCAAGACAAAAGAGAGAGAGAAGGGAGAGGGAAAGGAGGAAGAGAGTTTGATGAAACGATACAGAAAAAGATAAATAAAAGTAAAAATCTGTGAAATGAAAATGAATGACTAAGAGATGGAGTGAAAGTAAAACAGAAAGGTGTAGATGATACAGAGAAAAAGAAAGAAGAAACAAACAAACATGAAGAGAGAGCAGAGGTATAAATAAATAAACTGAGCTCTGTAATATACCCCGGGGGCAATACACAGACTGCGAAGGCAATCAATCACTTTCAACAAGCGGCAGGAAGGGCGCAGGAATCTGCTGCATTTCATTCCTTATTAAAGAGACTCTTAATGAAATGTGACCAGGCGTACATATACACAATACATTAGTGGCGGAGGTTGTTGCTGATTGCTAATGTGGGGGGAGAGGAGTTTTTATTAACAGGTAGGGTGCAATAATTAACCTCACACCTCTCCTTTTTGCACAATCTTTCTTGCCAATGATTCATTGAGATGGACCCCTTCTGCTTCCTTCCAGCCTTCCAGGAGTTAATTTTCTCATTCCAACCATCGTCTGGCAGGCGGTAATTTTGCGCAGAGTTATGAGAGGTTCCAGTTAACTTTCTCATTCGGCTTAATGGGCCCCGTCCCCAGAAACACGTGTAATGAATCCAATTAGAGGCAGTTAGGGATTTTTTCAGTTCACCTAAGTGTTTCATTTTGGCTGTTTGTGTAATTGCAGTAATCGCAGATTCGCTCCCTTTGCGCTCCCCAGCCATCTGCTGTTTGTATATAGCGGCCCCGCCGGGGGAGCACCGGGGACGGCTCTGGGAAATGGCGGAGGAGTCAGACGTGACGAAACTGAAATTTCACCCTCCAAATCACCTCCACGCTGAGTGAAAGACATTGCAAAGAAATATTTCAACTTGTTTGAAGAAGGAAATAGGTAAAGGATCACTCAGGAGGAGGCCGGGGCCATGACAAAATATGTCGGATCAATGGTTGGCATATTCAGCAATGGTCCCGGGGGTGAGAAGAATTCCTGGACCTTCATTCAATCATTCAAGTGTCTAAATAAAGCTGATACACTGAAACAAACTATTAATAAAGACACAGTGTATAAACTTTCATATTCTATATTATTAAATATTCCAGAATTGTCACATGGAAAATGTGTGCCCAGCCCTATATTATCCAATCCATGAATTCAGAATCCAGTGTTCCAATAATACCACCCTTAGGGAGTAGGAACCGGCCTGATACCCTTGGATTTGGGGTTCTATGGTGCATGAGATCATCAGACAATCGCTTTGACTCGCATAGAGGAGGTTGTGGGGGGCTATGAGTCTAACAAGAGATTTATAAAGATTAGCAAATTATTTCTAATCCATCATTCGGGAAAATATTCAACTGTTAGTTAGTCCAGTACTGGCCAACCCAGAAAATTCATCTCAAGAAGTAACCGGCTCCAAGAACCCTAACATTTCATTGCAGATTCCACGGATCACTTGTGTTGGTGGCAGAACTCCCCAAACAATTTGCAACTGAGGGAATTTTGCTTGGAAGAGTCAAAAAATTCCACCATCAAAGTTTAGCGAGCAAAAAGTAATTTCTACTAGGGAACAATACCAGCTTCTGAGGGGGAGGGTGTACTTACTTATTCCACATTGCACTGTTATATCTATTGAAAAGTTATGTTTTCATCCAGCTACATCAATTTATGGACATTATATCTCATGTTTGATTGTTCTAATATTCAATGATTTACATGGATTCAGATATGAAATATAATAGACAGAGCCTAGAACCAGGGAAGTGAGATTTCTGAAAATCATAAGATATACAAGAAGCTGGGACTGGACCCCACCTGTAATCAAATCACCTGATGTGAATGAACAGAGCCTTGGCATGACAACATGGGCACTGCTTCTAAGCAAGGAACTTCTGAAGGTCACTAAATGATTACATTTATCACATTAATCTTGTACCGGACTCTCCCACAATCAATGCCGGTGCCCAGCCGCTATTCAATACAATACAATGATAACAATGATCAGCATTGCAATGCCAGGAACCACATGAAGCCACACTGAGCCCAGAGAGAATCTGAGATACTGATAAATCACCGTGCTAACATTCTATATCGGAGGAAATAAATCTCCAGCACCATGAACAGCTACCAAAATATCGCCGCTGTCCATGGTTATAGCTCTGACATATACCGCAGTGCTGTACAGAGAGTAAGCACCAGTAGTAAATCTTCTCTATAGAATCTATAAATCAGGATGCATGCTGGTGATCTGTATGTCTGGGTCTGCCCGGTATTGATGGGTACAATGATAGCAATCACTCCGGATAATCATTCCCTGTATCTGTACAATTATACATTCCATGTATTGCTCTGAATTATTATGCACACCGTCTGGCTCCCAGCATTCCCAGGGCCCTCAGGGGCCCAAATCTCTAATGCAAACGCTGAAGTGGTATTCCCAGCATTCCCCTAGACCGTTGAACAGATGCTTTGCCACATTTTGTAAATGCACAATCAGGCTCTCTGCAGGACGGCCAATCACAGGGGGGCATCGTGCGGCTATGTGCCAGGCGGACACCATTTCTGTGAGTTTATATCCTGAGATCAGCGTCAGAAATTTCCACCTAACTGCGAATTTCTTCACCAACATCATTACAAAGCTATGCTTCAGCACTAGTGAGTGACTTTGCCTAAGCTAAGATGATGTCATCACTCTGCTGCAGGCAGGAGGAAGCATTTCCTCAGTCTCCTCTCCACCAATGATCAGACTGCAACATTGTAACTTTGTAGCAAATCACATTCCCATTTAACTGCTTGATTTGTGACTCTGGAGCTGGGAGACAGCACCTCTGTGGGCTGACTGTTCCTGACTTGCCCATTGTCATTCCGACAACCAAATCCTAGCTGGTGAGAGAGCCGAGGTGAATGGTGATCTCATGATTCATCTCTGATCCTTCATTGTGAATAATGATCACCGAACAAAGCTGAAGGGCCATCTAGTGTAATGTTCTATGGCCGGATCAGCACCAATTCACCTGAATGGGAGCAGAGGGAAACTATTTTGTGCATGTGAATGTTTGATCATTGTGGTTCCTGAAAGCGACTTCTGGCCATGCGGCGAACTGCACAGCAAATCCGTAACGCTACAGCTGATAGGGGGGCGGCTGGGATCGTACATACGCTCGGTTATTGTCATTGGATAGAATATTTTCTGATCATTTCTAGTGAAAAAATGAACGACAGATGAATGAATGAGTGATGGACACACAGCACGATTCTGTTCTATGGAGAGGGGGACGCGCAAGCAGCACCCCGCTGTGCTCTCCTTCCTTCACTTCTATTGCATTCATGCATCGTCTCCCATTCATGGATTCATCAGAACGGATCCATGAACGATATCAGGAGTCCTCTGTACACGTCAGACTCTCGCCCAATAAAAGCCCAACTCACAATCGTCTGACGCAAGGCTAATCGTCTAACTCTCAAGAGGACTTTCAAGCCCATTGAGTGTCACATTAGAGTGT
>NC_092861.1:153189287-153194968 GCF_032062135.1 Pyxicephalus adspersus | reverse complement strand
TATGGTATATGTCAGAGCTATATAAATGTATAATAATAGTGTGTGACTGTGGGGGGACATTAGAGTGTCAGCTCCTCTGTACAGTGACTGATAGGACTGGCTCAGTGTTCTCTGTACAGCACTATGGTATATGTCAGAGTTATATAAATGTATAATAATAGTGTGTGACTGTGAGGGGACATTAGGAAGCCCATTGTACCCCTATAACCGGAATCCCAATCTGCCAACTGGCAGTGATCTCATTGGTCTCTGTGCCCCCCCAGTGACCCCCCCCGTGCAGAGGCCCCATCGCAGCAGCGCAGGGTTTGCACAGGGGATTGGTATGCGGAGTTCTGCACAGCTGCTCGGCTGATGAAAGTCTAATGGGTCTAATCATCCGTGAAAAAGCTTTGCAGTGAATATTTGCTCCCTGGAAACCGCAGCTCTGCGCCGCTAATTGTTTAACAATAACAAAAGCAAATCATGAATACAATGCGGCCACAACCGCTGTGCAGAATCTTCTGGAATCTGCGGTCTTAGCCTGTGCCGGCCCATGCGCAACAAGGAAATCTTTCACCAATATTTTTAGGACCAGAATGGAGGAACTGATGGGAAATGAGCGGTGGAGGCATTGTGCTGATTACGTATTATATCTCCACATTGAGCTCCTTATTGTTGCTGGCTGTGACTCTGGAGCTGGGAGACAGCTCTGTGGTCTGACTGTTCATTGTTATTCTGGCAAACCAAATCCTAGCTGGTGAGAGTGCTGATGAGGATGGTGCTAAGGATCTGTGATCATTATTGCTTTCTGTGTACCCTCCATCAATAAATAAAGCATTTGCAGTTGTCCGCAGATCCCGCCATGAACAACAGCACTTCCTGTCTAAAGGGTGACAACATTGCCTAGGAATTAGGAGCAGTGTTGTCAGCTTCCTGTGTGCACTGCTTTATCCCTAAGATTGGAAGCCTAGCCAATAACTGAAGGGTCACATAGCAGGCTGACAACGCTGCTGATAATTGTGAGCCAGAGCTTTAGTGTTGTCAGTGTGAAACAGGAAATGCTGCAGGCGGAATCCCCAGATAATGATTTGTATATAGTAGACATGATACTGGGCAAAGGATTTATGGTTGTACAGCACTATGGCATAGGTTGGTGCTATAGCATCAGGTGACTCACCTATATGCCTCCCGTACATGTGATAGTAGAAGGAGATGCAGTATGACGGTGCTTTGGGTTTTATTTTGGCCACGGTTACGTTGTACATGGGACTGATGAGGCGCGCTCTGTCCCCCGCCCTCCGGGGCTTCGATGCCTCAATAAACATGTAGAAACCTGGAGGAGAAGACAAGAATTGTATGAGGGCCCATTCACCTGAATGAATATGTGGCTTAAAGGGGAGCTCCGGGGCACACAGCTTGCCTGGTTTCCCCAGGAACCTTTGCTGAGTGTATGATGAGTGAATGCCGAGTGTATGCTGAGTGTATGCTAGGTGTATGCAGGGTGTAGGCTGAGTGTATGCAGAGTGAATGCTGAGTGAATGCTAAGTGTATGCTGAGTATATGCGGAGTGTGTACTGCATGTATGCAGAGTGTATACTGAGTGTATGTTGAGTGAATGCTGAGCGTACGTTGAATGTATACTGACTGTATGTTGAGTGAATGCTGAGTGTATATTGAGTGAATGCTTAACGTATGTTGAGTGAATGCTGAGCATATGCTGAGTGTATGTTGAGTGAATGCTGCATGTATGCTGTGTGAATGTGGAGTGAATGCCGAGTGTATGTTGCGTGAATGCAGAGCGTTTGCTGAGTGAATGCTGAGTGTATGTTGAGTGAATGCTGAGTGTATGCTGAGTGTATGCTGGGTGTATGCTGAGTGTATGCTGAGTGAATGCTGAGTGTATGCTGGGTGTATCCTGAGTGTATGCTGAGTGAATGCTGAGTGTATGCTGAGTGTATGCTGGGTGTATGCAGGGTGTAGGCTGGGTTTATGCTGAGTGTGCTGAATCTATGCTGAGTGAATGCTGAGTGTATGTTGAGTGAACGCTAAGCGTATGCTGAGTGTATGTTGAGTGAATGCTGAGTGTATGATGAGTGAATGCAACATGTATGCTGAGTGAATGTTGAGTGAATGCCGAGTGTATGTTGTGTGAATGCAGTGCGTATACTGAGTGAATGCTGAGTGTATGTTGAGTGAATGCCGAGTGTATGTTGAGCGTATGTTGAGTGAATGCAAAGTGTATGTTGAGTGAATGCCGAGTGTATGTTGAGTCTATGTTGAGTGAATGCCGATAATGCCGAGTGTATGTTGAGTGAATGCTGAGTGTAGGTTGAGTGAATGCTGGGTGTATGCTGAGTGTATGTTGAGTCAATGCTGGGTGTATGCGGAGTGAATGCCCAGTGTATGTTGAGTGAATGCTGGGTGTATGCCGAGTGTATGTTGAGTGAATGCCGAGTGTATGCTGAGTGCATGCCGGGGGTAAATTGAGTGTATGTTGAGTGAATGTTGAGTGAATGTTGAGTGTATGTTGAGTGAATGCTGGGTGTATGTTGAGTGAATGCAGGGTGTATGTTGAGTGAATGCTGGGTGAATGCCGGTTGTATGCTGTGATATTGGGACATGAATGGATGGTATTCCTCCTCTATGTGGCTCCATATGGCGGGCGCTGTTTTCTGACATTTGTACCGCACAGCAAACACATAAAATGGAAAGATCTCACTCCATACAATGCAGCGGATGGGCATATGGTGTGGGGGCAGGGAACAGGCGTTTTGGGGTGACTGGCGGCTGCGACATTCTGCTGGCAGAGGCTCCGTGCTGTGTCATTACCTGCACAGGTCACTCCATATAGCAGCGCTATCATCCTATCATCTGTCCAGGGAAGCGCCACCCTGAGCTCCAGCCAGTGACTTTGCCTAGGCTGATGATGTCATCACTCTGCTGCAGGCAGGAGGAAGCATTTCCTCAGTCTCCACTCCTCCTAGTGAGCATTCTGCATCATTATACCTCGGTAACCAATCCCCAGGTGAGAGGCGCAACCTATGAATCCTGGGAAATGAAGGTGCAGGACCAATAAACCCGCCGGATCCGTCACATTGCTCCTACCTTCCTGAGTGCCGCTGTTGTCTCTTTCGGGCCCCGTGTTCCGGGTCCTTTTCACATTTTGCGTCTTCCAACTCTGGCGGATCCAATCGAAGGTGTCGTCCTTATCCTGCACAAACCCGCAGAGCTTCTCATCATTAAAATTGCAGCTGTTATCTGCTGAAAAGCAAAAGAGATTGTTAGCCTTTGGGCACCGGGATTGTGTCATGTGATTTGGCAGAATATGATTCTCTTATGGCGTTTCATATTCCAGGTCTCAGGTAAATGCCCCTCAGTCCATGTGAAGCCCACCACCAACTGCCTCTATACAGCACCTGGAAGATGTACTGATGATTATAGATGTCATCTCTAATCTAGCGCTTAATATGGATAATGTACTTATATAATGAATAATAATGAATAATAATGAATAATAATGATACGCTACATATATTATAACTGATATTATAGCAATCACAGTAAAGTTTTATTCCCCATTATTACAAATTCACATTTTGTTCTATTACAATAAATGTAGTGATTATGGTGTTGGCCACTAGGGGGAGCTCTCATGGGCTAAGTGAAATTACTTTAGATATTCTATCAAAGCAAAACAAATCTTATAAAAGCAGACAGAAATCCATGTATAGAATCTTTCTATAATGAGAAAAGCTGTACGATGGATCTTTGTAGATGACGGATTTTTGGGTGTGCCTGTGTCCCCTGTGCTCCCGCCAGCCCCTATATCACTGCTGTGTTCTGTAGTGATGTAGGAGGGCAGCAGGGGCCACAAATCTTGGAACTGATGTGTGTATGACCAGCAGGGATTACCAGGGGCAAAGTCCTCTCACTCCATACCTGCAGCTTGCTGCACCACCATGATGGCGGCTGTACTCCCCCCATGCAGCAAGAGTTGCCGGATTGAGCAATGGGAAAGCAGAACTTTTACTATTAAGCAGAGGCCCCCTTATAATTTACCCCTCATTGCAAATGCTGAAAGGTATCGGGCTTGGTATGGTCAGAAGAAGGGGGTAAGCTTGCTGCCCATCCTTTCCGGGGCATCCAGCTCACATGCTGGGTAAGGGTTTGGTGCCAAAAATAATTTAATATAAATATAACTGTGTTCAGCCCGGCTTGACATTTAAAGCCTTCCACACAGCATAGCCAGGTTGGTGACCTGACTTGGCTCCTCTGGTGTTTCAGCATCCCAGCTTGGTCACCCCCCACCCCCAGCCGGTCATCCTCTGCTCTGTCCTATGAGGTCTTGCTGTATGAACGCACCACACTGACCCCACTGCTCCTTTCCCAGGACTGTTCAGCTATAAGGGTAAACTTTACTATATAACTTTATTATGTTTTATTATTTTTTACTATTTCCTATTTAACCCATTCCATCCATGCCTCCTATGAAAACAAGTCACCCCATGATGGTGGGAAAATATAAAAACATGGACAGAGGTTGGAAATAAAATTAAATCCATGTAATAAAAGCCAAGAAATAAAAATAAACTCTTCTGGGCAGAGTCCTCCCCTCGTATTGTATTATGCTTCCCCACCTCCTAGATTGTAAGCTCTTCGGGGCAGGGTCCTCTCCTCCTCCTGTGTCACTGTCTGTATCTGTCTGTCATTTGCAACCCTATTTATTGTACAGCGCTACGTAATATGTTGGTGCTATATAAATCCTGTATATTAATAATATTATTATGAAGAGAGCAGAATGAGGACATTCCAGGGACACGTGGGCTTTAAACTTTCCCCATTCCAGCCATCTGGCAGACCTGGATCGTCATTGTGTATGCCGGCGGTGTAGTCGCTAGCCGTAGGTCTCAGCGGACCGCTGGCTACGTCTGTATGGAAGCTGATATCACTCACTCAATCTGTACGGAGGGCGGCATTGCAGCCAAACATCTCATTACTGATGTTAGAAATGTCGGCTTGCTGCAACATGGGCAGGGAAAATTCCTGAAAAACCCCAAATAAAACATTCCGGATAGATTCGTATTCTCTGATCTGGGAGGAATTTACTACACTCGGCCCAACATTGAATCCGGATTTACAGCTTCATATCGGAGGGGTTTAAAGGGAACCACAGGGGACTGCGGCCTGCTGCTTGGTATACACCGGCCCTTGGGACATTATTTCCCCAAATGAGCCCAATCATGGAGCGGAATATCTCCTATGGTCATCATTCAACAATAAAAAAATAGGAAGGGGTTCAAACTACTGCTAAATATCAATTAATGCTCCTCTCTACCTGGAAACAAGACATGAGGGAATATCATCCAATGGTGGCACCTCTAATGGCGAGAGTTCCTTAGCATTGAAGAGATTATTTCCTGTTGTACCTCTGGGGCAGGAAGTTGGGGTGATTTTCTTTTACTTGACATGAGATTGAAAACTGCTGGGGTCCCAACCATTCCCTACGCTGAAAAAACCCAAACTGATTGTTCATTGTCCTTCGGACATTAATTAGCCAATGGTCAGTAGCAGATGGAAATGCCCCATGGTCAGTGGGAGTAAGGAATGACATCTATAGCCAGAGGAAGAAATAGTGCCCCATCATTTATATCACTGGGAGGAATGGTGCCCATCATTTATATCACTGGGAGGAATGGTGCCCC
>NC_092861.1:153164432-153188584 GCF_032062135.1 Pyxicephalus adspersus | reverse complement strand
CCATCATTTATAGCACTGGGAAGCATGGAGCCCTGTCATTTGTATCAATGGGAGGAATTTCGACTTTTAGTAGTAAGAATAAAGTCCTAATGACAGTATCAGTGGATGTAATATTGTCTTGTTTTGGGTTTTAGTGAGTGTGGAGGAAATGCCTGTTAGTTGGTGTCAATGGAAGGAATTGTGCCCCATCATTAGTGTCATTGGGAGAAATATTTCCCATTTTTGGTGTCTGTAGGAGTATTAATGTCCCATTACCTATGCCATTAAAATATATAATGTACTATCCTTGATATCAGTGGATTGTTGGTCAGGGCATAATTTTTTCTTTTTGGGTGGGAGAATTAGGGAAGTCAGGCCGGCTGCACCTCTATATACACGTAGAGGTAATTCTACAAACAAGATGGCAGCCGGCAAATGGAAACAGATTCTTACCTTCTATTGTGAAGTGAGTTTGTTTACATGGGGTTACTGCCACGGGGGTAAAAGGGAAATTTATACCCTGCAGTAACTGGAATATGTTTTGCATTTCAAGTTGACACCAATGCATTTTACCAAAGTGGTGATTTTTTTCTATAAATTATGGTAAAGCTGCCAATGTATTTTTCTCCAGACATGTTTTTTGGTAAGATGTGATGCCCCCCATATGTTTTAGGCCCCCCAGATATTCAGTACATAAAGTGGATTTATTTGTCTGAAATCTTGTTTTTTTTAGCTCCCTTTATTTCTCATATGGAGCAATGGCAGGCAGTAGAAGGTTACAAATCTCCTTATAGAGCGCATAATTTGGAGAGAGGTGACCAGTACAGCTTCCATTGGGTTTATTAGACAAAAGGAGAAGAAATGTGGCTCCCACCCCGCTATGTCTCAGCGTTCGCCTCCCGCCATCGTTCTGCCACTTAGTTCTCTAACAAGCTAGGCCCGACCTCTCCTTTCCACTTCATTTATCCCTAACCAGAATGCAAACAATGACCTTTTAGCAGTCACAATGCAAAGTCCCCACTGGAATTAACAAGAGGAGAAGATCCACCAGTCACGCACAATGCCATCCCGAGGTCAGACCGCCAACCCTACCATCTGCTATCTCTACCTTGAACCCTGCTTTTCCCAATCCTCTTATATTAAAAGTAGTAACATTATGTTAGAAGGAATAGGAAGGAGACCAGTATTAGCAGAATACACTGAATAGCCACGAACAAGCCGAGGACAGGATTTCAGTGGCCAGAGCAACAACAAGGATTCCAGTACAAGTTTTCATGTCCAATGCTAAGATAGAGAGAGACATGTAAAGCCAGAATATAGGATTAATATATAGAAATATATAGAATAGGTGTACTGATTAGAAGCCACAGGTGTAGCTAAGCCAGGTGGTAACCCCCTGCTGGTTGTCAGTGGAAGCACATGCAAGGTGTGCTAAACCACAATGCCGCCAGCAAGAGACATATGGAGCGGCATGTGCTCAGATAAAGGAACAAATCATGCAAGACTAAAGATAAAAGGAGGGTAATGGAGAAGAGGGGTCATGTGAATAATCTATTCCTGAAAAAAGACTTTTGTTAATAACCTGTAGGAAGCACATAGGGTGACGATGAACACCTTTTGTAGATGGATGGCACAAACTGGAGCACAAAATACATGTCAGTAACATTTAGATGGGCTCCACATTGTACTTATATTCACACATAATAAAAGACTGACTGAAATCTGTCAATAGATTGGTTACATCCCAGCTGAAAGTCATAACGTTGGTGCTTTCCATATACAACAAATATCACTTTTACCTTTGTGAAGTCACTGATCTAAAAATTCAAACTCAAGATGGTTTTCTAACTATAAATTTTAAAATATTCTATGCCAGATTAGGATTTCCACCTATGAATCCTCCAATTAACCACACACTGGTCAATAGGTGCATGGCCAAGGTCAAGGATTGATATCTTCCTGATCCGGAATACCACCATGCACTCATTGTACATCCAACATTCAGGCGGGATTGCTTCCTAATAGTGAGACTATGAAATATATAATTGTCAATCTGGTGAAAGCCAATGGGAGCACTCGCATGTTGGAGAAGTCTTTCAAAGAGGAATTCCATTTCCAGGTTGTTGGGTGTCCATGACTTATTCACTGGATAATTCAGTCAATTATTCCATTCTCATTCTTGTCAATCTGCCTTTAACCTTTGACTCTCCTGACAGTTCTGATTTGAGTATTATTAAGTTCTGGCATCTTTTTTATTCTCCCCCTCCTAACCATTTCCCTGTTGGCTCCTTCGGGTCTTGTATTTGGAACCCTTCTCTTACCCGGCTTTATTCATGGTCCTAGGCATCTGATTTGGCTTTCAGACTTCCTTCCAGATAGATTATACTCACATTTATCTTTCATCTTTCTATCTCCGTTCCCTGTCTTGTGTTTATACTTTGTATGAATAAAACATAACTTGTCATTTTTCTACCATCTTGCTTTTCTCCCACTTCAGAAATTATAATTAGTGTTGACAATATCCACATAATACCGGTCCCCGAGCTTCTTTCCTCGGGGTATTCATTTATTGTGATCTGTCATTTGCACATCACATTCACTCCCTAAGCACCTGCTGCCATTTCCTTTATTATAACACATCCAGCGCCCATCATGTCAGTGTGCTTGATAGAAATAAAATGCTGGTTCATGCCCTCATCATAAATGGCCATATTGTAAGTCTCATGACCGGCCAACAAACGCACTGGCATCGCTCCATGGATCCCTTCATGTCTATCTAAAGCCAAAACGTTTAACTTTTTGGACAGAACAGTGAAGGATTAGAACTTGTGTAAAGTTCTTATTATCGTCTACGTGTTATGGAGCCGGTTGTATAAAAGCTCCCTTATTTTAAACATAGAATCAATGCATTTAAATCATATTTTAGAGGGGCTTTAAAGTTAACAACAACTTTATATATTAAATGTTGAAACATGCATGGGTATAATTCCAAAATACATTGAGACAATATGAATTTTCTAGAAAAAGTTAATACACAATATTGAAATTCGCAGCATACAGCCCAGCCATAGGGGCTGATTTATTAAAGCTCTCTAAGGCTGGAGAGGATACACTTTCATCAGTAAAGCTGGGTGATCCAGAAAACCTGGAATGGATTTATTCAATGTCATTTGCTATTTGCTAGCAAATGTTTGAATCCTGGACCGGATCTATTCCAGGTTACCCAGCGGGATACCCAGCTTCACTGATGAAAGTTTATCCTCTCCAGCCTTGGAGAGCTTCAATAAATCAGGGCCAAAATATTCATTCATCCTCAATTTTAGGTCCTGGAGGTCAGATGCAACACAACCACAGATGTAATTCCAACCATTCACTAATAGGTCTCATCTGCAGGTGAATAGGCTCCCAGGGTGCACCAGGCCAGGCTAGGCTTGTTAGGTGCCCATTTATATCCATACTAAAAACGTTCAAGAATGGGGGTAAGCACCATCAGCTGCCATGGCACTGGTTCTGAAACACCTCTACTATATGGCCAAATACCGGCCGAGATCTGTCCACATCATCTACTGTACGGTCAAAAATATGAAGAAATTCAGGTGTAGTTCAGGTATCTCTAGTGAAGAGAACTGTTACAGCGTACAAAGATATAATAAACAATTGTGTTCTTCCAGTCTTGTGGTTACAGTTTGGTGAAGACCCTTTTCTGTTCCCCCATGACTGTACCCCGGGGTACAAAGCCCCCTTCATAAATACATGGGGTCACCAGTTTGGTGAGGAGGAACTTGAGTGTCCTGTACAGAGCCCTGACAGCCTACTGAAAAGCTTTGGGATGAATTGGAATGGTGAGTCCGGTCTGCTCATCCAACATCAGCACCTGTCCTTACAAATTGGCATAGATACCCATGAACACCCTCCAAAATCTTATGGAAAGCCTTCTCAGGGAAGCAAAAGCTATTATGGCCAACACAATGTGGACAACCCTGGCCATGGTTTTGGAATGGGACATCCAAGAAGCTTTTATAGGTGTGATGTTGTCTGCGGACATTTGGTCACATAGCATATATATATTTTATATGCCAATAACTGGTTGCTTTGCTCTTTAGCTGCCCGTTTTCTGGTCTCTAGGGCCGACTTCAAAACCTCTGTGCGCTAATTAATGTCATCGGTATAGCTGTGCCATTCGATACAAAGAAGAATCAACCATTACAGACGTACAGACTGTGCTGCCTTTGTGTCAAGATTAAAAATAGATGAAAGTCGGAAAGTGTGAAATATTTAGGATTTGTGGATCAAATAGAAAATGTGCATTTCAGAAAAGGTGTTTTCTTCGCACATATCCCCCAAGACGCCATAAAATCAATAATGTGATTTACTATTAAATGGTAGCATTTCTGCTCATCACCCGTACACGACTCCTGACATTTCACCAATAAATAATTAGTTGTGGCATGTGCACAAGTTATGTTTCAATGTTTCTGCCACTCATCATTTTAAAAAGCCTTGTTGTGTGTAGTTCAGCCTCGTTTCCCTTCACATTATCTGAAATCATTAAATTACATTGCAGTACAATAAAAAATAAATAAGATACAATGTGGCAAATCATACCGCAAAAAGAGTTTCTGTTCTAAAGAGTTTATCTGTAAGTGCAGGAATCCAGGGAATCCATCAGAACCCATCATGTGCCAGTCTGGCTTTAGCAATGAATTCTGATTGGATGCCAGGAGCTAATACAGGTAAGAATAAATATACATGGTTTGCCACAGGTTTCCATAAAGAGAACCAGTCACTATTTTGTTTTACTTAGCAGGTCTGGGCATGGTGTGAATTGAACCCATATGGCACAATTTGACAACTGACTGCTAGGTAATCATAAATATATCAAATGAGCCTTGTCCTTTTTTAAGTTCCTCTTCATTGCAAAGGCATACAGATACAAATACTGGAAATATAATTGCTTGGAGGTGATGACAGGTGGTGCATTGGATACAACAGGTATTATTGATAGCAGTGGATTGAGGTAATACAAGTAGCGTACACTTAATACAGTACAGAAGAGAGATGGCAGTTGTAGGAGGTGATGGTGCACTAGAAACAATATGGAAGGTTGATGGCCGTGGATATAAGTAATAGGTGTCAGCAACATTGGATACAAAAGTGAAGGACAAGAACAATGGCTGGAGGTGTTTGCGGTCAATTTACACTGCATACAATAGAAAAAGGAAGATGGCGGTGGCGGCAGTTGGAGATACGAGATGCAATGGACTGATTTATTAAAGCTCAGTGGCAGTTGGGTACTCTAGATACAATATGGAAGCGAGATGACAGTAAACACAGATGATGGAGATGATGACAGTTTCTACACTAGACATAACATGGAAATAAAATGGCATTGGAAGGAGATGACGTCAAGTGGACATGTTGGTACAATGTGAAAAAAGGTGGTGGTGCATGGAGAAAATTGGCTGTAAGGTACATTAGATAGAGTAAGCAAAGGAGATGGCAGTTTATTGGGGTATTAGGTGTTGACAACACTTAAGAGAACATAAAAAGCAAATTACAGTTCACTGTATACAGTGAGGAAGGACAATGGAAGTGGCTGTGGATGGTGCCATTGGGTTCACCATATACAGTTGGGAAGGATAATGGCATTAGCTGGAGACAATGGCAGTTGGGTACCCTCAATACAAAAGAGAAGCTGGGGTTCCAGCATCCCATGTCCCGATGCGTTTCACCATATGGCTTCCTCAGGAGATTTGTTGAGAACCCTTTTCCACCTGACCACTTCCCCAGCAGAAATTCCCTCATTCTGATCATTACCTTTACCTTGGATCTCACCTTCCTCTTAAGGAACCTGTTCATGTAAGGACGAAACCCCAATATGGTCTCTAAGTGATAAGATTCTCAACAAATCCCCCGAGGGAGCTGTATGGCAAAACACGTTGGGACATGGGACATTACCGTGACCACTATCTCATGAAATGTAATATGTATAGTTGATTGGTTCTTCACCCCATAAAATAATAATTAGAATGACCATTCCTAACTATTGGTTTTGCTGTATGAATCACTTTAACAATAATAAAATTACTCACTGCCTAAAAACAAACTGCTTCTCTTATTCTCTTCTTTTTGTAAATTACAGGATGTATTTTTCTTATTTGTTTGAGGCAGCAGTACATTTAACTGACTAGGAGGAGGGATTGGTACTCTCATCTATAATAAGGGAGGAAGATAGCAGTGGTTGATGTTGGAGATATGAGATATAATATAGTAGGGAGATGGAAGTGTCTGGAAGGGATGGCATTGACTGGGTATAATGGGAATTGATTGCAGGAAGACACAGAATAAAATGCTCAAGGCAGAGGACGAAGGCTTTGGAGATGATATCATTTGGATCTCAAAATTTCTTACAAGAATAGGGATGGCAAAAACTGGAAGTGATGGAAGGTGCATATACTGAATGCAATATGGAAGGCAGATGAAGTGGCTGGAGGCGATGACGTTGATTAGGTGTGATAGGAATTGATTATAGATGAGAGAGAATGGAATGCACATGGAAGAGATGGATGGTTTTGGAGATGATATCTGTTGGGTCTCCACTTTTGAGAATGGAAATAACAGATACTGGAAGTGACGGAAGTTGGATAAACTGAATACAATATGGAATGCACATGGCAGAGGATGGAGGTTTTATATCAGTTAGGTCTTTATTTTTGGGAATGGAGATGTCGGTGACTGGAAGTGACTTATACTGGTGCAATACTCACCGGTTGGGTTTGGGTAATTGATAGCTGGAAGATAATATGAGAAATAATTTAGCATTTGTTTTAAATTATAGAACTAAAGAGAAGAAAATATGCTGATAATAATAGTTGTAACATATATTTTATTTACTACATATTCATATCAGAGAATATATCTAGAAATAAATTAAAATTATTAATATATATCTAGTATATTCTATAGTGAGTCCAGCGCTCGATGTGTCCAATCTCCACCCAATACATTTCTTTATATACAAACCATTCCAGACATCTTTATCATTATTGACATTGGAAGCAAGTCCTATTTCTGATGGAGAGACTTTAGGTTACATGTTGGTGGTATCATCCTTCTTATACTAAATTCTGTCCTAAGACAACCTTTGTGGGGTCACGGTGGGGACATGGCAGGGCGAGCGTCCCTGAGGAAAGGCCTAAATCTTACAGAGGATTGCAAAGCCTCAGCAATATGAGGGACATAAAAAGATTTTATTGTCCAGTGATAAGAAACAAACAGGCCTTGGACAGCCCAGTGCTGAGAGAGGAGATTCGGAGATTTCTGTCTCTCCTTGGAAGGGTAATGCAGGCCATAAATCCGCATTACCATGGAGTAAGCTGGAGACGTTGGCCGGCCAGGGTTCACCATTGCTACGCAGGCCAGGTATGGATTATTTGCTGGGGTAATTGGGAGGGGAGGGGGGTACTTAGCTGCTGGATACCCCCCAGGGTGCTTGTTTGAAAACAAAGTTGAGCAGATATTTCATCGGATTCACCCCGGTTACCAAGGCGACTGACATCTGAAACGTCAGAAACTCTAAAACATTTATACTTTTATACTGACCGAAGGCCATTTCTCATTAACTCCAATTATATTCACACATCCCGGTATATGACAGCAAGCAGAGTGCAGGAAGAACAATGGCACCGGGGGTATCAACACAGCTTTGTAATGCCGGGTCCTGGGTTTATTACTCGTCATTTGTGTCTCCGAATGTATACTGCTCTGCCTTCACCATAGTAAAGGGAGACATTAGAGTGTCAGCTCCTCTGTACAGCGCTATGCTATATGTCAGAGTTATATAAATGTATAATAATAGTGTGTGACTGTGGGGGGACATTAGAGTGTCAGCTCCTCTGTACAGAAACTGATGGGACTGGCTCAGTGTTCTCTGTACAGCACTATGGTATATGTCAGAGCTATATAAATGTATAATAATAGTGTGTCTGTACAGCACTGCGGTATATGTGAGAGCTATATAAATGTATAATAATAGTGTGTGACTGTGTAGGACCAATGAAGTGTCAGCTCCTGTTGGTTTTGAATTCTTTTGTAGGAATAGATTTCTATAGGTTATGTTTGAATTTTTTTTTTGATCTACTGATTCTAATTAAATCTGAATTACCGGGGTTATCCAATGCAGTAAATATATTTGTGATATTTATCTTTGTCCAGGGCTGAAAGGAGTTAATTTGAGGGGTATAAATAATTCACCGCCCTATGATTCAGATGTAGTATAACATGGACTGTCAGGGCAGCTTGCACACATTCTCCCCCCATCTCTCGGGCATTACGCGTCACTGGTCCGAGGGCGTCCGCCCAGCCGTCCTCTCACGGGAGACATCGATGGAAATCAGGTCGGGAAAGGCACCGTATTATGGTGAAAACATGAAACTGCGGTGTCTTCATATATCACCAGAATCTTGGAGGATCGGACATGTTTACAAAGATACATTGGGCCAGGTCCACCAATCAGCGCCAGAACATCACAGACCCCAATGTGACCCATGTAGGGTCCGGCTATTATTAGACCAAAACAGCGATGGGATCCCCGAGTTCCCCGAGTCTCTGATTCCTTTTTCCCTCCAATGTTTCCAGTGAATATATATATTTTATATTACTAGTTTATCTTATTTAGGGAATAAAACAATTGTCTTTGTTACATTATGATAATAATTTGCCCTTGTATGTACAGTTACCAGGGATGAGGTTCAGATTCCTCACTATCATAGAATTATGTTGGACCCCCCAGGTAACACCAGAAATAATGAACAACCCATACAGCAGGTTTTTTTTTCTGGTCACCTGCGTCATAATTAGAAAGCCAATTATTTCAAGGAATAGATAACCCAATCCCTGAGGGCTCACAGCAGCCATTGGGTCTAATTTATTAAAGCTCTTCAAGACTGGAGAAGATAGATGGGTGAACTTGGGTGATCCAGCAAATATGGAATTGATCTGCTCCAGAATTGA
The DNA here is from genome assembly GCF_032062135.1 of Pyxicephalus adspersus. NCBI lineage: Eukaryota > Metazoa > Chordata > Amphibia > Anura > Pyxicephalidae > Pyxicephalus > Pyxicephalus adspersus. The sequence goes on along the minus strand of NC_092861.1, from coordinate 153,179,593 downwards.
AAACATTTGCTAGCTAATAACATATAATTTTTTAAGAATCCATTACAGGTTTGCTGGATCACCCAGGTTCTCCCATAATAGCCTATCTTCTCTAACCTTGGAGAGCTTTAATAAATCAGACCTATATTATTATGGTGTGCTGAAGGGAATATTATTGGGACTGTATTGGGTTTGCTGCTCAGGCTTTGTTATATCTTCTTCTGTTCTCTGATCACTCTTAGCTTGATTTCCAGGTCACAATCTTCCATTTTAGTATCCTCATGTTAGCTCTTCCAGGCTGCCAGGAGCTGCAGCTCATTTCTCTGATCTCTGAGTGTTACATTTTCTGCCAATTATTTTGTTGAGCTGCCAAAACCATTACACACAATTTTACATCAATGGTTGCTTTGTAATATATAATAATATTATTTTATTTATTTATAAATGTTTTTTTTAATGATTCACCAACAAATGAATGTTTTGAATAGAACTGATTTCTATATTCACATATAAGTTTCTTTTTAGGTTATGCAGGGGTGGTATTGCTGTTTAAAAAGCAGAAAGGAAAAAAATCTGCAATCCTTCTAAAAATTGATATTTACCATATATAAGTGTGTGCCTATTCTAAGATCATTCCTTGGTGATTGTTACGGGGGATTTTGACCCATCTATCTCATTTTCTTTTTTAAAATGATTGACCCTTGCTTGGTTCTTTCTATATGATCATAGCAATATATTGGTAAGTGGCAATCCTGAACTCAAAGGAAAGTTGTTTTGGAAATATTCTTGAAAATAAAATCGGAGTTGATGATTATAATATTTTAATTACATATTCTTTGTAGAAAAAGTGGTAGAAATCCCTTTTAATTTGTTCTTCTAATGAAGCCGGGGAAAAGCGAAACGTGTTCAGAACGGGGAGAAATCAAAATTTATATAAAAAGATTCAAGTAGAAAGTACACACAGGTATTAGGATCAGGTGTTCTATGTTTAGTGTAGGGGTAATGAACAAGTGTTTTGATGTGATTTAATAATAAATATGTTATATGTTTTTTTACAAAGAGTATTCAATTTGAATGATTGGTACCAAAAAAATGAAAAGTTGTCTTTAACACAGCTTCAGGAAACCTTCGGTAAACCTCTCTGAACTAAGATTCATTTATAAAGTAGCATGGATATTGTTATCACTATATTGGAGCATCTCTGGCCATTAGTGGTGCTTGACAAGTTCTATACATAAATATAGATTATATAGATATAGAATCTATAGATTCGGTATAATAACAAATAATTCTGCATGCTGACCCATGTAAAACGCGCGACCGTTACATATTATGACAAAGTTTGAGGCTATCTGGCTACCATGGATTATGAAAATCCTCCCCTCCTCATCGATCACTCTCTGGTTTGTCTTTCATCTGAAATATTGGCTCTGTTTTCCATTCTCCTTCTAATTCCTTCCCTTTTCCCCTTTTCCTGTCTCCAATAATCCCCTTCTGTGTTCATAATATTTTATCCTGCATTGTCACATAGGGAGTTTTGCTTATATGATAATTTGTGGTAATGTATATCAATGCTTTACTTTTAGATATACTTTCTATATTTCTAGTTACTTTGCATGATTACTCTGTTTTGTTTTTGTACATTCAATAAAAATGTATTACCATAAAGGAGGAATCTACAATATATGCAACACAACAGCTGTATGGAGAGGCAATATGGTACCTACGCTCTGTGTATCGGATGATGCGGGTAGCGGGGTCTCCATGGCCGAAGACGGTGATTGGCGTAATCTTGATCTCGTAACTCAGAGGAATCTTTAGGTCATGTAAGCGATACTTATAAAGGGCTCCCTTCCTCTTGTCCTTCGCCTCCACCGTCACCGTGCTTGTACCCTTCATGTTTGCCTACAATCAGATAATACAAAACCATTCATCAGTTGTATTTGTAACAAGGAACAATGCAATGTGATCTATAGATTGGTATAGAAGGGAGATGGGAATGAGATATCACTACAAATGTACTTAGCTTTAAATGTTTTCATAAGCTTTAAATTTGCCAGGTTTGTGGCAGGTAATATGAGGTGGCGGAACAAATAGTGTTCTGTATTTTATATCAGTCTTGGTTACTGGAAGAGAATCCTCTCCTTTAATAAACTGCTCACCATTTACTCTCTACAAGGATTTATAAGAAATATTTTATTAATATTTTTCACTATGACACAAATAACAGCCAATTATACACTCAATGGAGTCGTTAAGGAAATAGCAACATTGTAGCTTGTAGAGACAATTCCATTCTGTGTCACGGATTGGCTCGTTACAGAAATTGTTTTTATAAGAAATTCCGAGCTTTACTGGTGAACAACGTCATTGTGATCAAAATAATTCCTGAATGTGAATTGTAATATTTTGCCTATTGATTTCAATTTCTTCCACTTACATAGTAAGTCAGGTTGAAAAAAGACATAAGTCCATCAAGTCCAACCACTAGGGAAATAAACATATCCCAGATATAAAACCCTATGGACATAGCTGATCCAGAGGAAGGCAAAATAAAACTCCGGGTACATTTTACTCCAACAGGGAAAAACATTCCTTCCTGATACCATGAGGCAATCGGATGTTCCCTGGATCAGCAGTCTCTGTTATCTTTATTTGGGATTTTGAAAAGCAAAATACAAAAGGATATAAAATTATCTTTTTGCTCCTCAATCACTAGAAATAAAAGCTATTCTAAAAGAGAATCCAGTCTTAAATAGAAAGCCCCGGACACAAGATATATGGACGGATCTGGCATCAGTAAGTACTAGGAGTGAAGGGTTTTTTGTTTGGACAAAATGCATTGGAGTCATTAGGGAAGGTAAAACAAAAGTGTTTGGTGTTTTTTAGGGTTTCAGTGGTATTTAGGTTCTGGGTTACAGTACTTTCTTATCTATACTGGACTACTGAACATCCTCCCCTCTGGTATTCCACTAACCCGACTCTCTCCATTACAATCTATTATGAATGCTGCAGCCAGACTTATCCATCCTACCCACCTACCTACCCCATACACAGCCTTCCCACCTACCTACCCCATACACAGCCTTCCCACCTACCTACCCCATACACAGCCCCACCTACCTACCCCATACACAGCCTGCCCACCTACCTACCCATACACAGCCTTCCCACCTATTCGTAGTTCTCTTCATTGGCTTCTGTTTCTCCTGAGAATCAAATTATTCTCCTGTGCTTTGCCTTCAAATCCCTGCACAGCTCTTCTCCCACCCACCTACCTGATACACAAATCCCTCCACAGTTCTTGTCCCACTTACCTTTCTGTCCTGATAAATAAATACCCCCCTAGCCGCTCTCTTTGCTCCCCCAATGACCTACTAATGACTTCCTCACTCATAACCTCATCACACGCACGGATACAAGACTTCTATAGAGCTGCCCCGACTTTCTGGAATGGTCTTCCTCTTCCTATTCAGCTTGATCCTACTTTCTGCTTATTTAAAGAGCCCTCAAAACCCAACACTTCACCCTCACCTACCCGTCTTCTTCTGTCTCCTAAACCCTGATGCCCCTAATTTATTAAAGCTCCCCAAGGCTGGAAAGAATACACCTTCATCTGTGAACCTGGGTGATCCAACAAACCTGGAATGGATCTGGTCAAGTATTCAAAAGATGTGCTAGCAAATAGCAAATTACTTTGAAGAAATCTATTCCAGGTTTGCTGGATCACCCAGCTTTACTGATGAAAGCGTATCCTCTCCAGCCTTGGAGAGCTTTAAAAATCCGGCCTATTACAAGCAGAGAATAGCACCAGGTGAGAAGATATCAATAATCACCATACACAGAGGATGCCACTGGGGTACCACCAATCACTATAAACATAAGATGTTACCAGGTCAGTAGGTGGCGCTAATACACAGTGGATGCCACCAGATCAGGATTGCCACCAATTGCTATAAGCATAGGATGGTACCAGGTCCAGGGTTATCACTGTATACTGAGCATGCTACTGGGTCGGAAGGTACCACCAATCACTAAATATATAAAGATGTCACCAAGTCAGTATAGAAGATGGCACAACATCAGGAGGTCCCACGAGTCATTGTATACCAGCGATTCTCAACCTTGTATAATGGGCGAACCCTGGAAATAACTTTCAGCTCTTCAGGGCCCCCCTTTTATAATTCCTATACCACAGCTCACAGTATATTAGTATGGTGGCCATCGGGAATGTCACCCTTACAGATAGCCAAAAACATCATTGGTGCCACCTAAACTGACCTGAGAGGTACAAAAGGAACCCCCAGCAACCTCTGGAGGAACTCTGCATGGGAAAACTGATAGAGACAGAGAATGGATCTTGTTAGAAGGTTCCACCAATTTCTACACACAGAGCATACTACTAGGACCAAGAGGTTCCAATATTCATTAATCACAGAGGACGGACCGGGCCAGAACAATATACACCGAGCATGGCACTGGGTCAGGATTTTCCAATAATCACTATAAACAAAACATAAAACCTGAATAAAATATATACCAAACCCCGTCCCCTGCCATAGACTCCAGGCCCTATGATCCATATAACTCATTTACTCAGCTCACAGACTCCACGCTGCAGCCGGCGAGGGGCCATTAAGCTTCCTGAATTCCAAATGACACAAATCACAAACTTTTGCAGCAGTTAGATTTAATTTGCAGCTCTGCGTCGGATATTGGAAGGCTCCACCTCCCTCTGCTTAACACCTCTTATAACATAATAGCCCGAGGCGAGGAGGAACAAAATCAATAGATTCCAATCAAAGTCATTACACCTTCTGTAGACAGCTTCTTTGTTTTCTGGCAAGCATTTGTAAGTCAGAAATAACCAGGGTGTAAATTAAGGAAACCAAGGACTCTAAGCATATAGAAGACTTTATTTTGGGTCGTATCGCCCTCCAATAATTATTTTATGTTCTCTGGATTTTATAGAAATACAAAACAGAAACAATATAAATAATATTATCATTTTTCCAGTTTTGAAATGCATTTTTGTCAACTAGAATTTCCATAAACAAGAATGGTTTTAGACAAAATGGGGCCCCAGGAAAATATAAGGGGGGGGGCTTGTTTGTAAATAAAAAGATCAATCATTCTTGCAGGGACATTCACTTAGAAAACCCTCCCAGTCTTTTTGCCATTCAGGCTAAGGGTGAAGGAATATGAGGTTGCTCATTGATATATTTTGTCCATACTTTGTTACTGTTACCACTTCATCTGCAGATCATCAGCTCAGCAAGCCGCAGCATCCCCTGCATCCCTGTAGCTGTGAATTTTTCATTGTTCTTGGCATCCCCTGCACAGAAACCGGGGATGTGCATAGCTAAGGGGGATTCTGGATCAGGTGCTGCAGCCAATGAGCAGATTGTTCAGTCTTGTCCTGCCATTGGCTGCTGGACTTTATAAACCCCTCCAGTTCCAGGTTCAGGTTGCTGGATGCTCAGTGCATTTCCTGTCTCTCTGCCAGCTAGTTCTCTGTTCTAAGTCTCGGGATTTGACCTCGGCTCTGCCTGCCCTGACCTCGGCTAACTGCTTCACCTATGACTTAAGTCATCTGATCCCTGTCACCCCCTGGTGGGGAGAACCTTGGGTGACTTGGTGACCTCCTTGCAGCAAAGTAGTATGATGCCCACTGGGGTCACCGGCCTATCCCCCCTTGCGGGGTGCACTGGTGAAGACCAGGGGGTCACTTAGATTCTGAGCCTCAGGTAATCCCGTGTCACCTGTGAACGGCAGGCAAAGGCCTTCATGGAGCCCAGAGTGGCGCCCCCTGGATTGCCTCAATAGTAATCTGCCCCTGGTGACTATGAAGTCACATAGGAATCATAATAACACACAACCCCCATTCCCAAACTCTGCCCTCTAGGATCAGATCTTAGTTTATTGCGTTCACATTGATGAATGGTAATAAAATGATTCAGGTTATACACTTTGGTTATATTTACAAACAGTTTTCTGGTTGAGTGTTTCAACATTTACACAAAAGTCTCAAATCCCTCAATTTTTTTGTACACCAGGGTATTGTTTTTTATCCCATTGCAGGAGAATATAGCATTCAGCAAGAACTAGATAAAAGTTTATGAAGTGTCGGGGAATGTTGATGTTTGAAGCAAACCCCACTGAAGTCTATAGGATGCAAATCTTTTAAGATATATTTCTTCTAAATCCATGTTATTCCGCTAACTTCTTTCAGAACCTGGTGATGTGTTTTTAAGGATAGGGGAGGTTATATTCTTTCACATATTTGCAATGGTGACAATTCCAAGTCCTGGGGCTTTTTGTAACATTTGGGGCAACTTTGAAAGCTTTTTTTCCCAACTATAGTTAAACTCGTAATTACAGAATAGCTTTATGTTTAAAATTTGTTTTCACTTGGGATATGTCTTCCCCCTCCCCTCCCTGTAACCTCCCAGCTATTTTGGTGACAATTGCATATTCATGGTGTTTTGCAATACCTCATAAATTATTATTACACAGTATTTACATAGCACCAACATATTCTGCAGCGCTGTACAAAGTCCATAGTCATGTGACTAGCTGTGCCTCATAGGAGCTCACAATCTAATGTCCCTACCATAGTCATATGTCACTATCACAGTCTAAGGTAATTATGAGAGGGAGCCGATTAACCTAACTGCATGATTTTGGAATGTGGGAGGAAACCCACACAGACACAGGGGGAACCTGCAAACTCCATGCAGAAAGAGGCCTGACCGAGATTCAAATTTGGGCCAATTGGTAAGCAGCTTTATTATGTTTTTTTTATCTCTTGCATTTATAGAAAAACCAAATGCTTTTATTCTTGGGACATGTTCCTACATCTTCTCCCTAGCTATCAATGTATGTTCCAAGGCTTTGCAGATCATCACTGGCCTTCCCTATCCAGCAGATGTCCAAAAAATAAAAAGATCAGCCCTATAAATGGCGTCCCACAGGAAAACATAAACTAAACGATGGTTATTTGGGGTAATTAAAATGATGAAAGAGTTCATTATCCTTTGCTGGAACTCTCCCAATTATCGGCTCCGTGTCATCCGTTCTTTTTGGTCCATGGTGCGGGAAGTGGCTGCACTCTCCTCCATCAAAGCAATCCTATTCCTCCCCCAATCTGATTTTTTTCTACTTTCTTACAACTGCCAGTGCTGAATTTCCAATACAATGATTTCCTGATTGTAAGTAAATTGTAATCTTCATGGTGCGTTTAGCAGAGTTGTCCTTTATTTTGGCTGCAGTAATGGCTGCCCCCAGTGACCCACCTTAAAGGGAGTATTATCTGCTGGAACAGGAAGCTTTTCCCGCTGAGAGCAGATCCGAGGAGAGAGGGAGATGTATTGATCCCATTGCGCGGTGAATAGAACGCAGTCTTTGTATCCGCCTGTAAGAGGCTCTTTACATTCAGCCATATCTCTTCCATTATCCTTTCAAGGTGGCTTTAATGAAATCACATTGCAACGCCTGGCTGCCCTCCGATACAAACACATATTGCGCTCCGTATAGAAAGGATATTAAAGGCACTCTGCGTGGCTGAGAGATCGCATTGTGATTAATGTATTACCTGGGCTGCTTGATAAAATGTGGCAGCTCCAAGTACCGGGTGAGGGATGGATGAAGGACCTCCGGGAAAGGTCAAACTCTATATTGAGTCCTCCAGGTTTGTAATGGAAATGTCACCACTATGCACAAATAAGCAGCACACAGGTCTGAAATGAAGAGTGCAAATCCCGCTTTTCCATTTACAAAGCAATCCATTGCTTTTCAGTATCTTTGTATGTACAGCGTTCCATATTAAAATGGTTTGAAGTCATGTTTACAGCCTTCTTTAAATAGGAAATCCTAAATTATTCTCTAACATCACAGATTTCGTTCTGAAAAGTTAGGAATCTCTCCCAAAGGTTTTTAAGAAAAAAGCAGCTCAGGCTGCAATAATTACCTTCTATCAGAGCTGTCTTCTTCAATATTTTATTCTACCACTAGATGTCCTCAGTCTTTCAGGAGTCATCCAACCTAAAAGACCGAGGACATCCTGTGAGTGCAAGAAGTCACAGACCCGTCCCCCGAGGAACCGTCACTACAGATCCATGATAAAGAGAAGGAACTGAAACACCGTACAATAATCTTCATGTATCAACTTGTCACAATCAAAATGGACTCTTGCCACTGTATCATTTTAGATCAATCTATTCTATAACTTAATTAAATAAAAACTCAAGCTTCAAAATCATTCCATTGTCAATCTGTGACAACCAGCAGCTTTCATAAAGTACCTCCTGATGATCCTGCCATGAATGCTCATTGTTCAGATAGAGGTGACAACACTCTGAACTTGTCTCCCAATTGCACTTCTGTGTGGTCACCTTTCTCATGCTCCCGTCTCATGCCAACACACAGACATGGCAGATCATTGTTAGGAAGAGATTTCAGACCTGGAAGTATGGATCACAAGCCTGGCTGGGCAGGGTTGGGGACGGTTCACATTGGTGCATTATAGTAACACACGGTGATATGTTGTCTTCAAAGCACCCCAATACACAAACACATTACATTAGAGTGCAATTCCCTTGAAAAAGTCTGGAATGCCGGATTTTCGGTGCACTGTGCATCAAAGTCAATATTTTTAAATGTGTGTAAATGTGAGTTCAACACAAGTGCATTAACCTAATGAGCCTGATTTATTAAAGCTCTCCAAGGCTGGAGACGATGCACTTTTATCAGTGAACCTGGGTGATCCAGCAAGCCAAATAATCCATCTGATTCAGGATTCAAAACGTTTGCTAGCAAATAGCAAATGAAGAAATCCATTCCAGGTTTGCTAGATCACCCAGCTTCACTCATGAAAGTACATCCTCCCAGCCTCGGAGATCTTTATAAAATCAGCCCCACTCTGTGCACTCGCCACCCATGTAAGGGGCATTTAATTTCACCTACTCCCATTGGTTGGTTTTAATAAAAGTTCCTGATACCTAAAATCCTTTAATGGGTTCCTATAAGGAAACAATAAATATTAAGTCTGAGATAAACACAATCATGTCACCAGGAAATCTCAATGATTACACGAATTGTTCAATAATTTCATTGCCGCAATGATACATAAAGCCGCGCCTGACTTGTGATTCCTTGACGGTCACTGAGCTGCCATCTTTCCTCACTGCTGACCTTCTCCAAATAAGAGCCGGTGACCTTTTGCTGTATAATATCACCGAAGCCGGATGTTCACGTTTCCATCACATGCCAAATCTTAAGTCAGGTGAATTTTATTACATGTGACGGGCGAGCACACATTACAGGTCGCCGTACCTTTTATTTCTACGGCCTTTCAAAGTAGATTATATGAGAGAAGAAACATGACGGAGATTTAATTATTTTCATCTGACGCAACCATAGAAAATCAGGTCTGTATTGTAATGACCGCCATGGCTCTCATTGTGGGTGCATTTTTATTGTACCGGGGGTCCCAGCAATAAACATGGTGGTTGCTCCTGATCAGGAAAATCCTAAATTATTCTCTAACATCACAGATTTAATTCTGAAAAACTAAAACTGAACATTAAAGGCCATGATTGACCGATCTAGATGTAATAAACTTGATTTAAAATGCTGGTAAATATGTGTTTTATATTGCTATTCCTTTTATATTTGTAGTTGGTGGTTTTACTAATGAATGGGGCTCCTGAATTTTACCTTAGGTGCCCTTTGGTTTACTATCTTCTTTTTGGGGAACACAAATGTAGGAAAATGTTCCCGTTCCTTAACATTGGGATATAATTAGGTTGCATAGGTGCTGGGGTTTGCTGCAAGGTTCCCCCCTCCTAATGTTAAAAGTCATGTGACCTGATATGGGTATTAAAGTGGGAATATGCTTGCTTCCATCCTGGCCATCCAGGCCATGTGCCTTGAAACGGGTGTGGTTATAAAATTAAAAAAATATATATATATCTTTTTCATTCATTTCTAATAAATGTGATCTGTCACAGGGCTGTGGTTATCTTTGCAGCTACTTTTGACCACTGGTAGTTCCCAATTAGAACCCATGTGACAGGTTTATACATGAGCACAATTAGGAGACAGTGACAGAGCATTGCCAACTTATCATCATAGCTCATATTTGGTTTTCATGCCCCTTAATTGCATTATTATGTTACAGCAAGAAGCTCAATGCAGTTGTCTTGTCGTCCAGTTGTGGGATCTTACCGGTTTGAAGTCTAGTCTGTAGCCAGTGACTGGATCCACCGCAGTTGGATCTTTCTGGGTCCATTGAATTAGATAGGAGTAGTTCTTAAACTGCTTGTTGGATTCGATGGGGTTTGGGGTGTCATAGTAAAATTCTGGGTTGAAGGCTTTGCCTGGAAATAAGAACAAAATGTGTTGGAACAAGAAAAACAAAAATGGGATCTCTAAATCTACCCTCCAGCCAATAAGCCTGCGCTCGAGCCCCGCATTTTATAGACCTGCCCTCCAGCCTGCCCTTTATTAAATCTGCCCTCCAGCCTGCCTTTTAATAAATCTACCCTCCAGTCTCCTCTTTTTTTTAAATCTGCCCTCCAGCCTTCCTTTCATTTAATCTTTCTCTTGACTTTCTTTCATTACAAGAGCCTTGAGCTTCCCTTTAATAGATCTGCCCTGTATTCTTTCTTTCATTTAATATACCCCACCCTTGTTTCCCTTTATTAAATTTACCCTCCAACCTTTTTTCCAGTCTGGCACAGTTGTATCAGCTGGAATTAAATTTCTAACTCTGATTTTCCTGCACACTGGAAGCTTCTCACATTGTGCATTAGGAGCCGAAGTAAGTCAGATAGATCCCCGCCTGTGTGATCTACATGGAATTGATCTATTTGATCTCCACAAGGTTCTCTTATATAAAATATGTATATTGTTATCTTGTTTTCAGATATTCCTGAAGAAGCAGCTGAATTACCTGTGAAACGCGTTGGGTTTGATTATATAAAACAGATATGTCAGGACACCAAACATGTTGTAAATAAAATATTGATCTACATACAGAAAGATCTGGAAATGATTCATCAATGTATAAGTCCAATGGTGCCAGATCAACTGTTGTCAAATATAACTTTATATTGCTTTAATCCAATAAACGCGTTTTATTTACTGAAATGTAAGTCCTTTGATGCCATAAACCCCTCAAACCTACATTACAAATTTCAGATGGAGGTAAATACAAGCTGCCTAGTAATGCCAACTCCTCCAGACTGGCACCCACTCACCAACTTCTGGCACCATTTCCCCTGCGGGGGGGCAAAGCCAACCCAAACCCGTCTTGTAATGTGAAAGATAAAGTTGCCTGCCCACTCACCGGTCACCTGGAAGACGCAGGTGTCAGAGCCCACGTCATTGGATATGGTACATTCATAGGTGCCGCTGGTCTCTCGGCTCATGCTGGGTATTTTGTATTCAGAATATTCCTGTTGTTCTATGGGGGGAACGCTGAGAAGATTTCGGTTGAACCTCCACACGGCGGTGGCCACTTTCACTGGACTCCCTTTTAGCATGTTGCATCGCAGCAATACACTGCGCTTCATCTCCTGCCGGATGTCCTGGAACTTCGGCTCCACCACCGGGGCAACTGAAAGAGATCAGCAAAAGATCCTCATCATGTCCATGGCGGGGATCTGATAAACCTAAGGAAAATGTCAGATTATATTCTACAAAAATGTCCAATCAACACGTACAATAAATGACTGGCTCAGTGTTCCCTGTACAGCACTGCAGTATATGTCAGAGCTATATAGTGTCAGCTCTTCTGTACAGAGACTGATGGGACTGGCTCAGTGTTCCCTGTACAGCACTATGGTATATGTCAGAGCTATATAAATGTATAATAGTGTGTGACTGTGAGGGACATTAGAGTGTCAGCTCCTCTGTACAGAGACTGATGGGACTGGCTCAGTGTTCTCTGTACAGCACTGCGGTATATGTCAGGGCTATATAAAAGGTATAATAATAGTGTGTGGCTGTGGGGGGACATTAGAGTGTCAGCTCCTCTGTACAGAGACTGATGGGACTGGCTCAGTGTTTTCTGTACAGCACTGCGGTATATGTCAGAGCTATCAGTGGTTATTAATAGGTTGTTACTGTGTGAGTGGGGGTGAAGGAATGGAAGAGTTTGCCTTGACTGTGACATTTCTTATAATTTGCTCACAGATATATAGACCGGTGGCCTCCCCAGCTGCTCATCTCTGGATTGGAGCAATAAATGGCGATGTCTGATTGAGTTACAGCATGGCGGAGTTCTGGCGTTGTGTTAGTAAGCCTTGATATACGGCATTAATAGCAGCGAGCTCTCGGTGGAGGGAGGGTGAAGGTGGTCAGCATCTAATGCACTCGCACTTCCTGCCCTCCCGGATTCACCAACTGTTTCATCTTCCAGCTCCACCACGGCTTCCCAGCAGCTGGACCTGAGCTGCCATGGCGCGGGGTCTCCATTACTCATGTCTGCAGTGTATGCTGAACTCCAAAATAAACCTCTGCCAGAGGCCGAGCTATTAAAAACATCCATTATATCATGATAGGGAGAAGGCCGCCGCGCTCTTGGTTATTACACCAATAAAAAGTGTTTTCTGTTATTAGGACGGTTTGGGAAGAACGCCGAATATCAGCAGAAATGCCATTTTTATTTAACGCCTCTTGGCGCTCGCCCTCTGGGAAGGATAAAACGTACAAATCTGAAAGTCAGCACTGTGGTTCTTCCACCCAGCCATTCCAACACTTCCGACTGCTCAAACACCACGCAGACCTTGAAATCCTGAGTATGATGGGCCCTGTCAGTGATCCATCAGAATATGGGGGTCCGACATCCATCTATGAGCAAAACTGAAATGGGAATGAGTTTCTTCCAAAATTTTGGAAAAAATCTTTTAATTTGGGGGTTTGTTTATTTAAAAGGTGAAATTTGGAGGGGGTGGGGTGTAATAAAGAGTTGTCACCTCATACCAGGACGTGCCGGAAGTAGGACCTTCATGGCAGGATCATTATCCTAATAAAGGTTTTACATATCTGAGTTTATCTGAGATCTGAGTAACCCGCTTTATCTTACATCCCAACAGATCGAACTTATTGCAATGCGAATAATTTAATTCATCTAAAGTCACCATGCAATTAAATGAAGCTTAAAAAAAAGGACGAAAATCCGGTTCCAGAATCCTACCAGGGCGCCTGGGCATCGATTTTTTTGTTTTTCAGTGGAGAGTTTTGGAAAGATTTATCCGCGTTATCCGTCAGGCTCACTGGAGGTTATAAGAAGCCGATCCGATTCTTCTCCATAGGCGTCTCCGGCACGTAACGCAGCACGAAGGATCTGAGGGGAGGGGGGCGGAGGGGACGGAGCGCCAAACACTTATCATCAGAACTTCACGCGCGGCACACTCCAACATCTGCTGAGATGAAAACCGCTGCGCCAGAAGCACGCTAATGAAGAGTCTGAGCTGCGGAGAGCCATCTCTGTAATCCCAGACATGTGCGAGCGCGGCCAGGCGACAGGTGACTCGTTAGGCTTGAAGCTACCTTAATGGAGCCGTCAGATTGTGCGCCGTCGCTGCCCCCGGGTCAGGGAGCGCGGTGCCGGGAACAAATGATGAGGGCTGCATGCGAGAAGGCGTACGCCGCTCTCTGAGTAATGAAGGACTTACACACCGCCTCCGCTTTCCATCTTCACCTTCACGGGAGACGCCTGGAAATAACAGACATGGAGATAACGAAGAGGAAGAAGGAAGCGTCACGGCGGCTGCTGAGTGACGGGGCCGCACTGCGGGCTTCTCTGTGTATGAGTGACACGGTCAGGAATAAAGGGCCCCTGTGTGCAAATAGTAATAGAAATTGGGGTCCTGGGCAAATATGACATGGAGGTCCCAGCATTTAAGGTGCCTGCCATTCTGTCAACTGAGGCCTTGGAAAAGATGCGGGCCCCAGGCTGTTGCCCAGTTTGCCTCCCTGTAATCCTGGCTCTTGAAATGATATATATAAAGAGCTCAGAATCATTTCACCTGGGTCAATATGGAATATCCTGATATGTTTGGTGCAATATACACACGCCAGGCTAGCAGATCTCTTTGTGAGTCAGCATGTGGGACAGAGAGGGGCTTAAAGGAATAGGCCGGGGGGGGGGCTAAAAAGGAATAGGCCAGGCAGGGGCTTAAAGGAATCGGCCAGGGAAGGGCTTAAAGGAATAGGCCAGAGAGGGGCTTAAAGGAATCAGCCAGGGTGGGGCTTTAAGGAATAGGCCAGGGTGGGGCTTAAAGGAATAGGCCAGGGTGGGGCTAAAAAGGAATAGGCCAGGCAGGGGCTTAAAGGAATAGGCCAGGGTGGGGCTTAAAGGAATCGGCCAGGGAAGGGCTTAAAGGAATAGGCCAGGGAGGGGCATAAAGAAATAGGCAAAGGAGGGGCTTTAAGGAATATACCTGGGAGGGGCTTAAAGAAATAGGCAAAGGAGGGGCTTAAAGGAATAGGCCAGGGAGGGGCTTAAAGGAATAGGCCAGGGTGGGTGAGGTTTACTAGTTACTAGTAAGAAAGCTGTCACCCTCCTTATCTTATAAAGCATGGAAGAATGGGTGGCAATTTATAAATGGCGGTTACATAGGGATCAGAGATACTGCAGAAATATAATGGAAAATTCACTTTCATTCTGGTTATAAGTTAACACCTACACAAGAACTGATATATACAAAAAGCAAATACAAAGGTGATCACTGACGCCAACAATGGGACATTCCTCCCAATGATCCTAACGCTGGGCCGTGGTATTTTCCTATAGCGGTGCTGGGTTTTGCAGTCAGTCCAGGAGTCACCCCGTCCATAAACTGCACAGAGCCAAATAAATACTACTGTAGTAATTGCTTTACCCATAAGGCTTCAGGTTCTATTATCACAAATGTAATTGTAGTCCGAAATATCACCCAGAATAATAAAATCAACAGCAACATATGTTTCCACTTTTAATTAATAGTATTAGGTAATTACAGTTAACTTAGGATATTAAACAATATAAAAAGGCAATTAAAGAAAGGGAAAAATGCTCTGGAGCTGAATGTACAGTGGAAATTAGTAATAAACTCCATGCAAGCATATATATGACTAATTCCCTGAAAGGGTTGGAGATTTCCCCCAGTAGTTTGTGTCTCTGCCCCCCCCCC
>NC_092861.1:153150955-153164010 GCF_032062135.1 Pyxicephalus adspersus | reverse complement strand
TGCCCCTCCCACAATGGGGAGATTTCCCCCAGTAGTTTGTGTCTTTGCCCCTCCCACAATGAGGAGATTTCCCCCAGTAGTTTGTGCCTCCACTACTACCCCCCTATGCCTGTTGTACAATGTCTTGGTATATGTGGTTGCTATAGGTACTCACACTGGACGTTGAGCTGCACTGAAGCTTCCCTGGGCCGGATGTTGAAGCCGTTATATCGCGCCGTTTGACATTTGTAAGTTCCGCTCATTTCCCGTGTAACATTTTCCAGTCGTAGTTTACCATCAAGTGTTTCCACCACTATTTCACCAGAGGGAAATCCCCCTTCCTTATCTACCCGGGTCCACAGAATGGGTGGAAGTGGTTTTCCCCGCACTTCACACACAAGCTCTGCACAGGAGCCCTCCCGCACTGTGATGATTGCACGCTCCTTGGGTACGCTGAGTGATGGCGGCACTGCAAAGGAACAGGAAATAAAAATGTTTCCTTATTTCAAGTTATATTGTTATGTGGGGCATTCCAAAATAATGACAAATCAGCCAATGAGCTGCTGCTATTTATACCCATTGATAAAACACATTCACCATCCACATTCACCAACACATTGGCTGGTTGAGTCATACCGGCCAGCATTCCAAATGATTGAACTGCATAATGCAGGAGGAGCCATTGAGTGAACTGGACATCCCAATGGTGCAGAATTTCCCCCCGGGGATAGGCGGGATCATTTTATATACAGGCAGAAGGTGGGGTGGCTGTAACACGTTTCATAGCCCATCGCTTCTTCAGGGAATTACAGAATCCCGGGGAGCTGTTGTCCATGTATCATAGAATCACTGGATGTTTAATAATCTACACCAAAGTTATAAAATACAAAGTTTGAACTGTTGCCTAAATGATTTGATGAAGTATGAAATGAAATGATGAAATGATGAAGTAAACTCAAACCCCTGAAAGCAAACACAGAACATAACACCTGAGAGTTATAAAACCCTTTAAACACCTTCCGAAACATTTTAATTCACCTTATTTTTGTCTGTGTAGCCATTGAAGAGAATAGCCAATTGGGACTCAACCAGCAATAAAAACCTGACAGAGGTTTCAGCCTTTTCCACTCTTTCCAAAATAAATAGTTCATTATGGAGCGCTAAAGTACAGTTTTGTTCCCCCTGCCCCATCCACTTTCCCTCTTTCCTTTTTTGTAAGCCTATGTGACGTTCTCTTCCTCCTCACCTGTTTCCTTGTGTTGGATGTTCTCACATTATATAGAGAGGGGTGTTCAGGTTCCCTGCATCACAGTATGTTAATGAATGGCACCGTAGTGACTCCCTCACTGGGGGTGGGGCTGTGACCTCCTGTACTCACAGTATGTCCTCAGTCCTGACAATGGCTGTCATTTCACCCAGAAGACTGGGGACATCTTGTGGCAGAGAAGAGGTATTACAAAGGACAATGGTGGACAGCAGGTGAATGTTGCTAACTGGGTCTCTGCAAAGGTTCGAGGTCCAATTGGAACAAAAGTTATCCCGGAGTTGGGGTTTAAACACAGCTCTGCTACAAGGAACCCCATTCCATAATCGGATAATATTCTGTCCGTCCTCGGTATCAGATGGATTACCCTCCATCCCCCTCCTATAGACGTTACAGACCCCACCTGCTCACCTGTCTCTGCCGAGATGTTTATGTCGCTGCTCTTCATGGTAAAGGGCAGGTTGGGTAAGGACGCCTCACACATATAGATGCCGTAGTCACTGAATTTCAGGTCCAAGATCTCCAGACTGCTGCTCCCCGGAGGCAGTTCTGGGTCATTTTTGGTGATGACGATCCTGTTGGTCTCCTTCATCAACTTCTGGTTCTTGTACCACGTGTATTGGACCTTATCCTGCGGCACGGCGTCCACGTGACACGACAACTTCAACTCCTGGGTCAGCTGGATGGTCTCGCTCTCCTTGATGTTGTCCGGGGTGATCTGATAGGTTAGGTTTCTCATGGCTGTTCAGGGCCAAAAGACAACGAAATATAAATGTTAAATGGCTAAACCGCTTGGGTCGTACATTAAAGTGGACCTGTCATTTTCACATGAATAAACAAGGTACGTGTCAGCATTACCATGCAATACCTAAAGCCTATAAGGAAATCACATGCCAGGAGCATTGTGGCTGTCAGCAATAAAGATTAAAAAGAAATACAATTTATAAGCAGAAACAAGGAAAAATCAAAGTAAATGCTAAAGGCAAAGTATATAATCCAAGCCCTCCAATTATTCAGTCCCCATATAACATCCTCCATGTGCATAGATCAACACTGCATAAGAGGGAACGTCAAAAGAACTCAATCAGGATTTCCCGTTCCATTGTCCATTGTAAGTAATGAAACGTTATTTAATTACATCACTCCCCCACCCTCCTCTACTTTCTAAAAATCAGTTATCTGTGTCACCATTATTTTGTTGCCACCAGTGCGTTGCAATAATGTGGCAATGGACATATGTGTGCCCCGAGAGCCATTTATTCCTAATGGCACCCAAAGCTCATTACCCATCATACACGTTATTCTTTGGGCTTTCCAATGTGCAGCAAACTTTTTTGGGTATTGTGATGGGATGGGCAGCCTCAGCTCATGCCAATGTAAATGGCAATATGTGGGCATGTGAGGGGTATTAGGACGGGTGGTGGGACTGGCAGTCAGGGTGGTCCGGTAGCGGCAGATATAAAGCAGAAACAGCAGGTTTGGGTCTCTTCCTTACAGGAGCTTTATGGGAAATTCAAATTTCGGGAAGGAAAATGGTTCCTACCAACCATCCAGGTGACTACAGGTAAATAAGGTGCTGGGCATCTACATCCTTGGTGAGGTTCACCCCCAATGATTGGACAACAAACGCAGCTCATTGATGTGGCCATTCCTCCACCTGTAGTGCTGAACAATAGAAAATTCTGGGCAAATCAAAACTATTTTGCCCAGGTTTGGGGCTATTGTGAGGACACCTTGGGTTGGACTACCGAATTTTTGGATGGGCGTGGTTTGGAATAAATATGGGCAGTGATAGGTGGGAAGAATTAGGTCAGCCATCCAATAACATCGAGTTATCAAGAAATGAGCGGCACATCTGTACATATCACATTCATCATGGCGGTGTGGAAGATACGGGATCACTAAGGTTTACTGGCCTGATACAGGACATACATCTCACTAGGACGTTCACCATCTTCTTGGCCGGGTTGCCCACGTTGTTGATGGCCGTACAGTTGTAGTAGCCGGAGTCCTCAGGCCGTATATTCAGGATGGTCAGGTTACCCCCTTGGCTGATGCTGTTGGGGGGCATTGGGTTGGGGTAGTGGGACCAGACGGCTTTGGGCGGAGGATCCCCACCGGTGACATAACACTGCATAGTGACATTGTCCCCCGGATTCACCACCAGCGTCTCATTCACCGACAACCTCAACGAGGGCGGAGCTAGAAGAAAAGAGAGAAACATCAGATGAAACAATGAATTCATTAAAAGTTTGATTCTTCTGTTTTAATAAAATAAAAATTTATAGAAAACTATTTTCAAGAACATGTGACCCAAAGCCTAGGCAAGAGATCACATGGTATCTCTCAGAACTTCAGGTACACAGATAGAATAGGATCTGAATGACTTGAAATGTTGTATTCCTGTCCTATCACACAGCGCAGCCTGGTAGAGAAGGAGACTGGATTGTTGGTGGTTGCTGTAACACCTACAGGTCTTGTCCCTCCCCCAACCTGTGACTGTACATGTAAAAGAGAAGCAGCAAACCTATAAACTCTCTGTCATTCTGCTTTCCCCTTCTATCACTATGCCCTTTGTTATCACATGAGCACTGAAATACAAGTGACCACAGGGCTTCCTCTTCCCAGTCTGAGCTCTGCTATACAGAGAAATGATGATCATGTAATTACGCCACATTCATTGGTTTGTGAGTAGCGAGCTGCATTCACCTCCTATACCCGGGATTTATACAATTCATACAAGGAAGGAAATGATTTATAAAAATAAAGATGTAATGCAGGAAACGTCCCACCATTCCCTATACCCAGACACGGAGGTTACAGATTGCGTCCCTGCGGTGTTGGACAGTGGGGAGGTGATGCAGCAGCAGACCTGCTCTTGATTTTACATGTTTCTGCTGCCTCTGATGTGATGTTCATCATTCTCTGTCTTGTGGTTCTCCCTTTCCATTACTCCTGATTGTCTCTTCCATTAAGGGGCCCTCCGAGGTTTCTGGGCGGCTATGTGTTATATGGAGGCCACTTAAGTTATCTGCGTGTTTCTGCGGAGTAGTGTTTATTATATTGTACAAGGAACTCCTAATAATACGTTACAGCACTCCGCCAACACACAACCATCCATCAGCCTCTAATGTCGCACCTCAGTGAGCCCGATAATGGCCCTCTAACACCGGAGATACACTTTATATAATAACAAGATCGGCAAATAAAGAGCCCAACATAGGGCAACAACCAGCCAATCACAACACACAATTGTATCTATCCATCCATCCATCTATCCATCATATGCAATGTGGATAGGTGGGGGCCCTATAAACCATCTGCACACGGGGCCACATCTGCTGTCCCTGTGTCCCTCTGTGCTGCCTCTGGGTTTCCGAGCTTCTATTAGAATTTGGTTGTAATTCCATGTTTCCCGGGCTCATCCCGGCCGGAATCTTCTTTTGCATGCAGAGTATTTGCGCAGCGGCCGGCCGATCCTCGGGGTAACTGATTTATAACCCAACTTGAGGCAATAAGTAAAACATTGCTGCGGCCCAGAGATGTATTTATTAAAAAATAAATCAATTTGTTACTGGCTGGAAATATCTCTGCGTTATGTTCAGCAGAAGGATTTTGGGTCGCTATGTTTTCAGGGATAGACAACTTGTGCCGGAGGAAGATGAACGGGATTCATTCTGCAGTGAGGAGGATGAATGACAGAGAATGCCGCAATGCTGAAATAATTTAGTAACATCTAATGAATTTCTATTTATTGTACAGCGCTTCATAATATGTTGGCGCTATATTAATACTGATTAATGATAATAACTTACACAGCTTCCTTTCCAAAATACTGCCATTATTAAAATATTGATTTGAATTAAATCTCACCTGTGAAAGTTTTCTGGATGTACGCATACAAATTACATTTACTTAGTGACTTTTGTCCCTAGGACTCTGATAATAATTTAGACTTTACCTATAAAGTCAGATCTTAGCCCCGCCCCCTCTCTATTCCCCTTTGGTGATTGGGTGCACAACACTCTACAAGATTAAATAATAAACTTGGACTACTTGGGGATAGCGGAGAGATTCTGTCACTTCCTGCCGGTAAGAAAAGTTGTCACGCCAGGACAGGAAGTGAAAGGAGCTCGTAGCAGCAGCAACACATACTTCCACCCCAAAATTTTACCAAAATGTTTTGTAGACAACAAGTTTTAAGGGTTTTGGGTGACAATGCTGCTGTATCTATGGAGGGGGATGAGAATAACCAACCAATCTCCATAATATAGGGGGGGGGGTTTGTAGTTCCCAGTAGTAGCTAGGAAATTTGTAACAGCAGCAGGATATGATCAGCTTACAAATTTTCTGGCAGGACTTTTTTTTTTCTTTTTGGAAAAGATAGAATAAATCGCTGCCAAATATTATCACAGGAAGCTAATAGAAAAAAAGTTTATTGCGGATTTCTAAATAAACTTTGTGAACCCAAATTCTCAGCGATTGGCTGATTTGAATACCACCAACAAACCCTTTGGCAATGTTACCGTTTACAATGGCGGCTGAAAAAAAAAAAATTGGGTAGGTCACTCCTTGCAGCGCCTAATCGCCATCACTGGTGTGACGGAGCGGAATAAAGAAGTTGTCACAAAACATAATCATCATGCAGCCGGTCCCCGCAGGACTGACCTCTGACCGGTGCACTGCGCCGCTGCCACCGCCAACAAAGCACTCCGGTATTTTGTGTCCGCCAATAACCTGCCGCTTGGAGTAATGGGCCCCTGTCAAGCGACGCGGAAGAAATTTTTTTTTCCCCGTGGCTGCACAGATCGGCTGCTAAGTACAAGTGACAGTATAATGGGGACTGGTTAATAAGACACTTCATTATACGCTCCGACTTTTTTACAGATCCTCCACCGTTTCATCCCGAACGCAGCACGGGGGGAGGGGGGAGGAGAAGATTAGATTGATTGAGACAGACGGATCGACTTCAGCAATATGCTCAATTCACTTGTCTTCCTGCACCGCGTCCCCGGGGACTGCGCGTCATTCATACAGAAATCCGGATCGCTCGGCTTTAACGCCATGACGAGACGCACCGAGCGCTGCCATTTCAGAAGATAAATATAATTTAATTTTGGAATTTGAAAAATTTTGTGAGCACAATTAAAGGAATCTGCAAATATTCCAATGAGATATTTTGTATAAAATATACACAGGCGCAATTTTCAGAATTCATCAGCATGACATATTGCCGGTGGGAATAAAAGCCTTGCCGCCATATTAGCAAACTACAAACTGGTCACGTGATTAGTGACGGTCGCTTTCACCGAAAAAAAAGTGGTAAGGACATTTTGAGGTGCTGGTAAAGTTTTTTGGTTATTGGCCATTGCCTTCATTGGGTGAGCGGTGCCCATGGGCCATTGCTGAGCACAGAATAAGAAATGGGGTCCAGATCCTAGGATGATGTATCCGGGAGACTTCAAAATGTGCAGCTCCCAAATCTGCAATGTTCTGTGACCTCCAGTATCTCCGAGACTACCCCTACTATGGTGACAATATCACATTTCTAATTTGTTCCTACGGGTCCCCCAATCACCCCAATAATTTAGTGACAATACCATTGGCTGGGGTTTTGCAATTTACCTGTAATGCCACCCCCCCCCTTCACTAGTGACTGCAAAGGTTTATTAGAACAGTTACAATCTTATGAATACAATTTTGTAAATATTTTGCTTCTTCTTCAGTAAGGATTATCAATCCTATGGGATAAGTGTGGATAATGGAGGAAATTGGAAACGTGAATAAGAGAAATGTTTACAGTAAAGCATATTGTCAAATATCCTGCAAGAAGTCACTGCTGATACAATAAATCATAGCAGGCAGGGTTGTCCCCAGAACTTTTTCCAGCTAATTGGGGGGAAATTGTAGGTGCGTGGTCAAGAAGTGGGCAAGGCAACACATGACAAATTTAGTGTTCACAGTTGCTGTTGCAAAAAGAATCTAGTAACCCCGATAAATCTGTCAACTTTCTACTGACCCCCCCCATACTTTGTAATGCCCACCCTCTGAGTACTTCTCATTTCTCTGTTTGTATTATACCCCAAAAGTCCAATGCCAACTTTTCAGTAAACACCCCAAAACAGCTGAAAGCTCTGGGTGGTGCGCCTAGATAAAAGGGGCACTGTCAGAAAACAGGAACACCAAGTTCCAAAAGTGCAGTAACTCAAAGCAACCAATCAGAATTCAGTTTCATGGAGGTAGAACAGTGAACAGGTAAGGTTTTTTGGTTGCGAAAGGTTATTGCTGTGTGAAATTTAACCCTTTTTTCTTGAAAACTGAGCTCAGAAATGTTCTCATATTAACTAAAAAGTGAAATTGGAATTTTAATTTAAAATTATTTTAGGCTAAATCAATCCTAATACAGTACATTCAATTCACAAAGTTATCCTTCATGTTACTTATTACCCAATAGAATTAATGAAATGGTAATGGAATAGCGATGGGGTCTGCAAGTATCCCAAAAAAATATATTGATCATAAAACAGAATGTATTCCATAATAATATATACAATGATTATTTCTCTGTTGCTCATACAAAAATAAAGTGCAGAAAAGATAAAAATAAAATAAAAAACAGCTTTATTAGACCAACTCTATGGCACACAGCCATCATTCACACCAGGAGAAGGAATGGTTAAAATGAAGGAATGTGAAATGTTTTATCTATCAATATGGTGTCACACACATATAAACACACTCAGCCAAATATTACAATGATGACAGTATACATATGATAAAAACATACAGACACAAAGAGAAATACATATAACAGGACAGATACAAATACAAGAAAGGATACATGGGGACATTGCAGCATGAATACACACGCTAGCACTAACGCGTTTTAATCCACTCATCTTGTATCCACATAAAGTGACCCTGTCTAAATCTGTTATAAATGAGGTATTACAGCCACCTCTCTGGTACCTTCTACCTCCCAATGGTTCAGCATTGCGGGCTCCATTAGTTTTTTTGGCTTTCCATACTTCAGGAAATGTGTGATGTCTGTGTGCCGTGACTCCATTATTAATACCCAATGTCACTGCTGTATGCTGTAACGTTGCAAGAGTCTGACGATGGAGCCACAGCATGCAACTGGGGGCCACTGACATCCAATACTACCCATAGTGATAAATGATGAACATTGAGGTGAGTATTATACTTCTACTGCAGGCTTTAGGAAGTTTTAGAAGGATATGACAGGGTCACTTTAAGAATTACCATACATATACACAGATACCTATGCACACACATACGCACAAGAACACATGTGCGCGGACCCATACACACACACACCAGATCACACTCACGCGTTTTGCAGAGTCCCTACTTTTGGAAAAATAGAACAGAGGACACTGACCGGCCTCTGTTTTCAGCCATAGCGGAGACGGGATGGATTTCTTGCTTCTATACACCATTTTGTCATCTCCTGCTCGTCCCCACCAAGCTGCTCCTGAACGGAGAGAGACCGGTAAGTATCCAGCTGTGCACTCAACGTACAGCACCAACCATAAAGCTGAACTCCGGGCAGATATAAAACACACAATTACTGCAGCTCTCTGGGGAAGGGACAAAGCTTGTAATTATAAGCGGAGAGAATCTGGTATTTCCCTTAGCTTGACAGGGCTGTGCTGTGTGGTTGTGTGGTAGGGCCAATGTGTGCCAACGTGTGGATGGGCAGAAATACCTTGGCACAGAAATAAGTTCCTCGTATGTATTAGATCCGTGTCTATAGCGCTTTGACTGGAGTTCAGCTTTAACACACAGTAATAAGTAATCCAAATCACCTCTATATTGGAGGTTACACCCTACACCCTCCCCTGCTGGCATGGAAGGATCCACTCTGACGGCTTTTGTTAAATCTGGTCTGATACAACTTTTTATGTCATATTATTATTTAACATTATTAAGAAATAATTATTTGATGGCACTTTAATATTTATATGGTAATGGGGTCCAACGTCAATAATCTAAATGTCCTAAAACATAATGGGTGAATTTACTGGCCAATAGGAATGTGCGGTAGGTAGGACTGGGCACCAGCCCCGGGCACTATAAGAATGAATAGTAAATGGCATCCTGGATCAAATGGTAAGCAGGCTTGGGGGGAGGGGGTCATGGGCAAATATAAAATGGGGCCCCCAAGTGCAGAGCATTGCAGTTTTCTGCCCCCTGTCATTCTGTAAGTTGGGGTTCTGAAGAAGATGGGGACCCTTTCTCCCTAAAACTGCTTTATTATGGGGAGCTTTGGAAATATAAAGTGAACCAAACAAAAATAGAATGCTGAGTTGATCCAGTGACAAAAAGCAGAGGAGCTTCCACTGTACAACCAGACATTCACCCTACGATA
The DNA here is from genome assembly GCF_032062135.1 of Pyxicephalus adspersus. Taxonomy (NCBI): domain Eukaryota; kingdom Metazoa; phylum Chordata; class Amphibia; order Anura; family Pyxicephalidae; genus Pyxicephalus; species Pyxicephalus adspersus. The sequence goes on along the minus strand of NC_092861.1, from coordinate 153,154,375 downwards.
TTATTAGATCCCATGCATCATATGGACGGTGAATATACCAAATATTAGGATCGTATAATAATGAGGATGATGATGGATGAGGATGAGTTATTATGTTGTCATCCACACACACAGCTACATCGCAAATCCCCAAATCCTTCCTATGATACCAGAATTAATATCAGATCAGCACATTGACCAGAAGCTGGGTCACCATATAGGAAATGGCTCAGCCTGCGGCTGTAGGGTAGCGCCAAGTCCTGGAGTGGTGACTTGGGATTTGGGAGGAAACTCCCAGCTGTCGGCCCAGCTCAATATTTTTGGGGCATGAGCACAATTAACAGTTTTTGCTGAAATTTTTTTCCAAATGTAAAAGTTTGGACAAAACATAAATGTTGTCACCAGAACAGGTGTCCCCATTGGAACATTTACCCTCTCTTCCTGTTCTGGTGACACACAGAAATTAGGAACAAACACAGCAAAGAGAACCTGTCAGATGTATTACCCCTTAAATTGGCTTTCTATACATTGTGAGCTGGCTGTGCACACATTCTTTATGTAGCGGGATCAATGGCTGTATATCCGACATTTCAGAATGATTGTGCTGGGATCTGTTTGTAGCACTCACATGATTTGTGGGGGAGATGTTCGGATTGGTCCAATAGAGAATGAGAATCCGAAACATCTGATCTTTACCTAGTTAGAAATGACAGCAGTCCTATTATAGTCTATGTTATCCTAATATTATTGTCAATATAATAATTTAATCTTAGTGGAAGCAGTAAAAGTTTTGCTCCTGGTTCTTTACATTTACATTTCTGATTTGTAGAATGGTAACGTTATTCAGAATATTTGGATTTCCTATACTCTCCAGGGCTCTGTGCCTATGCTCCTTCTCCAGGGCCGTGGGCAGAGATGGCCACGCCCCTCATCACATGTTCTAAGGGTGGAATAGATGGGGCCACGCCTCTCATCACATGTCCTAAGGGTAATAATAGCAGGTGATCTGTTGATATATTACATTATATTATTATTACATTTATTATATTCATGTTCTGCTATTTTTATACTTGCTTCCCCAATTGTCAATTGCATCTACTTTTCATGCCGGCTGCACTCTGATATTTATAATAATTTATAATCTGATGTTTAGCTTTCCCATAGAAAGAAATCAACTTGGAATCCGCGCTTATCACTGGACAAAACAAAGTAAACAGGCAGCAATAAAAATAATAATAATAATAATAGTTGTTACCGTCTATATGAATGTCTGGCAATTCATGTCTATGGTCATCGAAGTATCCCCACCCCCCACTTACCTGTCTTGTTAGTAAGCCGGAAGGTGATGGATTTGTCGGGAATTCCGCACACGTTCCGAACAGACACCTGACATGTGTAATTGGCGTAGTCTTGAGGACGTAAATTCTTGAGCTTCAGAACTTTGGTTTCACCCTAAAGCAACACAGAAAACACAGAGGTGAGAATCTTCCCCAGGATTGTATCAGCATATATATCATTACTGGAAAATATGTTTTCATTTCATTCAGTATGGGAAATATATTAAATCCATCCCCGCAATAGTATTCACATCATTAATATACACCTTATACATAATATACCTATATATAATATATACCTTACCTATATATAATATACACCTTATATATAATATACCTATATATAATATATACCTGATATATAATATACCTATATATAATATATACCTTACCTATACATAATATACACCTTCTATATATAATATACCTATATATAATATACACCTTATACATAATATACCTATATATAATATATACCTGATATATAATATACCTATATATAATATACACCTTATATATAACACATACCCTCAACACAATATATTCACCCCATACATAATACATACCTCATTCATATTATACATCTCCTATATAATTCTGTCATGGACAAAAATATTGGCACCCCTACATTTATATCGGAAAATGCTTCTTCCAGAAAACTGTTGAAATTACAAATGCTTTGGTATTGGTATGTTTTTTTTTATTGTTGGAGAACACAAAAAATCAGAGAATAGAAATCTGAGACATTCCACACAAAATGTCAAAACTTGCCTCTTCTTCCATTTACTCATAAATGTTGTCACCAGAACAGGTGTCCCCATTGGAACATTTACCCTCTCTTCCTGTTCTGGTGACACACAGAAATTAGGAACAAACACAGCAAGGAGAACCTGTCAGATGTATTACCCTTAAATTGGCTTTCTATACATTGTGAGCTGGCTGTGCACACATTCTTTATGTAGGGGGATCAATGGCTGTATATCCGACATTTCAGAATGATTGTGCTGGGATCTGTTTGTAGCACTCACGTGATTTGTGGGGGAGATGTTCGGATTGGTCCAATAGAGAATGAGAATCCGAAACATCTGATCTTTACCTAGTTAGAAATGACAGCAGTCCTATTACAGTCTAAGTTATCCTAAAAATATTGTCAATATAATAATCTTAGTGGAAGTACTAAAAGTTTTGCTCCTGGTTCTTTACATTTACATTTCCAATTTGTAGAATGGTAACGTAATTCTGAATATTTGCATTTCCTACACTCTCCAGGGCTCTGTGCCTATGCTCCTTCTCCAGGGCCGTGGGCAGAGGTGGCCACGCCCCTCATCACATGTTCTAAGGGTGGAATAGATGGGGCCACGCCCCTCATCACATGTCCTAAGGGTGGAACAGAAGGGGCCACGCCTCTCACCACATGTCCTAAGGGAGGAACAGGAGGGGCTACATCCTTCATCACATGTCCTAAGGGTGAAACAGAAGGGGCCACGCCTCTCATCACATGTCCTAAGGGTGGAACACAAGGGGCTACATCCTTCATCACATGTCCTAAGGGTGGAACACAAGGGGCCTGGCTTCTCATCACATGTCCAATGGGTGGAACAGAAGGGGCCATGCCTCTGATCTCATGTCCTAAGGGTGGAACAGAAGGGGCCACGCCCTTCATCACATGTTCTAAGGCTGGAACAGAAGGGGCCACGCCCTTCATCACATGTCCTAAGGGTGGAACACAAGGGGCCACGCTTCTCATCACATGTCCTAAGGGTGGAACACAAGGGGGCGTGTCTGAACCTGATCCGGTAAATTACGGCGTACACCAGGCAGTGAAGTCAAACCTCTTGGACTGTTATATTCAGAACCCAGTGTCACTGATCTAACTGTAAAATGGAGATCATTGCTACAATGTCTGACTTATAATAAATTTCTGTGATTTCAGAACATGAGATTTCCTCATTTTTATAGCTCGGTTTCCATACCCCATGAATTAGAAGATTTTCTTAGCACTGAGATTGGGATCCTAAATATAGACGGCGCATTAGTCTCCATTCAAGACATAACAAATCAATTACTGATCGGGCCCTCGCCAAGCCTCTCTCAGCCTCCTCCA
>NC_092861.1:153135816-153150903 GCF_032062135.1 Pyxicephalus adspersus | reverse complement strand
CCACCCCTCTCACCACATGTCCTAAGGGTGGAACGGAAGGGGCCACACCCCTCATCACATGTCCTGAAGGTGGAACAGAAGGAGCCACGCCCCTCGCCACATGTCCTAAGGGTGGAACAAAAGGGGCCACGGCTCTCATCACATGTCCTAAGGGTGGAACACAAGGGGCCACGCCCCTCATCACATGTACTAAGGGTGGAACAGAAGGGGGCGTGTCTGACCTGATCCGGTAAATTACGGCGTACACCGGGCAGTGAAGTCAAACCTGTTGGACTGTTATATTCAGAACCCGGTGTCACTGATCTAACTGTAAAATGGAGATCATTGCTACAATGTCTGACTGATAATAAATTTCTGTGATTTCAGACCATGAGATTTCCTCATTTTTATAGCTCGGTTTCCATACCCCATGAATTAGAAGATTTTCTTAGCACTGAGATTGGATCCTAAATATAGACGGCGCATTAGTCTCCATTCAAGACATAACAAATCAATTACTGATCGGGCCCTCGCCAAGCCTCTCTCAGCCTCCTCCAACCTCCCAACATAACAAATCAATTACATTTTGTTTTATTGCTGCATTAGGCCACACTTTGACCTTGCACCAACAATCCATGGCCAGCCATTTGTAAAGTCAGCGGGGTGTGGAGAGAATCCTCCCCTATACAATCTATAATAGCGGACATTATAGAACCTTTTTATTCCGGCTCCGAGCTGGGCTGCCCAGTAATAATGACGGAGATAAGATAATTAAATTGCCGAGCGTCTCATAAACCTGACTGCTGGCTGACTGATGAGATTAGGGCTGCCCCTACGGGACGCTGTGACATGTTATTAGTTCTGGCACCGCTCATCCGCTAGCCGGTTATTATCTGGGCTGGCGCTGATCCGTGGCATTCGCCATTGCACCAATATTTCTGCGGCTGAACCTCCATAAGGAGAATTGGGACCAGAAATATTGTGATGACTCTGCACTTCTGATGATCTGCGCACATGGGGTCCGACTGGGGACCTGGGCCAGAGGTACTGAGAAGGAGAACCCACCAGATCACATCACTTACCAGGCATTGGTATTGCTTGGCAAGGCACCAGGAGCCAATCAGAGGGCACAGGATTTCTATTTGGGGTTCATATGATAGGGGTCCCCCAGTCCTCCGCGGTGCCAGTCCAAACCCCCATGTACTAGTTCTGGTTCTTTTTAACATGATTGCATTTTATAATATCTCTGTCTTTCTGTATGTAAAATATAACAAAGAGCCTGCAGGGGTTTTCTTTTAAATTCCACACCTCCATCCAAATCAAAAACTGAATTAATAAACAGTACGGATGGTTTAATTTGTAGAAATTCAAATTTGGTTTGATGAACATTCACCCAAAAGTCGGCCCAAATTTATTTTGGGTGAATATTCATTAAATAAATTGAATTTCAACCATCCCTACTGCTCAATAATCCACTTTTAATGAATTAGGTTTATTTAATCTTTTTATATTTATAATTACAGCACAATCGAGTGTTTGATGGGTGGTATGAAGGATCCAGGCCAAGGAAAGACAGATAAGACAATAATGGATACAAAATCAGGAACACATATTGTAATTATTATTATATTATTATTATTGTAATGTACAGCTACATGCCGTAATTTTAAAATGTAGAATTGATGTGCAAGGTTGTGCAAAGTTCATGTGCAAAGTTCATGTAGAATTTTGATAGAATCAAGTAATAGAATTATTCTGTTTGAAGAATGAATTATTCTCTTTAAATGCCCGGCAGTGCACATGGAGAATCTGGCCTTGTGACCCCAGGGACATCCTACAGCAATGGCCCCCTGTGATTGGGGTATTTACACAGGTAGGACCCATCTCATTGGTTGTTACAGCCATATTGCTAAGGAAAAAAGCCTTCTGATTGGATGCAATACACTCTATCTAGTAAATGTACAGGAACAGGGGCAAAACTTTTATGACTTCCACTAGGAATAAATCAATATATTGATAATATTATTAGGATAAAGTTTACATATTCAATGTAAGAATAAAAAAAAATAAAAAAGTTTAATTTTTCAAGTTTCAATTGATATTCAATTTGAATAAAATATTTAATGTTCATTTGTACTGAGCAGGTTGGCTATGCTAAGTTTATTCATCACAATGTTTAAATGCCAATATGTCCATCTTCCCTAAACAAATTAGATTTGGATGCTTTTATAGCAAAAGAAAAATGTTTATACTTGTAAGAAGCATGCAAATAAAAAGTTATAATAAACTTTAATGTTGAATTCAGAAATTGCACAGCTAAACAGTGCTTGGAATACGAGCAGATTGAGTGCTGCTATGGCTGGGATAGATTGCTGGGACTTGTAGTCCACCAGAGATCAGAGCATTGAAATTGTCTCCCTTAGGCAAAGCGTGTAGAAAAGTTCCCATCCCACAAATCCAATCCCATTACTGTCTGGACGGGCATAATATAGTGCAGGAAGAGCGGCTTCATTAGAGGTGGTAATGGGATTGGCAGCGACCGGATATTGATTCCCTGTCCTATGTATAGACAGAACACAACGAGTTATGATATTAAGAGGTGATTAATAAGACAGCGGGCATACGAGTCATGGCCAGGGCTGGGAGCGCTGCGCAGGAATTGGAGAGGGCACAGAATAAAGCAGCTTTGTCTGATAATTGAACGTTTTCTAGTGTTGGGAAGCGGGAGGTGATCGGATGTAAGGAGCCGGCTGGACCTCTGCACCGACCCTCCGACAAACACCGAGTCATTTCCTATTCTGTGGTTTTATTCAGTAATTGTTCCACCGAATATAATTACATTGCTTGGAATTAAATTTCAAAATGGTGGGGGGCAGTGGAGTGACATCTGCTTGCATAGCAGCCCTCCGAAAGGCCAAATGGACCAATAAAATCTGCCCAAATGTTCACCTAATTGTAAGTCAAGTTTGAAATTTGAGGTTGTTAAAAATTCTTTTACCTTTGTCAAATTCAGGTCAACCTGAACAAAGGCAGATTTCCTCATGGGTAGCGGTAATGGACGATATGGTGATTAGAATATGAAGCCCAATGATGGAGGGGTATGCAATATGGACTTTAGGACTTCATTCAAGGGATGAAAAAGGAGAGTGCTGTGCCAAGCAATATGAAAGTGTTATTGGGGCACTGTTAGGAAATGGTTATCGAGCCAGTGATTCCTTGCTGTGCACCACCGCAGTATGGCAGACTATTTTGTCCAGCAATGTCTTGGGCCGCAGCAAAGAGAACAAGGAAATGCCTGCAGCCCCTGCATCCCTTTAGCCGTACAGCCTGAGATGTATTTTGTTGGCATCCCCAGCACATACTCCGAGGCTGTGCACAACTAAAGGAGATCCAGGACTTGTCTCTGTTGGTATCTTGGTATTATTTTATCTGTGGGCTCCTGGACCTCTGCCAGCTCTTCCCTAGACATCATCCCTTGGGCACAGAAGTACCGGGGGCAACCGAGTGCTGGGAAATGCAACCAAGGCTGAGCAGCAGCTTGCAATAGGTGAGAGTGCTGCTTTAGATTGGGGGACTGCTGTCCGGTGGGTGCTGTTGCTGGTCCTGGGCCTTTCAGGCACTACATGCACCAAGGATATTTTTATTACAGATGCAGCGCGGGGGCTCCTGGCTTACGTAGGTCTTGGTTACTCCAACAGCAAGATCATTTTGCCATCATTTTTCTTTCTGCCCATTTCAGAATTCAGGTATGGTGAAAGTACTTTAAAAAGAGGTACAGACCCAAGAACTCAGAGTGCAGGGAGGATGGGAATCCCTCATGATGGGACCATTGAAGCAGAACTATACCAATGATACTCACCAGTCCCCATTCCATCGAAGGGTGCCACCATCTTCTTCATTTTATCTTCTTGAATATGATTTGGCCATTTTGATTGGCCAGGCTGGGAAGATGTAGCTGCAGAATTTGACAATTTGGTGGCGATGAGGCAGATAAAATTAGTTATTGCAGAAAGGACATCGTCTGATCGCCAATTTTACAAATCCACATTAAATATACACACCTTGAAAAATGCCAGCTATGGTCTAGTTCCAGCATCTACAAAAATAACGTGTTTGGGTGGATGAACATTTTAGCAAAATAATGCTTGTACCCTGACTATGTGACTATACAACAGGCACCTCCAGATGTTACTAAGAATGCAGAATATTAATAATAATAATAATAATAATAATCTATCCAAATAATAGCAACCTAGATCTTGCATGGTCACTGTGTATATCACCATTGGTGGAGATCACAATGCCACCAAGCAAAGTATGATATTTGCAGAGTTATGGGGTCCTGGGGTGCTGTGCAATGTAAAACCTGGGGTACCGGGGTGTGTTATCCTTCCGATGGAATACACAATATACATATACAATCTCTCTGAATGTTCAAATGTTTAGTTAATTATTCCCCTTCAAAGCTTTGTTTATGATGAACTTCTGCAAACCACACAGATATAAGGTCAGTTTTGAGGACATTCGCTTTTTAAAATAATAACTTTGCAATGATAAAAGGTGGAACTTTTCTAATAAATGACACTCTTGCTGCACCTGCATTGTGCTGAAATGTATTCACGCTGGAAAGTCATTCATTACTGCAAAGTCCGTGTTACTGAAAGGTCAATTTCTTCTAGAGTTGTATTTTTATTCAAAGTGGTGACTGGATTTGGAACCCTTTTACATGGATGGAAAATTCCTTTAAACACAATAATTGCAAACATTTCAAAATGAGATTTTATAAGGATATTGGAGTGTAATCAGCTCCATAATCAGGATTGGTACATGAAAGCTCCTAATGACACATATACATACATACATGATGTATATGGTGCCAGAGCCAAAGCCAAATAACTGATGGGAAGAAGAAATGGGGATCATATACTTATAATGATTTATCTCTCAAAGTACCACCAGACATTTCCCCAAACTTGCCCCATCAATGGTTCAGAAGTGGGCATCTAGAGTTACTGGCTTTCATGGACAAATGCCCCGATCCCATCAGCCCCTGGGGGCAGGTGATTGACTGATACATGAGCATTTCATACCTGTGTGTAGAGAGGTTCGTAGATGTCCACCCCATTGTCCTGGCTTTGGGAGAGGGTCTCAGTCGCCCGTTTCCAGATGAAGCGTGCGGGTGGATTGGAGCTTACAGTACAGCGCAGGAAGACGGTCTTCTCCTGGTAGAAGCTCCCTCTTACATCGCTGATGGTCTGGTGAACAGTAAGGATGGGTTCATCTAGATCTAGAAGGCAGGTCACAGGGCTGGTTATAAGCTTTGTCATATATTCATTGAATGGAGATCTCAGCATGCCATGAGAAATGAAAAGTGAAAAATATGATCCGCAATGAGCAACAGCACCAATCAACCAAGCACATAACCGTCCCCCTTATCAAGTCTTTAATAACTAGTCAGTTAATAACATCGCTACTTAATTACTTATCTATGCCAATGACCTACTCACAAAACATACCAACGACTTACTTTATCAACTAACCAACCAATTCAGTAATCAGCAGAAAGACAAATACCTAACCTCCATACTCCATCATCTACATACCCCTTAATGTTTCAGCATCTTACCAAACAACTTACCAACCATAAAGTCAATCCCTTAACTATGCAACCAATTCACATCTGAGTCATCCCATTAAAAACCCAACGACTCACCTATGAAACAGGTGAATGTCCAGGTGATCAGGTGACTTATAATATCTCAAACACAGTTTGATGATGAATCCATCAACACCTCGACCCTACATCCAAGCCACCTCACGATCAAAGAGATAGGAAAACTAATCATAACTACCGAATTAATAATCCAACTAATAAATACAGCTGCAACGTTGTAAACCACCAATGATACCAGAAATCTGTGCTCTAAGATATTAAATGTAAATACCCCGGGTCACACTGATTTCCAAACTTCTGTACTTTATAGCCATCTGCTCACATCAGTCAGATAACAAAGATCTGTTCCTCCCCTGGGGAATATAATCAGATATAAGAAATGCTGTGTGTGGGGACATTGCACTGATTGCGGTGACAACTGCTAGGATTGGGGGATTTTCTATCACTTCCTCCTTCATCTCTAGATCCTCATCTCCTTCCCATTGCATCCAAAGCTGAAGTTTTTCTATGTATACTGGAATGGATCATTCTCCATAACTCTAAAATGAACCTGCCAGTAACTTTATCTGCACAGATTAATGTTCCAGGTCAGTGACGTTGTCTTGGCTGAGATGATGTCATTGGACTGCTGCAGGAAAGAGGAAGGATTTCCTCAGTCTCTTCTCCTCAGTGATTATATGGCAATATTGTATCTTTGTAGTCATATTAATAAGTAATATTTAACGAAGCACTTTAGGAAGTAATAAACCCAATCTTCCTTGTTTAGCATAAAGCGTAACTTTAGGTTCTTCCCTTGCAGTGGGGATAGCCCATAAGCAAGGATTAAATGATTATTCATGTCTCGGGGCAGAGTAAATTGTACTTCGACTTATCCTTTGCTCCCCAATAGGCTTCACCTCAACTGGTTCACACGGACCCTTTTATAAGCCACTATGGCCTTTAGTCACAGGTTCAGATGGCGTCCGTTACAATGAAGGGTCCGTAGCTTTACAATGTAATGGGATGATCCTGACTTCATGTGAGCCCAGGGTGTCATGGAGCCGCCCTCTTGGGGCGTGTCATCATGGTAACCTGGGCTCACATGTCAGTATTTGGGTTCTGCGCTGTCCACCTACTGTTGGCATATAAAAGTGCAATGACCCGTGATGTCACATGACCCACTGAGTACTGCAGGATGGTATGTATGAAACCCATGGATATCATTGGAAGAGGGGGAGGCATAGGAAACAAAAAAGTTTGAGTGAGGCTTTAAAGCAGCAGAGGAATTAGGGAACTTCTTGCTTGACCCGTCACATCACAAATTAGATTTTATCTGTTTTCAGTAAATTTATTGTATGCCATAATCCCTTCATTTGGGTAAAAGTAGAGGTGGCATTAAATCCTATTCAGGGTAAAAACTCTCATCTGCTCACATTTTCACTTTCTTTCGGACTTTCTAATTCTCCAAGCCAAAACTCTAAATCCGGCTAAAGTCTAATTACTTTTCTCGCCTTCCTGCTGGGCCCAGGAGATGAATATAAGAGCCCGGCTGTTACTCAGATGTTCCAGAACCTGCGACGGTTTTCCGGAGAGCCCCCCCACCATAGAAAGTGGCATTCAGCTAACGGGAAAGAAAGACGCCGATTGTCTTGATTAAATTAAAATGAAATAAAACACGGTGACGTCCTGGGGAGGTCTAATCAAATCCGAGTTCAGACACAACGTTCCCGCCGACTGTTGCGGCAGTCAGCTGGAAGTCCGGCTTGGGTTGCGTTGGAGATGAAATTGGAAGCGGCGAGGGTGCAGCGTGCCAGGAGACAGCCAGGGAATCAACGGGGCACACGACAGATCTACCTCAGTGGCGACGAAATGTGAAATTTTCCGGAAGCTGCACATTATCCGCAGGGACAGATGGCTGCCGATGGTCCTACCTCTTCCCCCCGCCGCTTGTCTCCTGTTCCACATCTCATCTCGACAAGGTGCCACTGAGCCGTGAGATCACAAGGCAATAAAATATGCCAAGGCAGCTGGCACCCTGCTAAAGAGATCCCTTCGTCTCTGCCACCTTGGCAGCCATGAATCTTGTTAGACAGAAAATCTTTGCTAGTGTTAGAAGAGCATAAAGTCAACACATCAGATCTGCGCCAACTACTAAAGCTGTCATGATTGCATTCTACGCGTCCTTATCATATTCTGCCGCTGAATATTTCACTGGTGCAAAAGGCAACAACAATATATTGTCACTACGAAAGGGAAAGTGCGATTGGAATGGATTGGGGGCTCGTTCAGTCCGGTGCATTGTGGTAACGCTGTGCTGTCCAGCTGTGATGTGCATTGCACTGACATTCAGTAAGGAAATATATCCCAATGCACCGCAGCAAAATGTGATGTGAACATTATCTGCTCCCTGAAATGTCTTCAAAAATAAAGGGATTCTGATGCAAAAATATTTAATGAGCAGGACAATGCAAGATAAGCAGATTTTGGTGAAATTTTGATGATTTGACAACAAGGAATGATTTGCTAAAGGACATTGGACTTCTTACCTTGTAAGGGATAATACACCAAGCAAAAACTACCAAATCATGCAAAAAGGAAACAGTTTCCCTGCACATGATTGGGTGGGTGAAATCAGGATGGTTAATCTCATTTACTAAAAGAGCATTTCCTGCAAAAGGAAAATTCATCTCACTACATGAACATGTTTGGTAAATCAACCCCTAAATGTGAGCCTGTTGTGTCGCAGGAATGTTTATATTAGGGATAAGGGTCACATTGAGTTTGCAGTGAACTTTAGATGTTTGTGCACTTTAACAGTGAACTTTAAAGCAGTTCACAAGGAAGCAACTGGATTTGTAGGGATGGAGACGGACCCTGCCAATTATTTTCTGAATGGTGGGCATAGTGAGTGTATTGACTACCAAGGACACAGCAGGCACAGATTCTACTGGCAATGGAAATGTTGCCTTCTGATTACTTTAGCAATGGTCTCTTTAGGACCGCAGTGGGTTAGCAGCAAATGGACTTCATAGAACATTCACCAAGACCACAGGGAACAGGGAAACTCATGTTGACCCATTAAAAGTCTCTTTAGCAGACTGATCAGTTCTAGAGATGAGCAGAGTCGGTCCATAGTTTGCAAAGTCATATAGGAAGGGAAAAGTTAAGCTCTGCATACCGAGATACTTGGGCAAATTTTGCATGAAAAAAGTTCCACTTTTTCCCCTTTTTTGGCTCTGTGCTGTATACATGTGTGGAGCTTTCATTTTCACTATTTTTCAATTTCTCTAAGGGAGTTTTGTTAAGTTCAAATCCTCACACTCTCTATCCAAAAGTTTTGGTTGGACTTTAATTATAAAGGGGTCATTGCTTGAGAGCTGCCTACGCTCAGATCCGGACTCATGACTTCTGAGATCTTGATATCATTCCCTTTGTTCATGATATGTAGAGATCAGTTCTACCCATTTACTGCTCTTATATAGGAAACCTAATTCCAGGAAGGATCCAAGTTTCGGGCAGGTTCATGTTCCTAGTCAGCCTCTTCAGAATAATGGTAGAAGATCATCCATTACAATCAGCAGCACAAAGCCCTCTGAGATATCACAATCAGGAGCTTCGTGTTACCAAGTCCATGTGAAGAGTAGATGTTAGTATGACAAGGCCACAGTCCGCTCCATTCACCCATAGTTCTAAATGTGAGACGTTAAAGCACAAACAGGCCGTCAATGCTTTAACCTTGAACATTTCGGGACTCAACGTGACAAGTACCTGGCGTCAACTGAGAGCAAAGGAACCAACATAGATTTTCTGATCAGCTGAATATGTCATTTAGGTATTCTGCATTGTAAGCATGCCGTGATACTGAAGTATTCATTTCCAATTGGGGTAAAAATCACGATATTTTACTAATATTGAATACAACAAATCAGATTTACAAGTTGACCTAATCAGGTGACCATGAGGTCTCTGGGACAGTTCCAGCACATGATAGAAATAAGCTACACCAACAATAAAGTCCTGGGCTTATGATGTCCGGGGTGTTCATGTTTAATGCTGAGGATACACATTGAGCCAATAGTGCCAAGGTGCAATAATATAACCTGAGCTGCCATGGCATACCTTGGCATCAAGTGACCAATCACTCAGATAGTCACTAAACCACTTTTCATTCCTTTGCAAAGTCTCACCTTACACTTACCATATGATTAGATTGTCTACAGCCTTGAAAATTCCTTCTGCCACTATCAGTAATTTGGAAGCTACCAAGACTGAACTCCCCTTCCTTTGCTCTACAAGACAAGCCGCATGTCACGTTGGGACCCGAAGAGGTTCAGGGAAGTGAGGGCACAAAAATAGAACTGTGGGAATATCTGGGCTGCCTTTAAATGACTTACACTGCACATCTACTCGAATGGACTTGATGGCCGGGACCCCAACCCCATTGTCGGCTTTACAATAGTATCGGCCACCCTGCATCCTCTGAACCTTCTCTATGCGCAGGGTCTCATTGTAGATGGAGGTCTCCTGGAACTTTTCTGAGGCACTGCCTGCTGTTTTTGTCCACCGCACCTGGAAATGAAGACAAAAAGCTCCACATTAAATGAATTGTACGTCATTCACTTTATATTGCATCAACATGTTGCCCACAACTGCAGAGAAAACATTAACTCATAGCAGTCCCTGCACCAGGGGAGCTTACACTCTAATGTCCCACCGTGCCTATACAATCTAGAACCAGCTTTGGTGATACAATCTATACAAACACAGAAAGATCAATTCTATGCCAAGATCTGCAGGGAACAAAACCAAAGATGACAAAGGGGCAATGGAAGATACAGAAAGGGACCCGTCAGGAGGCACATAGGGAATGACCATTTATCATGGTGGACACAGCCCTGAATAAGATTGATAACAATCATACCTGCGGCCGTGGGTGCCCGCTGACCAGACACTGCAGCACCAACGTGTCACCTTCTCGAATGGTGTAAACCCGTTCACTCACATTGTCATTATTGTCTACACAGGCCTGACTGCCGTGAATGATCTGAGCCTGAGCCGGAGCTGTAAACACAAAACAAGTGAATTATTCTGTGTTCTAGAACATTCCGTAAACTCACCATTTAAAAGGAAACAAATGTCTCCACAATAAAAATATGGGAATTGCCACCACTGACCATCTTCTGCATGCCCATCCTGTATTAGTCAGATAATTCACCATTCGAAGTTTAAATACAGATGGGGAAATTAGCTGTATTCACAAAATATTCAGATTTGACTTCAACCAATTTAAATTCAACTATCAGGTCCATCCTGCAAATAATACACAGCTACACAGAAGGGGTTTCCAGGAGTTTTTTGAAGAATTTGGTAGAATGAAGACGTGTCTGCAGGACCCAGAGATCAAATGGCAACATGCGAGTGGAATTTCTAGGCTTATGCCTACTTACAGATTGTAAATTTGGACTCCTAAGTACAATCTCTTCTTATGATTTGTCTCTAGGATGTGTTATTTGTTGATCCATAAAGAGCTAAGAACAGCGAATGGAACAAACAGGCTTAAACCTATAAATACCTATATAAAAATATAAATATAAATATAAATACCTACCTAAAATCTATAGCCAACTTGTTTTTGATGGAGTTTAGAAGGTTGCGCCCCCAGTAAGTGTCCCAGTTGGGGAGATTTGCTCTCTATTTGTCCAGTCCACCACAGAAAGGAATAAGAAATTTGAGATCTTATACAGTCGTCCCCAAAACAGAGATTCCCAGATATCATTACCTTTGAGAATTTTTTTTGAGCGTGTTTGAACTTGTCATTGGTAATAATCCAATTTAGTTGGGGTGTAAAGGACATTCAAGATCAATGTCGGGGTTCCCATGACTGAGCAATGACCAGCCGGGCTGCCAGGAGAATATAATAAATAAAACAGAATGGGATTTTAGGAATAGAAATATCGGGCTTTGCTAAATATCGCGCCTTTAGGAATCTGAGGAATACAGAAGTTGGTGATAGTGGTAATTATTCAAATATTTAATTGCAGAAGATTAAAACCACCAGGCACAGCCACCAGATGTGAACCGTGGAGCCATCTTGCTATCTTGACTATCCACAAAAACTATAGCGAGAGACTTGAAGATTAAATTTGGATTTTTCTCAGGAACTGAACTCTAAGGAGGGATTTGTAGTTTTCTTAGATTAGAGTCTTTATGGATATTTTAGAGAGTTGAGCTGCCATACCTTGCCATTGCTCCAAGTCCTGGTGAATATTCAGATCCCTCTCTCGGAGTTTCTTATGGGTAAGTTTATCTTTCAAGAAAGTATGGCCAGATAGATAAAGGAATTTAGACCTTTGGCTGCCTTTCTTCTCTAACTTCTGGTGACAACTACAAAAGTCTTTCAACTTTCTGACAATGGTCACAAAGACAAAAAGAGAAGGCGAATCAAAGACAAATATCAATAGAAACCTCACTGGGGTTCTAATTAGTAGAAAAGGAACATGGTTTGCAGAAACCAGTTTTGGGATGGGGCCTTCTACACGAGAGGACCCTTCCTGTGACCATTGTGTGCCACAGGTGTCACAGTGAGTATCCAATGGTGTGCCCCAGGTTCATATGCTATGAGTAGCCATATATGTCTTTAATTATGTTCCCATATTCTGCCATTAATTTTAGTTCTCATATTCTACCCTCATTCACTCTGCAGCTACTATAGGACTTCAGGGTGGCTCCTCCTGGTGGCTCTTCCTCTGATGTGTCATATCCAATGGCTCCACTTAACTTTCACTTGGTATATGAGGTATGGTGAGTAGACTAGAAGAAGGAGGTAGGGAAATGAGATGTATTCTATGGAGAGGGGAAGGAAATATGTATATGGGGAGAGCACACTAGGGCCCCTGGATCTGTATCATTTTGAGCCCCTTACTATTGAGCAAAATTGAAAAAAACTAAAGAAGTTTGCCTTTAGGTCTTTAGAATCGCTTCCATTGTGATAGTTTTTGTGTTTGTGACTTTTTGATAAACTCAGATGCTCTTTCAGCTTTTAATTATTTATAACTTTGTCAACTACCATGTGGCGTCTCTGTGGACGGCCTATGGGGAGCAAACTAAATAAAGAGATCCGGATATTCCGAACACAAAGCCGTTAATTTCAGAGGAGCTTGGTAATTACGGTTAAACACCTTCTCCATCAGGTGTCATGGATTTCCCCTGGAAAAGGGACATGACTAAATAGGACTATTTCCCGGGCCTAATGACGAGGCGTGTCTCCGGTCCCGCTTCGGTGATGTGACACAAAGTGGTCCTGCGATGGCTCTATCGTCTGTCATTGATTCTATCTCCCTGTGATAATATAATGGGAAAATTGATGTGACTGCTTCTAGTGAAATCATAGAAATCGCACAGAAGTGCCACAATTAGAGACAATTGTGAAGAGGAGAAGACGGATCTTCCGGGACATTTACCAGCGGAGTGTTCTCAGCCAATAAATGAATCACTTAACCTCCCAACCCATTGAAATGTTCCATTTAATAAAATTACCGTTGGGGTTACTTTTACATCAGTTGGTCCAATCCTCAAAGCTGCCCCACCCCAACTCCCAACACCACCAACAATTTTACCCCCATACACACCATCCTCTAGCTAATTGCCCCAGAAAAAAAGTTTAATCATGTGGTCATGAGATAAGTTGGATTTCAAGACTTCTTTTCCACGAACTGCAAAGTTGTAAGGAGTTGTTTTGGGGAGGAGGGAAGTCTTCTTCTTTGGGTGCCCATGTGCCTACCTGATGGCATGAAGACTTCCTACTGGACCCATTGGAGGGATCACCGGTCTTAAAGATTTCATTTCCTAATGTCATTACGAGGTGTAGCCCCACAAGAGTTGGATTTTGGAATTCCCTTTTTTTAAATGTGTGATTGGGTGATATTTATAGGGTTGGGGTGCTTTAAAGCTGGGGTTCAAATGGGTCCTCCCATCAAAATAAGAATACATTTTACTGCATAATATTTTGTATATATAAAAAATAATTGTACCACCCAGTTTACCCCACTGCCTCTTCTGTTTTAAGTTTGGGAACCCCAACTTCAATTGCCAGGTAAGAATTCCTTAACCCCCTGCAGATTCCCTATGAAATCCTACTGCAAAAGAAGTCAGCGCTTTTTTCAAAGCCACCAACCAGATTCAAACTTGATTTTTAAAAATTAAACAGAATTGGTAAAAAATGAAAGCATTGAAAATACCACCAAGCAGGAGGTTCAGGAAGTGCACTTTAATCCACCCTGCAAGGTGCTCCCTAGGGTCTGACCACAGGGCACTATACGAACTCAGTGACCTTTGTGATTCCGGCGTGCAGTTTGTTGGATATCGGTTTTACTTCGTGCCTGGGACTTTTCCTTTACAACATAAAGCCCGTTTGTTAAATTGCTAAAAGCTGCATGCACCACTGGCAGTGTAATATAGTTTTTCCCCCGGCATTGTAATGTGTTTTTCCCCGGCAGTGTGATATAGTTTTTCCCCCTGCAGTGTTATTTGGTTTTTCCCCGGCAGGGTAATAAAGTTTTCCCCCGGCAATGTAATGTGGTTTTCCCCCGGCAGTGTTATTTGGTTTTTCCCCGGTTTTTCCCCGGCAGGGTAATAAAGTTTTCCCCCGGCAATGTAATGTGGTTTTCCCCCGGCAGTGTTATTTGGTTTTTCCCCGGCAGGGTAATATAGTTTTTCCCCCGGCAATGGTATTTGGTTTTTCCCGGGCAGGGTAATATAGTTTTTCCCCCGGTGGTGTAATATATTTTTTTCCCCTGGCAATGGTATTTGGTTTTCCCCCCTGCAGTGTTATTTGGTTTTTCCCCGGCAGTGTGATATAGTTTCTTCCCCGGCAGTGTTATTTGGTTTTTCCCCGGCAGGGTAATATAGTTTTTCCCCCGGTGGTGTAATATATTTTTTTCCCCCGGCAATTTTATTTGGTTTTCCCCCCGGCGGTGTAATATGGTTTTTCCAAACTCTTTAAATGTCCCATTTGCTGCAAAGGTTGGGCTGCATGAAAAACTGAGAATATATATAAATAATAGTATGTGAAATAAAGAAAGAAATTCCTATACTGAATGCTATCATTACAAGTATTACGGGAAGATAATATTTCCCCGATATCGGGCCTTTGATTTGGATGGTATATTTGGAATATATTATATGAGTATAGATAATACAAATATTTTTCATGCACCTATCCATGCACCGTGCACACAGCTCAGGTGGGGAGGATGCTGCGTGTGCAATCCATGTTAATAATTCATGGTGGTGAGACAGACGAAGCATCACTCACACAGCATCCAGCCTGACAGTCAGCAGAGCTGGTGCCTGGGGACCGGGGCCTTTCATCCTGCCAGTCAGATCTGCAGCTTGTGTTATATAAACAGGCCGCGGTATTATTATCCCAGCCACGTACTCAATCCAAATACCCCCCC
>NC_092861.1:153118413-153134960 GCF_032062135.1 Pyxicephalus adspersus | reverse complement strand
AGACACACGCTGCTGCCAGAGAGGAGAGGAGACACGCTGCAGCCAGCGAGGACAGGAGACACACGCAGGATCGGGTATCGGGTGAGTATCTTATTTTAATTATTTTATAACACATTTGTCGTATAAGACGCACCAACTATTCCCCCCCAGTTTTGGGGAAGAAAAAGTGCGTCTTATACGGCAAAAAATACGGTATATAGGTGACACAAGATGACAGACATAGGATTATATAAAATTACCCAGAGTGTAAGTAGGTTGGGGCAGAGGCAAGGAATACCCCCGAATCGCCACTGATACCCAACTGTAGCCGGAGTATTCCCACCACTGCTGTCAATATTGTGACTATTGTACATTTGTTGATTAAATGCTTTCTCCATTGCCACCAGTGCCCATTTCCACCCATGTAATGCCACCCATTCCAATCTGGTATCCATGTACTGCCAACCACTGCCCAATGCTTCCTCTTGCATTGCCAATATTTCCCATTCAGTTCCATTCTAGTACTATCCAGGTCCGACCCTGCTTCGGATGACACGAGATCGGGCACATTTAGGGTTGTATGTCTGTAATTGTCATTATTTTCTATTGGGCATTCTTGTATTGCCATCTTTATCCATTGATTATACCATGCTATTGTATTGGCACCACTGCCTGTCCTCCATGCATTGCCCCCATTCCCAATGTATTGCCATTATAGCTCTGCGGTGCGACATTGCCCACCTATGTTGCCCCTTTGTTGCCATACCTGTCTGCTTGCTGCCTGCGTATTACCACAGCCTGCTCACCTCGAGTCACAATTGACAGTAAGTTGCCCATACCTATTACCAGCTTGTTGCCACATTAGTGCTGTGGTTCTGTGTGTGACTACGTCCGTGCTGCTCGATTTGTGGAATATATTAATACAAAGTAACCCCCGCAAATAAATACCCTGAACTGTAATTTGCCCCTCCTGCACTGATCCTGCGTAATGTTACAGACAGGTTTGCTTATCACACTTTCTATGCCATGCACAAATCTCATTACTCTCCTAGTAATATTTCCTAGTCACCCAGCTGTTCCCGGTGATACCCTTTCATTCCCGGTATAAGCCGTCAGTGCAGGTGAAGGGGGGGCAGCATTCGATAAACTCGGCACACTTGACTGCGCGGCAGCTCTGACATGGTGTAAAGTGCGTAAATCTTGGCCTGACTGCGGAGGAGATCATTAAAACCCGTCTAATTACTGCAACTGGCGGGTATGGCGCTCCAAATCTCACTCCAAACACCAATTAGTAACAAACGGCACTCGCAGGGCTACAAAAGACACCACTGAGTCAACACCGGGGACAGAAAGATTCCGACACAGCGCATATAATTCAGGAATACTTTACAATATATAAGTAGGAAGAATTATAGACAAACCAATGTTATTCGAGCAAATGTGTCCTCCATGCATTGTCAGAGCTTTGCAATATCGGAACCGCTGCATACACCACCTGGTCCACTGCCTTGGAAGCCCCGGGGACCCAAATACCAGGTTCTGGTTTCCATGTAAAGAACATCATGCTCAGTAACGTGTCAGTGTAACCCCTCCAGGTATTTATTACTTCTCACAATATTCCCCCCCCCCCCGACAATGGCATTGATTTGTTTAAGGAACCCAAGCTGTTCACATAGCAAAGTGAATTATCTCCTTGCAAAGGGTTACATCACTTAGCATAGCAAAATAAAACTCTGCTGACTTCGAACATACAGTCATGCTTGATAGATTTCCTTGCAAAGTGAACTATCACCACATTCACTAAACTAGGTGAATAAACCTGTGCAAGATGGTAATTCACCCTGGTAAGTGAGCAGCCTAAGTTCATTTAGTAAATCAGCCCCAAAGTTTTAGGTTCTTGAATCATCCGGGGTCACCATCTCTATGCATTTCTCACCTTCTCTCTGGCACTGGCCTAGACAGTTACTACTTTCTGCCACTAGATGTCCTCAGTCCACTGGCTGAATGACTCCCAACCGGGCACACAGTGCAGGCTGTCATGGGTCCGCCCCTTAAGTGAACCTGTCACCAAAACCTTTACTTTACAGGGTGAATAATCCTTTTATATAAAGCAAAAATTATCTTCTTTATTTTTAAACAAAAAGGGCGAAGCTTTGTGGCAGTAAAGACTGAATGGGAGCGCAGAGCCTCCTGGGATACCCACGCTCCTTCTTGGGCCGATCTGGGGCATGCGCAGAAGGGGTTTTGCTCCGCATGCGGAGTGAGATCGGCTCACGTTTCCCGATTAAAGCGGCTACGTCACCTAATCTTGCACCTCTCCTGGGACATAGCCAGAAGATAAAGAAGACGGATGAAGATGGCACCCCATATGCTGCCCTGTGACAATAGCGGATTACACGACGAAATAATTATTTTATTAGCTCTGCATGGTGCTGCTCCATATTTATTATTTCCCCTGCAGGCGGCAGCTTGTTTATATATATCCTAATGAAAGTTCAGTCCTTTTCTAAATACATCTCCCCGCCGAATCCTCCGCTGTCCACAAATGGTTATCCAGCGGCTACGATTGGCGCCAAAGCTTTGGTCCCTTCTCCTTGTCATTAGAGCTGAAGATGAAGCTATAAAAGTGGCAATTAGCGCATTCAACTTCACAAATTAGCAGCTGCACTTAGGTAAGGTGAGGAGAGGAGTTATCACATATAGGAGACGTGAGACTTTATGTATCAAATAAACATAATTGTGAGATTTCATCAGATATTAACCGGCGGTGAGAAGTTATATGATCTGTCAGAGGAGCAGATAATAATAAATAATAATAAGTATAAAGCGTTTTATCAGGGGTGGGGACCTATCAGAGCTCTGGGACCCCCCAGCCAAAACTGGAATCTTCTATTAATCAAAACCATAGTAGAGTATGTATAATGTGATCGCCATTTATATATTCATCAAGCCCTCTCTGTGCACTGCACCATAAAACATTATTTTGCTGCATAGAAGGCCAATGCTTGTCTCTCCTGCTGCCTGCACCATTATGGGAAATCACCAGCTATAATCTACAGGTAGACCGACACTTCAAATATTAATCTTGATGGTCCCTTGCAGTGATAAGTGGCTTCTACCTCTAAACCCCGCCCATTACAGGATGTATTAGTGAAATGTATATCTGATGCCAGGTACACTTTAAATTCTGGCATGGTGAAATGTAAAGGATAAAATGAGAAGCTGATGGGAGCGCTTTGTACCGCGTCTGAGGAGGCGAAAGATAAGTTAATGACTTCAAACATTTATTTAGACCAAACGAGGGAACAATCAGATATTCACCTGCCATTTGAAAAGGTAATTTCCTCGGGGAGCTGCCTGTTAAACAGCGTATTGATTTACAACATTGGAATAATGATGTACACACGCGGCACTTCATTATAGGGGACAAAGCGAGCGCCGCCAATGCAATTACCATCCCGGGCGGCCAGTTCATCCCATTGAAGTCCCTATGTACTAATCTAAGAGGAGCCCTTCACCCACGCCGATAGCTGCAACGCCGCTCCAAGGAGCAACAGGGGAACTGACGGCACATAATGGGGGATATACCAAGGCGGGGGGCTTGCTCGGCGTTCAGTGTCGGCCCGGAATCATTTATGGCCGGACCCCAGCCAGAGAAATAAATACCCAGCTGAGATACAAACTGTATGGGCCGGATTTATTAAAGTCCGGAGCAGACAGACCAGTGGTCACCAATCGGTGGTCCGTGAGAAAATTTGAGTGTTCCCCGGCTCTGGCCGGTGCGCCAGGGGTCAGGAGAAGGATGCTGCTGGGAGGGAGCACCGGCCAGAGCCGCGGAGAATTCCTCCGTACAGATCGCGGGCTCAGGGCGGGTTGTGTCTCTGGCCATGGGGGAGTCAGCACTTTCTGGCATCATGACCTCAATAAAGGGGAAGTTTTTTCCACTTTCAGTGACACCTGGCTGCCCACTCATCCGGGTTCCGGAGTCGGTAATTTTAGTGGTCCTTGGGTCCAAAAAGGTTGGCGACCACTGAGATAGACTATCATAGGTGAACCTGAGTGATCCAGCCAACCTGGGATGGACCTGGTCCAGGACTGAAAATAATTGCTAACTTTTATGAAATCTATTTGCTGGCTCTCCCATGATAATCCATCCTCTCTAGTCTTGCAGAGCCTGAATAAATCATTCCAATAAAGGAGCTGACTTACCTGAGAAAAGATCTGTACCTGTACAGCCAGTCCTGAGATTTACTCAGCTCAGTCACACTATTCTCCGGCAATATACCTCGGCCACCTATGGATTGCCATTTGTTAAACTTCCTGCAGACATTAGATAAAAGTTATTTGAAGTGAAATGATATGAGAACATTATGAATGAATGATTAGCGCATGACATTGTATACATGTGATAATGATTGGATCGTTCACAGGCCATCTGTGCAGAAAGATCTGATTGGTGAGAGATTGGGAAGTGATCGGCCTGATTGTTTGCTGATTGTACACACGCTAGATAACAACAGATCATCAGACGAACAAAGAATCCTCGTTATCATTGCTCTCATGAACGATAAAACGATGATCTTTCTGACATTGCTGCATCCAGCGTGCGTAGGAACCATTCTGGATTTGTCTCCAATCTTCCTCTCCCGGCAGTGAGCTGGTTAATTCTGTATCTACATCCTGCCCTCCCTCCGGCTATTGTGGATTTATTGATTCCATGGATCTCGCTCTCCTCGGTGACACAGTCATTCATTAAACTTAATGATGCCTCCGCATTAAAAGGTCTTTTTCATTAACTAGCTTCCACGGAAAGATGGGGGACATTATTGCCAATGCCGGGACATTTGTGTATCGGGAGCTGTGTCCATCTCTGTGATCGATCCGGTATAAATTGGATGGAGACGATCGATGGAGGTAAAATCTACCGACCAGGCAGTCCTTATAAAAAGATCGGCAGGATTTTATTTACTCTCCAAGGAAAAACGGTTTTATTGCCTTCTTCTGGAACAACTATGTCCATAGGGTTTTATATCTGGGATATGTTTATTTCCCTCGTGGGTGAACTTGATGGACTGATACATTTTTTCAACTTGAGTGATTAACTATATAACAATGTAACTATAAGTATCAGTTTGAGATTCATATTCCTGATAGAAAGGGTTTTTACTAACCTATTAAAAATGGTGGAAAGTTCAACAACCTGAGAACCTATAGGCAAAAGTTTTGCACTTCATAGCGAGCCATTTTCAGATTTCTAAGCTTTCAGTCTTTGTTTTAGATGATGACCTCACAACACAACAAGAACATTCCCTGTATCTGGAATGGGGGGCTCCAGGGATAGAAGTTTAATTTCTATTTAGTGCATATTATCTGACACCATATACAATATGGAATAAATAAGTAGCTAAAGGAGTATTAGGTTATAAGAAGTATAAAAGAGTTTTGGGTCTCTGAAGGAATCTTTGTTGAACCTTCTATGAGATGTGGACATGGTCCAGCAGATAAATGAAGAGAATTAAAGATGTCAGACACCAAAGGGGTGGAAAAGTTTGGCAACTGGAGAAGTTTAGGAAATAATTCCCTATAACCAAATACAATATAACAATGTGGGGAGAAATAAAAGCTTCCCCTTCCATCTAAGACATTTTGGACCGAATCTTGGGGATAAATGACGTCTGTATGGAGCTTTGTACACCGGCGCAGAGTCATGAAGAACAGAAGAAGACTGGAAGAGAACAATTGTCTACAATGCATTTGTATGATGGAGAATTAACACTACAGACACCTTAACTCCATCATTTGGGGGGGGGGGGGTCACACACTTTTTGCATATGGTGTATATTATAAGACACACACGTTTTAAATGATAAGATGATGGAGTTTGTATAGCAATGTATAGACGGTAGGTATTTTTTGCCTAAAAGGAACGCTGGTAAAATTTATCATCTATACAGCTTCCCCCCTTAACACATCGATCTGTCCCCCCCAAATAAATACAAGGAGGACAGAATAGACCCCTCGGCTTTCCATAGAACAGAACGGCTTTGTCTATATAGAGGAACTCATTCCATTCCCTAGAAATAATCACCAACAATTATTTACTGCTATAGCTTGTGTATATATATGACATTGATGGGTTAATTATTGCCAAATATTTTGGCCAGATTTCATCTATAAGACATTTTCCCTTATCTGGAGGACATCACCCATGCACATGACAATAGCTGTCGTCCAGATAACGCATGGGCTGCGTGCAGGTAAAGTTGCGGCTTTGTATTCAGACTGACAGCCGTTTATTATTAATACGACGACATTAAACTGGATACAATACAATAGACAGAGAAAAGCAAATTTATTTTATCAAAGTTCTCGTCTGTTTTTATCACCTTTTATAAATGTCAGCTCAATAAACTGTCAAATCTGATCTCTGCTACTGCCGCCGCAAACAATCTGAGTTGGCACCAATGTCGGGATCGCTAAGAGTCCTGATGACTGCGGCGGGAACGTCACATAAACGCTAAGTGAGACATCTGCATTGTAAAGCAACATGACAGCACTAACTAGAGAATAAAGATCCAATATCCACGGATTATGTGCTGCTATGATAGATGATGGATGGATAGACAGGGAGACAGGCAGATAGGCAAATATCATATATAAGTATATAGCTAGGAGCTGCAAAATTACATAATATTAGCCTAACATGTATCTGAAGATAAAACTTTTTTTTCCACTATATATACTTTATGGCAGCATTTCTCATCCAGGGTTCCTGCAGGGGGCGCTAGGGGTTCCTGTAGCAATGAGCAGTTTGTGCCTCTCAGGTCAGTATAAGTGACACCAATGATCTTTTTGGCTGTCTGTAAGGGTGACATTCTTCCCACTGGCCAGCAATGTAAGAAGAATTCTTCCCAATGGCCACCACACTAATATACTGTGCGCTGTGGATATAAAAGGGGTCCCTGAAGACCTGAAAGTTATTGTAAGGGTTCCCCCATGTTGGAAAGGTTGATAAAAGCTGTTTTAAAGCAAGAAAAAATGGTCTCCCATTTAATGTCGTCCTGGGATGTCTGAGCACTTTGGTAATGTGAAGCTAAAGTTCTATTTGGAAAAAATGTTGCTGGCAGGCGAGTCTTTAATACAAAGATTCCGTACTTCTCTTCTTCAGCAAAAAGACCGTCTTGCTGCCTTCCAGCAATGTTTTCACTACATGTGCTCATGCACAGAATGCTAGGACCTGGCAGGAAGAAAGAATCCTGCTCCTTCCAGGCTGGGTAACATGATGGTGGAAGACACAGAATGAGGAGGAAGAGTGGGAGAGGATACCAACAGCAGTGCCGGAGGGGTCACTTCAGCAGGTAAGTTGGCAAAGATGTGCAAGTTGTGCCCAATATGAACATTAATTCTCCCTGGCATTGCAGTGGGAATCTGCTCCAAATGATGCAGCAGCTCAATAAATTAAGGTCATTGTACACCAATTGGCCACTTTGTTAGGTACAACTAAAAAACAGAGCAAAACAGCGAGGTACTACATAAAGCAAGCAGGCATGGGTTCAATTCCTTTGTCTAATTGACCTGGTAAGAATTGGTGGGGATACATATAGTGATATATATATATATATATATATGCGTTCTAGAAACCTCGGGTTATCACACACTGTAGTGTAAAGAGAGGAAAGACTCCAAGCCAAAGGCGTTTCTGTAGGTAAACATTCTGGGAATGGGAGAGTTCAGAGGAGAATGACAGAAAGTCCTGGGATGATCCATTAGTGGCTCTTTATGGTACTATTGTGCAGAAAGCAACTGGGAACTTAGGAGAAGACTACAGCAGGGGAATTTCTCTCAACACCAAATGCAGAACCTTACATTTCCATATTTTTATTAACTAAAAAAAGAAAGTACAACAATACAAGTTCACAAAGCATGACAAAAAAGGCAACCCAATGTATAAGAAGATAGCAATCCTCTCCTGATATAACTTACTCTTGGCGTGGTACAAGGGGCAATAAAGCAATAATCAGAACATTCACAAAAGAAAAGTAAATCTGGGTCCAGTAAACTGATCTGAATTTAGTTGGGTGGACAAGTCTGTTAGATATAAATGGTAACATCAGGAGGAAGGGAGGACTGAAAGAGACAAAATGACGAGTGGAAGGAAGAGGACCACTTAGAAGATGACCGGACCCCCAGGAGAAGCAAAGGGGATACGATATCAAACGGAGCAATATGTCATCCAAGGGTTCCATGTTTAATCAAACTTATCTAACAAAATATTAAGTATGCTGATGAGTTTATCATTTACAATATCCTAATTCAGTTTTAAAACCATAGGGTCTATAGAGTTTGATTTCCATGCTTTGTCTAATGTTAAACGAGCCCTAAAAAGATGTACATGGCCGGTTTTTGAATGGGTTTAAGAAGGGGTAGGTTGTTTCTGCTAAAAATGCACCTTCGGGTTTTTGTTATATATATATAGGGTTTTGTACTACTTGGGAAATGAGAGTGAAAACTTTGTCCAAACTCGTCTCTCTGTGCAATAGGGAAGGACAACCAAATGTGCTCCATCGTTCCTCTTCTCCCACAGCCCCGGAAGCGAAGCAAAGAGGAGGAAGGGAGAGATTTAGTATACCATAATATTTTATGGTTTGCTTCCATGAATGAGGAGTTCAGAAACTATGGAAAGGTCATAGGCCATCTCGCTTCCTCATGATCCCATGGCTTCCCCAGGTCCCCAGAACCTTAACATGGACAGACTGTAACAACCTTCAAACAACAAACACAGGGAACCCTAATCAGAATCCAGAAATGCACCAGAGAAGGAAACCATCTCTGAACACAGAATGGACTACATGAGACGGTCATCTCTGAACACCCAACCTCATGAACCCCCAAAAGGATGGACTACAGCAGAAGACTATCTCTGACCACCAAGCACAGAGAACCTTACAGAAATGGACCACAGAAGGAGACCATCTCTGAACACGAAACACAAAGAACCTTACAGAAATGGAAGGAAGGCCACAGCAGAAGACCTTGAACACCCAGAAGTTGATCTCTGAACATGAAACACAGAGAACTTTGAGGAGCATAGACTACAGCACCAGAAAACTTCTCCTTTCAGAAAGGAAGCAAACTGCTTAACCTGCATGGGGCACCTAATCACCAGGAGAAGTGAAGATTGAGAAAATATTGATGTCTGCTCTGAGATGCGGATTCTGTTCTGCTCCTTTCAGTGGTGGAACCTGGTGACAGAATGCAATTGTTGAAGTTTCTGTAATACTCATTATATTTCTTTATACTGGAAAATACTATATGATATTGTAGTGTTATCACTGACCACGTTCCTCTTCATAGGTGCCATCTAGGTGTTCCTAATAAACTGTCCGCAGTGTTCCCGTCTGCGTGAGTTGCTAATAGAGGAGACCAAAGAGCCCAGTGGAGCGTCTCCTGCATGCCAAATTAGAGGGGATATTGGACAAATTTACCTTCCTGACTCTGAATTAACAAGACCATTCCAGTGTGACAGCTCATAGCACGCGGCCTATTACCAGGCGTCTGCTCCGCCACAAAGCCGAGCGCATTGTGAGGAAACGCATTAACATTTTAAATATTCATGCTAATGCTGAAACAAAAGCATTTATCTCTGGAGAGGCAGACAGACACTTGTGGTGCTGCATCCATTGCAGCTAATAGCAGCTTTCACTCCCCTGTCAGATACTCCGCATTAAACCGTCCATCTGCCACTTGCCCCGCTTCCGCCATAATCACACCGGAGCCGCCCTCTGCACTGCTGGGTTTGCTGGAATAATGTGCAAAATATTGTGCTGAATTTATCTTATAACTGAACCCAGACCGTGGTGTTCTTTAATCTATTTCTAAGAACGCCTTTGCTTGCCCATCTCTAAAACACAAACCCAAATGTTCTGAATCTAATTCTTATATTATAAGAAATAGTTATGTTGGGGAAAATATAGAGAAAGGAAAATTATGAAAGAGATATAATGCACAAATAGAAAAAGTATTCAGCTTTAGATAATTCAATATTCTCTCCAGAAAAAAAAATTAAGCTGGGTAGGAAGAAGCTGTAGGAAGGTGGTGGCCATGTATTGTGATCCAACTCCAAAAAAGTGCTGGGCGGTGCACCCGGCTGAAAAGGGCTGGGGAGATCACTGTGATTATTAGAAGGAATTAGTTCAAATTCAATTTATTCAGATTCAGTGTTAGTAAGATTTTTCGTGCTATCACACCCATAATAAACGTATCTTTATATATTTGTGATTCTCATGACATGCAGTCCACTCGTCATACAAGTTGGCTCACAGATCAGCCAACTGAAAAGATTTACAGCCATTACCTATTAAAAACATAAATGTCCTCATTTCTATTCCAGGGCCTTTTAACATGACACTGGAGTCACCCGGGTAGCAATAAATGTGAAATGACAGGTTTGGCTGGAGCGTCACCTCCACTTTTATTTCCCGGTTTGAGCTGTAATGGTTTTATTTAGTAAGACGGCAGAAGATGCGGCGCAATAAGCCATATCACCCGATCAGACATTGGATCTTTCAATGATTGATTATCCCTCTGTCCTACTTACTGCTTTATTAAAAGAAACCCAATGGAAATACATTTATGTTTAACTCCTTTACCTGCCACGAATAACTCTCACTATGATCCGGCTGCTCATGGACTGAAATCACTTATTATGATTTAATTGCACATTGAGAGCTTCTCACAATGTACATTAGAAGCTGCGGCCAGTCAGACAGAGCCGCTTCATATCCTGGGAAGTTATTTATTATTATTATTATAAAACAGTATTTATATAGCGCCAACATATTAAGCAGCGCTGTACAATAAATAGGGGTTCCAAATGACAGACAGATACAGTAAATGACACAGGAGGAGGAGAGGACCCTGCCCTGAAGAGCTTACAATCTAGGAAGTGGGGGAAGTATCACACAATAGGAGGGGGATATGGAATGGTGGGGAGTAGTGAGGGTTTAGGAGACAGAAGAAGACGGGTAAATGGTAAATGTAGAAGAAGTAAATGTCCAACTTCATCCACCCCCTCCCTCCCCACCCTGCCTGTTCTTTGCTTTTCATTCAATGCATTTCGGTTTTCACTGAAGTTCAGCATTACATTCACTCCAAGCAGATTCAGTACTTTAAGTACTTTCTACAGACTTCATTTGGGTTTGACATGAACAATAGGTTTGCAAACCTAAAAAACATTCACCAGCCAAACCATTGCACATTCACCCATCTCTACTCTTGGTGTTACTCCTAGGTATCCAGACTTTGATAGGCAGAACATCTTAGCCTGTGCTCATCACAGCAATATCCAAAATACACATTTGTGGTGGAATGAGAGATTCCCAGCATGGAAGGACAGCTGATACAGCTCCATTGGCCCCCATAAATCTGATTTCCTCATTACACAAAGAAGCCGGAGGAACTGAAAGAGAAGCGCGGGAAGTTTTGCTGCCACTTTGCACATTTCCCCCGGTCCGCTGTCACCTAGTCAGGTTTATAGAAACAACTTAACTTGGAGAAGTGGAGGACCCGGAG
Source organism: Pyxicephalus adspersus (assembly GCF_032062135.1). Taxonomy (NCBI): domain Eukaryota; kingdom Metazoa; phylum Chordata; class Amphibia; order Anura; family Pyxicephalidae; genus Pyxicephalus; species Pyxicephalus adspersus. Next base: position 153,123,410 of record NC_092861.1, on the reverse strand, counting down.
AGTGAGAATTATTCATAACTAAACTCAGAAATCACTGAATATTTCATAAGCCCGGAACAGCTGCCGCTCTAATCCGCTGATAAAATTCTGATTAGCAGAAATAGACCTAATATATTGGACATGTAATGGAAGTGTCCTGTTTATTCTGCCGCTCTGTCTGACCTTCCATCTCTCAATGTCCCAATAATGCCTGGCTATAGAAACTACCTACCTGCAACTCATTTCAGATACCACCCCAGTGATTGTACCCCTAAGCTACATTACACCCAGATTATCTTTTACTGGGAGGCTGCTGATTATTGCAAGAGACTGTTAGGTGTTACTGTGTTACAGGAGACAGTCAGGTGTGACATGTCACAGGAGGCTGCATACAATAACAGGTAACAGATGGAGAATATAGCCGCGTTGCAAATTGTTAAAGTCTACCTAAAGCTCCGCATAGCTTTACAGATGGAGTCTCTTCTTTTGTCCATCTACAATTTTAAGTTGGCATAGGAAGAGGAATAGACAAGAAATCTACGAATGGGGACTTCTAATCCAGTGACAAACACATTCCCTATTCTATGTCATAGCACTTTAATTGTAGATGTGTTTTAAGAACTTTTTCCAATATTACAGGAGAGTGCTAGAGACTGCTGCTATGCCATAGAAGTCCCCTACCAAGGTCCACCACTAGGTTGGGAAAGACTGCTGTCATGCCATAGGAGACCCCTAGAAATGTCTACCATCAACAGATTGGGAGAGACTCATGCCATGCCATAGGAGACCCCTAGAGATCTCTTCCATCAGGAGGTTGAGAGAGACTGCTGTCATGCCATAGGAGACCCTTAGAGATGTCTACCCTCAATAGGTTGGGAGAAACTGCTGCAAAGCAATTGGAGACCCCTAGAAATATTTAGCACCAGGAGGTTGGGAGAGACTGCTGTCATACCATAGGAGACCCCTAGAGATGTCTACCATAGTTTGACACCCCTGCTCTAGGTATATATTAGATGTATATAATAATATCTGAGTATGGATTCTTTGTATCTGATAATTGGGAGCAGAACTCATGACTGCGGAGGCGCAGGGGTTACAGGGATGCCACCTAATCCCTCCATATATACTTCCCAGGGTCTGAAGCTGATTTTGGTGGTATTTGGATCTGCTCAGTGCTGGGCCTCCATAGAACTCCTGTCATTGCAATGCATTTAGAGAATGAGGACGGTGTGGTCGGTGTGGTCCAGGTAAGAGGGTCCAGGTAATGGGGGAGGGGCTTGAACCTGGGAACACGCTGGTTGAATTTTTACCAGTAATAACAGAGCCATTCAGAAGATGAGGACAGGTGTACAGATGTTGGGGCACAGCATGCAAGTACCAAATTCCAAGAGACTTAAATCAGAAAAGAAAGTGACTGTTCATACTTCCTTTTGGAGCCTATTGACACCTGTGCATTGCAGGGATTGCATTATAGTGCCATTTATTGTCAATGACTTACCAATGCAATGACATATGCAGATGCATTGCAGTCCACCACAAAGCATGGTAATGCATTACAGAGCAGTGTGATGTGCTGCACTGGAAGAATTGTGCATTACTTTGTCAATTCTTTTGCATTAGAAGTGGAACCTTAATGAAACCCAAGGTACCTGGACAGGTGTGCACGGGTCCTTATGCTGCATATTTCAAGGCTGCCAGCATTGTAGTGGCCCCTGGACTTCTGGGACCTTGCTTGGGTCAGTGGCTCAGTAGGTAAGATTATATTCCTATAGCACCTCTAGAAATTAAATCAGCAATGGCAGCTCCCATATTGCTAGTGTGACAGGTTCCCTTTACATATGCAGGTAGGTGATCTCTCCAGTAAGTAGGCACTTTCAGTGAATATCATCTCTGGTGAATCTTCCTTCAGCTTATTTTCTGTTTCCTCCTTTGATCAGCCTGTTCTGGCCTAACATTCCTCTAATAAGGAGTCTGCCATGTCAGTGCCCAGCGCCACACAGCTGCCAATCATTTCCGGGCAGCCGCTCGCCCTTTCTTCCTCCTCGCTGCCCGAAGCAAAGTCAGGTGAAGCCGGCCAGACACGCTGAGATTAGGAAAGATGAAATGGCCTGTGACCGTGGCTGAGATGTGCCGGAATATTCTGCAGAACAGCTGGAGGACGAGAATTTACATGAGAGGAGCACAATTATTCTACATACTGGTGGGCCTGGGGGTATCCGGGACCTGATGACCCCCCACCATGCTGGTAACTTTCCCAGACTTCTAAGGTTGGGAGCTGGCAGAGTCACTTTTTACAAATGCCTGCCAATCTCTAGCAGCTGCTGTAAAGTGGACCTGTCATAGATGAATGGAGAGGAAAGAAAGCGGCTTTTTATGGTAAAATGGTTTTGTAAAAAGTAAATATAAAATCCTTCATTCTATACAAGGTAAACAAGAAAAATAAGATACAAACATACATTATATGCACAATAACATTTGTCCTCATACAGGGGACAGTGAACTCTGTGCACAAAGTATATGTATTGGGCTTCTTACATTTTTTGAAGCCCAATATGGACACAACTCACATTCCTGGTTCATTTCTGACGCGTTTCGCCCAAATGGGCTTTCTCAGGGGATTAGGAGACTTAGTATGTCATGCTCTAACCCCCTAAGGATTTCAGGGGAGGTCTTCTAAACCCCTGGACGCATTTTGCTCAAAGGGGCTGGGCGGGCGAAACGCGTCGGGCATGACACTATATCTTTGGATTTGAATAATGAACTAGGAGTGTGAGGTCTGTACATCTTGGGCTTCAAAAACTGTGTAAGACAAAGGGGGGGAAAAACGTTATTGTGCTTATAATGTATGTTTTGTATCTTATTTTTATTGTGTACCTTCTTTAGAATAAAGGATTTTATATATACTTTTTAACAAAACTAGTTTGCCATAAAAAGCCGCTTTCTTTCCTCTCCATTTAATTTACATAATTGGCTTGGCAACTACAACAGTGGACTCGGGGATCCGCTCTCTTCTCCTATACATGACCTGTCAAAGTTACAAGCCTAACATCTCAAATTATACCGCAACTGTCAGGAAAGCTCCACCATTAGAAAGCCATCCTTGAGCTCCAGGGCACTGACTTTGCCTAGACTGGAATGATGACATCAGTCTGCTGCAGACAGAAGGATACAAATCCTCAGTCTCCTCCTCCCCACAGTGATCCAAGTGCAATATTGTAACTTCATAGGTGGGTGAAAGGCTGCAAGGGGCTGATTGAATGCAGCAAAGCAAGCATGGCATGGATAAGCCGGCCCCCGGGGAGCACATTTTGAATTTGAGGAATTGTATCATTACAAGTATCAGGGACACTTCCAGGGACTTGGCACTGACTGGGTGTCATCCAGAATATATCCGGTCCATAGAATTCATCTCTTTCTATATTTCAGTGCACTTCCTCTGCAAAGGGAAAATCTCTGCTTCATCCATTAGTCACAGACACATTTCCTATTAATCAGTGCGATTACACTAACCGGCCTGTGTAATGTTTATCCGATTGGATAATTATTCAGAATGCAAATTATTTTGTGTCTGCGTAGCTGCAACTTCACCGCCAGCCGCGGAAAAATAGATTGCGGGAAGTTGAATCCTCCGGCTTGGCGGTAATAATAATAATAATGGGAAATCACTTTTGTTGTTTTATTGCTAATAACCAAAAACTAACAAAATTATGCTGCAAAATGATTGTCAATGTCAATCCAGACTGATGGAGGGAATAAAAGCCATATAAATGGAAGCTGCTTTTCCTGTGCTAATCTTGTTTTCACAGGGCGCATGCTTGTTCCATGTGATTTAACAACACCCCTTCATAAATGCTGGGTTACAGAACACCTCCCTCTCTCTCTCCATGGGCCTGACTTATTAGCTGGAGAGGATAGACTTTCATTGGTAAAGCTCGGTGATCCAGCAAACCAGGAATGGATTTCTTAAAAATCATTTTTTCATTTTTGGCTCAGATCCATTGCAGGTTTGCTGGATCACCCAGGTTTCAATGAAAGTGTATCCTTTCCTGTCTTGGGGAGCTTTAATAAATCAGGCCCCTTGTCTGTAAACATAAGGGGGAAGTGTTCTGCAGGGCTGACAACACTGCTTGGGATTTTCGTGCAGCAGAGATAGGGTAGTCAGGCTATTTCTGGGAATTAGGAGCATTTCTGGCGCGTGAACAGATATTTTTCTGTACAACATGAAGACATGTACATGCATGGCAGAGATATTTTTTATAATTTATATACAATGTTCTCCCCGGCCCCTTTTAGCTGGGTGCACCACCCGGAACTTTCAGTAACCACCTGGCTGTTTTTTGGGGTGGTTACTGAAGAGTTCAATAATCGGGGGCTGTCACCCACCCACAGCTTCCCCCCACCCGGCCTAAAACACTGCATAAAGTTTATATTTGGATAAGTAAAATGAGAAAACATAAATTCCACAAAGCTGGATCTTGGTGGTAATTTTTCCCATATCCACAACCCGCTATAGAGAGGCAGAACTGGTGAATGTTTCACTTCTCATATCATGACACTTTTTGGGACCTCACCCTTTCCACCTCCTCCCTTCTACCTGTTCATTAGCACCTTCTTGGCACCCAAGGCTTTGACGTCCTCATCAGCTCAGCGTCTAGCAGACAGCGCCAATTAACAAGTCATATTCTGCATCTGATTGTCACATCCGAAGCCACGGGTCCTCATACGGCACATTCACCAAACGGGCGCCAACTGCGCTAAACGCATGCATGGCTTGTGCTGCACACTGAGGACAACAGGAGCGTTATGAGATGGGGGAAACATTACAAATAAATAACATTCACCACTATGTATGCAAATCTTCCCGGCTATACAGAAAATGAAATATTTGACATTTCTCATCTTCCCCGCACCGGCTCCCATTCTCTGTAAGCTGCTACATGAGGAAACACAATGGCATTTACAACTTGTGGGACTTAAACAACATCTGAGTTCTCCATGTGTAAATATTGGATCGAATT
>NC_092861.1:153115631-153116417 GCF_032062135.1 Pyxicephalus adspersus | reverse complement strand
TATTTATTTGTACGGCGCTGCGTAATATGTTGGCGCTATATAAATCCTGTATAATAATAATGGTGATTTATGGATACTATGGATAAGTGCAGGATATCAAGGGATCAGCAAACTTTAGTAATGCATTAGTCCCCAGAGATGACGCAATTGTGGTGACAACGCAATGTTCAGAGACTTTGCAATGAACTGGAAAGGTCAGCGGGGATTTTTATATCATGTTTTCCCAGCTAATACGCTGATTTACAATAAAGCTAAAATGCCACCATGTAATGTTACAAGCCGCACACACCTTGGATGAAGAGTTCAAACAACTTATTTTCTTTGCTTTGTGAAACATAAAAACAAGGTTACCTAAGTGATGTAGCATTGTCATAAAGAGCTCGGGGACATGGAGCATCTCAGGCTGCAATGTCTAATTATTTTCACTTATCTCAGCAGACTGAAAAGTCCGTGCAGAGACAACGCAGCTTGTCACGCCATATTGCTTCCATCAATTCACCAATAGACTGGAGGAGTGTGAATGGTGCAGTGACAACCTTGCTGCAGGCATTGGGTGGAATTCAACTCATAGTCAGTAATTTATGGTTTCCTAATGACCTGAACAAACTCATATGCAATAATACACAGTTACATAGTTACATAGTCAGTCAGCTTGAAAAAAGTCCATCCAGTTCACCCACTAAGGAAATAAACATATCCCAGATATAAAACCCTATGGACATAGCTGATCCAGAGGAAGGCAAAAATACCCCGGGTACAATTTGCTCCAACAGGGGAACTAAATTC
>NC_092861.1:153109252-153113239 GCF_032062135.1 Pyxicephalus adspersus | reverse complement strand
GAGCGTGTACAAGGAGTTATTATGTCATGTGCCGCTTATGGTATGATATTGGGAATATCTGAAACCCCGAAGGAGTTTTGTGCAGAGTTACAATATCTGGGGCCCGGACAATCAAGATGTCCAAAGATTTGGTAACAGGAAGAGAAGCAAAAGAAAGGGACAGGTGAGTCCTTGCAGTCAGGCAGGTAGGGGGTATTTGTTGTTGAAGGAACATAACCTGTCCTTTCTGTAATAAAGAAGCTGCCTGGTGACAATTTTTAGAATGTAATTTTGCTTTAGCTGAACCCTAATTAAGTAGTCCACACATTGCTTCCCTTACCCCCACCCAGTGCATCGTCAAGTAATGATGAAATCACCAATGGCCCTTCATTGCTATTCTTTCTAACGCCTGTAGGGGGCGTTATGCAGAGTCTACTCGTCATTTCTGGCAGCTATGGGTTTCACTTCCTACAGTTCCAATGATAAGAGGACGGTACCTTGCACTGAATAGTAGGGCGGATTACATTAAAGGGCCAGGACAGTACTGATACAAACCACAGGACATGACTGAGGTGCAGTTACAGCAAACTTCTAATGCTGCTTTAACCTCAGCCCTGGTTCATTTGAAGTGACGTCTCTGTAGGACAAATGTAACAATATTATTTTATTTCTTTCCCCAGATTTCTCTTTATAATTTTCGGGGCTTCTCATTTGAACATTTGAACCAGGATCATCGAGCGGCAGAAAACATTCAAACAAAGGCGGCGGTGTACGGGGCGGGGGATGGCAGCCTTGGAATGGAGAATATATAACATCAAAGTGTATTGTCTGTGCATTAATGTGACGGGCCCTCTATTACTTGGGCTCCGCTTACAGCTCCGTACAATATTTCCGCACAACACTCGCCTCTTATGTTGATGGATTCCTCATTTCTACATATTTATACTTTTTTTTCAGCTTTAAGGTTTTCCTTTATGGGAGGTTTCTGGATATTCGGCAGCCTGATCCATATGTATGACGGCTTTATCTTCTTTTAAAGTCAGCAAATCATATGCCAAAGTTGTCGGGAAATATTCAAAGGGACCTTAGGGGATGAAAAAGGAAAAAGTTCCTCCGTGACCTGAAGTGATTGTTCCACTTGTGGCGGAAGTCAATCAGAAAGCAGCAAAGAACTTCTGTAGAGGTGATGACATCACTGAGAATGCAGCCTATCCAATCACCAGAGACTGGTGACATCACTGAGAATGCAGCCTATCCAATCACCGGAGACCGGTGACATCACTGAGAATGCAGCCTATCCATTCACTAGAGACCGGTGACATCACTGAGAATGCAGCCTATCCAATCACCGGAGACCGGTGACATCACTGAGAGTGCAGCCTATCCAATCACTGGAGACCGGTGACATCACTGAGAATGCAGCCTATCCAATCAGGAGAACCTGGTGACATCACTGTGCCATATAATTAGACAAGGGGGAGGCTGCATACATTCTAGGGTTCTTCCCCTGCTCTTCTCTCTCATGTCACACTGTAGATGAAAGCTTTCACACAATTTTCACTCTTCTAGGAGAAGTTCAGCAGATTTGAGTGAATGGATTTGTGATGGAGGAGAAATCCCAGAAATATTGAAATGTAATGACTTGCATTGATCATATAATGAAAGGCTCATCCAATCATTTTACCCCCTGAGCCCCCGCTGTCACCCCCCTGGTGCTGATTTAGGGATCATGGTGCCCTGTGACAGTGATAATGACTTTGCCCGGTGACACCGCAGGCAGGTTGTGAGCACAAAGCAGATTTGGCGTTAAATTACAATTCCCGGTGATATGTGACAAGACTGCGGAGGAGACGGCACTGGGTACTGAGAGGTGGCGGAGAGATTTGTTATTTCAGTCTATTAGTGCAGCCGTATCCAGCTATGTGATTACAGAAAAATGATTGCTAGCTCTTGGGACCAGACATCTTAAAGTCAATGTAAACCCAGCACTAAAACCTCATACAATTCATTTCATGATTCAATATTAGTCTACTAAAATCTGCAGCCTTCACTTACATGATCCCTGGTGGCGGGGGTTTGTCCAGGCACTTCCTTTCACAGGGTGACCACACTCTGTATGGTCCCCTAATTGTGCTCCTGTGTTGTCACCGTGTAATATTGGCTTCAGATGGGGAATATAAATGGATGCCTCACTGATATCTCTTTGGAGCCATTTCTGTCTACATGTGAGATCAGCCTCAGGGCATGGTTCCAATCCGTGACAACTGTGATCCATACCGGTGTGATTTGTGTGGTCTCCATTGGAAGCCCATGTGACCGGGTGACAACACAGGGGCAGCATTGGGAGACAGGGACGGCAGTGTCACTCTATAACAGGAAGTGTCTGAACAAGGACGTGTAAATTGGACAGAGTTGTCACCTGGCTGTCCCCGGAGATTTAATAGAATGCGTCTGGGAGATCTCAGGAGCTGCGCCGGCCGATAAATGCGATGCAGCCACAGAAGAATTATCTGCTGGAATCATTAGCACCAATCAACTCTCTGAGCAAAGCTGCCCCCTCCCACTTCTCTGCAATTCACCAATGAACACAAAGATCCCCTTGTTACATTCCAATGGGAATATAAAAACTCACAGGTGTGCCAGTGCAATCAGCACCATTCCTGAACAGCTGAGAATGTCAACCCAATCAGTAAAATCTCATAGAAGCTTTCATTTCCAATGACATTTTAGTGTAAACGGTGATCCTGCCATGAAAGTCCACATTCAGTCACTTTGTAATATGTGTGACAACGCTCTCTTCCTGTCATATATTTGTGCTTCTGCGTTGTCACCCCCTTGGGTATCTAATTGGCTGTGAAACACACATAAGGTGAATATAGTTCACTGTTCTCACCATCGGGGTGACACTCGGAGATACACAAGGGGTGAATCTATCCAATATGGATTTGATCTAATTCATCCCACCCAGACAACATTTGAAAGATTTGAAAAATAAGGAAAGCCCGGGGGTTGTCAGGCTGGGGAGGGAGGGGCTAGATGCTGCTGAGAGTCCTCCAGACAGGAAATGGGGCGGGCTCTATGTCTTGCTGCAGCATCTAATGCATATTGTGTAAGATCCCTACCATTCACTGCCACTAGAGGGCAGAAGCAGTTTTGGTGCATGGAATCGTGAATGAATGGGGAGTTTAGGTGAATGGTGAATATTGAGGTGTTTGGATTTATGGGGGGCTCCAATGTCAGGCCCCTTCCTAACTGGGAACTTGATGGCGGTGAGGTCACAGGGGTCCCCTTGTCTGTACACAATCAGCTTTTCCTGTTTTATTGGTATCATACGGCAGGTGGGGGCCCCTGCTGAGGCCGTCTCTTGCTGCGATGCGTGCATTGCGGGTATCTAAACACAATAAATTAGATTGTTTTTGTTTACTGAGAGAACATTTTATCCTTCACTGTAATGAGCCAGCAATCAATACCGGGAATCATTCACCCAGAGAAGGGAACACAACAAGCCCCCTCCCCCGATGTCACCCCACAGACTGCCCCCTAGGGGTCATTTTTGAAAATGAGGTTTTTATCATTCAGCTCACTTTTATTTTACGGGTTTGTTCATTTTGTGTTGTCGGGGGAAATCTCCTGAAAATGGCTGCTTGGCTGGAGCTATACAAGTCTGTAAACGGCGAACCCCAAAAAAGAAGTAAAATGATAAAAGGCAGGTAAATTCTGGGCACCAGATTTAGATTGATCACAAAAATTGGCTGGTGGGAACATGTCACAAGTGAAATGCTTTTTTAGGTAAAAACATTTATTATCAGTTACCAACTTTAAATGAACTGCCCCTAAACAGAAGATTGTCATCAAAATTCAATCATTGGTCTCAGGGACTGGACAGTAAAAAAAAAATGTGAAAAAAGTCATCTTCCCCTAGGCACATTTTAACTTTGATATATGGAAATATTACCTGTTATTTCACATGGGACATGTTCTCACAAATCTCCTCTACTCCTCCCAATA
>NC_092861.1:153105680-153108541 GCF_032062135.1 Pyxicephalus adspersus | reverse complement strand
ACCTTTAACCCCTGACTCTCAGACTTCAACCGACCTTTAACCCCTGACTCTCAGACTTCGACTCACCTTTAACCCCTGACTCTCAGACTTCGATTGACTTTTAACCCCTGACTCTCAGACTTCGACTGACCCCCCAGCTGGTGGCTGCATTATAGGGATGATTTGTGTATGATGGGGAGTGAATGGCGCTCCTATCATCTCTCTCCCCGGGGTTGTGCCCGCTACAGAGATTTGTGGTGGCGGCAGTGGCTGTGGCGGTGTTCGTAGCGTTATGCCATCTCACAGACAGCTGGGCCGTCTTCTGTTCCGTGGATCCTGCCAGAGACTTTTCATAAATAAACACAAATATTGAGAAGACGCAGCTTTCCCCAGACAAGGAACACACCGTGGGCGAGTGAACGTCGCTGTGAATCATCGCGCAGCGGATGGCGAGACCGGGGCGAGCTGTTTTTAGAATCCGTGGGATTGTGCCGGGGACGCAGATTGGCCAATGTTTGCATACACAATCCAAGCTGTTGATGTTTACATTTCTCTCCAACATTGCGCCAAATGCATCCGCCGCTGATGGGCCCCCGGGGACCCGGAACACGAAATACTGAATGTTCCCGTAGATCCATTCCACAGAATGGAAATTTATATTTCCACACCAGATGTGAACTGAAATGTCACTGCCACCAAATAAAGGGGGACTCCACCCATCGTCCTCACATATCTCAGCCTGAAAGTTCCTATAGAATCCATGGGGTGCAGCAAGTGGGACGAGCTGGGAACATTCCCATCAGATAACCTGCCGGAAGAAGAAAACATTGGCTGGGGATCCTGCAATGAAAGATCTTGTTCAAGCACTTCCTGTTCCAAGGTGACAACGCTCTGTTCCTGTCTCACAAATGTGCTGCTGCGTTGTCACCTGTTGGGGGTCACGGTGACAATAGTTTCAGATTCTAATCTGCAGCGAACAATTCCCATCCAGTCTGAGTTATTTCCCACAGAACAGCCGCTGATAAGGAGATTCGGTCAGTGAGCCGGCCGCCTCGCGGTTTAGCGATGCCTCCATATTGTCTGCGTGCTGCGAATTAGTAACAATCAGGGCCTGCGAAGCTTTGCTCACACCAGATATAAGGAGTCAGTGAGCAGGAAAATGGCAGCAGAAGGTAACAGACATCTGGCCGGCTGCAGAGCCACAGGCAGCGCCGTTTTACAGCTACCGAACGGCGCAAGGCAGATGGAGCGCGGCGTGCTGGCACCGACCTGGCATGGTTTGTGCTGGCGCTGCTTGGCAGACATTGCTGTTATGTAGATTGCAGGCTCACAATTCAAATCTTCTGATCTTATAAAAAGAGAAACTCTGCGCAGCAACAATTGTTTGCGGACGACCGCCGTACAACCGCCAATGGACGCTCCGATATGAAATCTTTATAAATGGCCGCCGATTCTGTGTGTGAGGAAGGGGCCCGGGGACACAAAATGATCCAATCTCAGTCTTTGTACTGCCGATAGGTCGCTGTGACACAAACGGAGCGATTATGGCGCCAATCTATCACCGCTAATGAACGCCATTCCAGGTTTGCAGGATCACCCAGCTACACTCATGAAGGGGTATCCTCTCCAGAATAAGGGAACTTTAATAAATCAGGCCGAGATTACAAATCTTTGGTGTTTACTTGCAACTGCTTCAAGATTCACCCAACTTTTATGTGCACATTTTTCACATTGGATTCAGTTAGAAAATATGTCATTCTATATTCACTCATACAGTTCCTAATAAATCCAATGTGAAAAATGTGTGAATTTTTGGGCAACCTTTGGGTGAATGTACCGGTGATGGTCACACTTATCCTCTCATTGCTCCTTGGTGAGCCGTGTTTGTCCTGCTCCGGCTCCTCATATAAGAAGTGATATTATTTCTCTGGTCCATTACACAAAATAAGGAAAGAGTTAAATCAGAATGATTGAATCTGTGAGTGTTGGGTGAATGTATTGTGAATGTAATACGGATTTGCTGGAAGCCCCCAGCAGGCCGGCGTCTCTCCGGTGCTCTGTATGCTGCGGTCGTGTCGCATCTTTTGTGCTGCAAAATCTGAAGTGACAACACCTTAAATCATCCCGGTAATCCTTCTCTGGAAAGCCGCTTGTCGTCCCCCAAGGTCACTAAGAAGTGGAGATTTTATTGAAAAACAAAACCTTAAATAAAGTCATTTCTGCAGAGATGGCGGCTGAGTGGCCCCATCCGGGCCTCCCGTCCATTGGGTGAGCACAAGAATTCAAAATGAACCCAGGACAAAGGAAAATTCCGCTTTATTCTCATTGCAAGGCTGAAACATTTTATCCGCGCCATAAAATCCACAGAGACAAAGGAAAAGTCAAAAACCAAATCCAGGAATCTACAAAAAACATTCCGCAAATGTAATCGCCTGAATATTGCGGCCTTGGTGCAACCTCCAATATCATTCATTTCATTACCGGATCACTAAAACAATTATTATTGTAACCACAGAACTGCCATGGCACCGCCAGAGGTGAAGCTAAGGAAGTCTGAGGAGTATAGATTGTATGAGATACATCCTCCGATCTACAATCACCTCCATCATCTCCTTTTCTGATTGTTCCTTACTTTACAAATAATCTGCTAACATAATAATCCTTAGAGTGAGGCCTAATTCAAGGGATTTATATGAAGAAACAAGAGGAAAGACAGACGTGATGACTGCAAGATGATGAGCCTGGTGATACAATGCCATCTGATAAGAACTACTTGTATGATGTTATACATTCATATAGCTCCGACATATACCATAGTGCTGTACAGAGAACACTGAGCCAGTCCTATCAGTCTCTGTACAGAGGAGCTGACACTCTAATGT
>NC_092861.1:153090775-153104785 GCF_032062135.1 Pyxicephalus adspersus | reverse complement strand
GGTGCTGTAGGTGGATATAGACAACGCTCCCGGGGTATTTTGGCATGGACTTCAGATCTGATTCCCTTCACTCTCCATCATAGACTTCCATATCCACCAGAATAATGAGACATCTAAATTTGTGATATTGTCCCATGAATGGCCCACAGGCAGAACCGATGGTGGCCAGGTTTTGAAATAGTTGGACAATGACAACCAAAAAAAGGAAATCCTTTGGGACCGGAAAGTGCTGAGAATTAAATATTTTTATTTGGACCTAATTATAGAAGTGGGACAGCCGCCCCTCTCTGATGAGACTAAATCTATGATGAAGTGTCTACAATCGGACGATTCAGATGAATGGGGACAATTGGACTGGATGACACACTAAGCTCTAATTGTCTTTTCTTACTTAGATTCTTAGAATTCTACTCACTACACATTAAAGGGAATCTCCAGCTAACAGGGGAATTCGAAGAGTTTGGACACCTTTGTAAGTTGATGTTTAGAAATTTCCTTTGCTGGCTCCAAGGCACTATATACAATACGTGAAGCTCCATTCATTCTGCATGGCACCTCCATGCACATATACATTTTCACATGTGGAGGCGCGGGAGAGGCCATTTATAATGAATAAGTTGCCTTAATGCACAAAGGTGTGAAGGGGCCACTCCAACTTCATCCATTAATGTTGGTAAAAGCTTTCCTTAGCTGCAATCCATTCAATCCCAATCACCACCCAACAGAATGGAATGACGTCACCAGCAACTGGCTTAGGGCAAAACAGCACTGAGAACTCGAAGCAATGTCTATGGTAAAAACGTACAAAACCCATCAAGATTTGTCACCCTTTTATCTCTAAAGAAGGTAAAAAGTTGGAAGTTTCCCCGCCCCACAACGACTTCAGAATCATTTCCATGCCAAGTAAAAAATCTACCACTAAGAAAATATCTGACCAGACCGGATGCCCTCAAAGACTTACCCTCTATTGTGCTGGGACACATAAGGGCCCGGAGCCCTACAGCTTTGCAGGAACATGAAGGTAAAGATAGCAAAATATGAGGCCAATCACACACCCCGCTCTTATAGCCAATTTTTACACAATAATGGGGAGGAACCCATCATTGGGGGTAATTGTCTACAGAAAGTGTGAGTAAAATTTGGCTATGGGAGCCGGGTGTGTAACTGTCCCCGAGACAATGTATAAAGGCTTGGGGCCGGACAATCAGATTGGGGAGGATTCTCTATACAAAGAAGTATGACATGTCCTTCATGGACCTATGGTATGTGCTTCATAGCCTAAATAAGTATCATGGTTGGGACAATAATATTGTTGTTAATAAAGGGCTCTGTGGCCAATTTATACCACAAGAATGTGTTAGTGCTGGTTATTGGGGGAAAAGGGGCATTGGGTTGGTAATGAGGGCGTAAAGCGATCTATTCTACCCTGGTCAAGTCCAGGACGTCCTTTTATCAGGGCAACAAATACAAAGGGGGCATCTTTGTGCCCCATAGACTGTGGGCTAAATCTCCCAAAGATAGAAATATGGTAAATTCAAATTCATGTAGAGGAGAATCTCCGAACCCTTCCTAAAAAGGTGTTTGAATTAAGTTTTGTGAATTCTGGACATTTACAAATAAATATTAAAGTAATAATTCCTTTGCAGCTGATTGGTTTAATCCCCACATCCTGGCTGACACGCATACACCTGGGACAAATAACCCGCATTGATGTACAGGTGCAGACATGTGCCGCATAATCCTGCGCCGCTTATGTTTAGCGCGGACATTCAGCTGATTATAATTTAATTAAACATTCTCAGTGCTGACACCGGGCACCTAATGCCTCTGATTTCATTACACCATGACTTTGACTCTACAACTGGGGGCCAAGGGGAGTCGAAACGCGTTGATGATGGAGGCCGCTCGGCCATGTGACGCCCGTTTGGCGCATAATGAGTGCAGAGACTGACGGAGTGCAGGGAGGAAGCGGTCTTGTGTACACTCATCAATTCACATATGTAAAGTATACAACCATCATTTATCCTTGTTTGCGCTGTCAGCGGCCCACGAGGGAAGCCGGATTAGTTGTGTATCTAAAGGTTTAATGAGTTCTGCTCAGCGCATCTCCCACAATGCACCGCACCAACGCCAATGCTAATAATATCTCCTCTGGTTAATACATTACCTTTCATCTCCCTGCCGGCTCCGGTAACAAATTCTTAACTGTTGCTTGTTAGTGCGGCTATTGAACCCCCCCACCCCAACAGAAAAAAGAAGCTAAGGACTGACGATGTGGAAAAATCATACAGCCTGGAAGCTTCGGCACAACATCTGCGTCTGTATAATGTCGTCTACATTTCTGCTTCTCCAACCGCCAACTGCCGCTAGTGTGACAGTTAGCAACATCTGAAGACGGACACTTCGCTGCTGAGCCGCAGGAACTAAACTCACCCACGCAGCAACACGTTCCCCGAGCCAGAAACATAAATCTAATTATAACACTGTTATTAAATGATATTAATAATTTGTTTTTGCGATTTAAAGGCAACTTACAAAAAAACTAAACTAAAAGGGAAGGGCCACTTGTTTAGAATGGCTTTGTAATCCTTGTCTTGTTTGTTCCGTTTTGCTCGCACAATATGATGGTCAGGTTTTTGTTTGGTTTTTGTTGCTATTTGTTATACAGAACTGAATGGTTGGAGTGTTGGATTATCGTACCATTGTATTACATTCTGTGTACATTGATGAGGAGAATGATTCAGCTTAGCTTGGAGTTAAATGCGTCAGCGCGAGGAACCTGAGAGAGAGGCCATTGTGGTGCAAGTGGTGGTCCATAGTGGGATCACATCATCATTTCAAGTAAAGGATTTTTTTAATCCTGCAATATGCAAAAACATTGTAGAACATTGTGCTGTCCCAGCCTTGTGGTCAAAGTTTGGTGCAGACCCTTTTC
This sequence comes from Pyxicephalus adspersus, assembly GCF_032062135.1. NCBI lineage: Eukaryota > Metazoa > Chordata > Amphibia > Anura > Pyxicephalidae > Pyxicephalus > Pyxicephalus adspersus. The sequence continues at coordinate 153,101,850 of NC_092861.1, read as the reverse complement.
TGTTCCCCCATGACCCCAGGTACAAAGCCAGCTCCATAAACACATGGGGTCACCAGTTTGGTGTGGAGGAACTCGAGTGTCGTGCACAGAGCCCTGACCTCATCCTACTGAACACCTTTGGGATGAATTGGAATGGCGAGCCAGGTCTTCTCATCCAACATCAGCACCTGATTACCTTATTAATGGGGCAAATCCACACAACAACAACTTCACTTCTCATCTCCTTTACATAAGGGAGAGCTATATTCACCATATTCTCCATGGGGGAACCCTTACAAAAACTTTCAGGCCCTCAGGGACCCCCTTCTATAATTACTATATCCCCAGTATCCCACAGTATATAAGTGTGGTGGTCAGTGGGAGGAATTCCTCTTACATTGCTGGCCATTGGGAAGAATGTCACCCTTACAGATAGCCAAAATAATCATTGGGGTCACTTATACTGACCTGAGAGGGGCAAACTACTCATTGCTCAAGAAACCCCCAGCAACCTCTGGAGGAACCCTGGTTAAGAAACATTGCCTAAGAGGATGATATGTTTATGGCAACACTTAATTATAATGATTTGTGTGTGTATGAACATTATACATGTGTGTGTTGTGTTTTACACCTATACAATATACATGTAACTAGCTGTAGATTTCTTGGGTCCTCCCAGTGACACATCTCCTGCCATCTCCAACCTTTTCCAGCCATCTCCAGCCATGGCAAGCCAACTCCCACTATCTCCAACCATCTCCTGCCTTCTCCATCCATCTCCAGCCTTATCCCCCCATCTCTTGCCTTTTTCCTCCATCTCCATCCATCTCCAGCCTTCTCCCTCCATCTCCAGCTTTCTCCATCCATCTCCAGCTTTCTCCATCCATCTCCAGCCTTCCCCCTCCATCTCCAGCCTTCTCCATCCATCTCCAGCTTTCTCCATCCATCTCTCCATCTCCAGCTTTCTCCATCCATCTCCAGCCTTCCCCCTCCATCTCCAGCCTTCTCCATCCATCTCCAGCTTTCTCCATCCATCTCCAGCCTTTTCCCTCCATCTCCATCCATCTCCAGCCATATTCGCCCCATCTCCAGCCTTCTCCCTCCATCTCCAGCCTTCCCCCTCCATCTCCAGCCTTTTCCCTCCATCTCCATCCATCTCCAGCCTTCTCCCTCCATCTCCAGCTTTCTCCATCCATCTCCAGCCATATCCCCCTCATCTCCAGCCTTCTCCCTCCATCTCCAGCCTTCTCCTTCCATCTCCAGCCTTCTCCCTCCATCTCCAGCCTTTTTCTTCCATCTCCATCCATCTCCAGCCTTCTTCCCCCCAACTCCAGCCTTCTCCCTCCATCTCCGGCCTTCTCCCTCCATCTCCGGCCTTCTCCCTCCATCTCCGGCCTTCTCCCTCCATCTCCAGCCCTCTCCATCCATCTCCAACCTTCTCCTTCCATCTCCAGCCTTCTCCCTCCATCTCCAGCCTTCTCCCTCCATCTCCAGCTGACTTTGATGTGCGGCTGATCATTAGGAATAGGTCCAGTAAATGTCGGCCCATTACGGGGAAGCGGGCCTGGACATTAACCTCTGTTGAGGAGGACGGCAGTGACTAATACCCTGCACGTTGCTATCAATTAGCTGCATTGTACAGAGAGCACTTTAGCCATCATTCAGCAAGATAAAATATGAGGGGAGCGGCTGGCTGCTTCACCTCTCAGGATAGGACGCTGCTGGGACCGATTCATTATCGTCTTATTATGCGCGGTGAAAAGGCCGCCGCCATACCGAATGAGAAGGTTTACTTTACTTAAAGAAGCTCTTAGGCTTCTGACTACAAACTGGCCTCATAAATATCTATTGTCCAGGCCCGGGGGGAAGATAATATTATACGCACAGACAATTTCCTGTCATTACCTGCATTTAGGAATTCCAGACACTCAAATACCAACTGCCGAAAAAAGAACAACTAAAAATACGACTTCTCACGTTATGATACAATTGTCAAAAATGAATTATTTATTGAGGAGACTCTCTGTGTGACAACGCTTATTGAAGTATATTATGGGGCTGATCATCACTTGGCGTCCTTATAATAAACCCAATGTGGTGTTGGGCCCTTTAGGGTCACCACAAGGGGCACTCTAGTGACACAAGGAAGTTAAAGAGGACCTGTCACCACACTATATAAATATATGAATTGGTAACAGATGGGTTTGGATTGGTTCGGGAACTTTTCTCATCATTTGACTTACGAATCTCCTTATTCAGCGTCTGAACATCCAACGCCGCCCAGCAATAAAGGAGTTAATGGCCCAAAGTCCCAAAGTTTGGGCAGTGTCAGTAATCCGCCCCTGTGTTCTGTTTTAGTGGAAATCCTTCTTCAGAACGCCATCGATTTTCCTCATCTGAGGCGGATTGTTATATCTCACTCAGCGAGTTAATTAGATAAACATTGATGGAGGACGAGATCTCAGCAAGGAGCAGCGAGGCTTCCTCCTCTATCGACTGCCTACATCTCTCCATTAATTATATCACCGCACAGGCCCGACCGGCCGGCTACAGATCCCTCACCTCACATGGTGCCATTGTATGTTCTCTGTACCGCACTACGGTATATGTCAGAGCTATATAAATGTATAATAATAGTGTGTGACTGTGGGGGGACATTAGAGTGTCAGCTCCTCTGTACAGAGACTGATGGGACTGGCTCAGTGATCTCTGTACAGCACTATGGTATATGTCAGAGTTAGATAAATGTATAATATTAGTGTGTGACTGTGGGGTGACATTAGAGTGTCAGCTCCTCTGTACAGAGAATGATGGGACCGGCTCAGTGTGCAGTACCCTGTTGGCCACGCCTACCTTCTTCTACAAGCACCTGCATTGCATACAGAAGCATAGAGACCTGGTGATGGCATCAACTGAATATGATCAGAATTCATTATTACATCCTTATGTTGTGTGCTTTGCATTTTAAAGAGTGGCCATTGTTGATGACAAACAGAGCAAAGTGGACGTCATTCACTTAAAGGGTAATATGATTCACCAGACTTTGAAATATGATTGGCTGCTGTGGGTTGGACTTTTATTTTATTATATGCTGTCAGGAAATTTCCTGAGATATAAATATTAGCACCCCCTCATCCCATCTGGCCCCAATATTCATAAGTTCTGCCCCCATTGCACCTCTTTCCCCCGACACAAGAGGGCATCGGCTCTGATCCATCAATATTCTAAAACAATCCGATGAATCATCTTTCAAACAAAAAGCATCCAAATGTTATCAGAGAATCATTTTCCATAACCACAATAAATTTGTTTTTTAATTCCTTTTTCTGGCAGATCATTCTGACATTTCCATAATACAAACCACCCGCCACCGCCTGACATCCCCGCCAAGGAGGGGAGGGGGGATTGTATCTGAAATGGATTTATCGCATTGTGATCAGATGTTGGTGGAGCTTGGGCCCCTCCAGTCTTCTCTTACAGGGCCCAGAACCTCAAAGGTTACTGAACCCAGCGAGTTTAATAATTTATCAGAGACGCTCTCTCCTCCACTCCTGGGAGAATTACATTGAAAGCGAACCAAAAATTTCAAATAAGACAAATTGGAGAAATACAACAGCTTCTGAGTACAATGCCACTGCTACTGCGGGAGATATAATGAAATGTGGGAGAGGGGGTAGCCCGGGGGGCATCACTTTTATCTGATGTCAATATTTATTCCCCAAAAAGATATTTTCACATGAGATGTGTACAATGTATGAAGCGTCTGGCCCTTTAAATACTAATTAGTATCATATAAATCCAATACGGGTTATTAATTATAGGGTCACAGGATTGTAATCTGATTGGCTGGGGCACCTCAGCTCATTAGCATATGGCATAATTTAATTGCACCTGGACATGGAAATGTTTCTTATAATAATCATGGTCAGGCATGCCATGGCAGGAAGGAGGCGCTCAGATATGGGAATATACAGCGGCCAATAAGATCCTCCTACTGCTTCCCACTGTCCAATACAAGAGCTCACAGGTTTAATAAGAGACATCCTATTGGTCAGGGGCCCCGGTGTCTGGGGTAAAATCTAGGCCAGTGGGGCAGAATTTATTGCTGAGCTCATGTATGGGGGAAGGGGGGGGGTCCCAGTATTTATTCTACATCAGAGGTTTGCTGCACCTGAAAAGAGAATTTATTGGTAATAATACCAAAAAAAGACAAAAAATCACCAAAATCTGCGTTAAGATCCCCATGAGCATCCAAACATATATAACAATACATTACAATATATATATACAATGAGAACATGAAAGGCTGTGACCGGTCCATCATAATGCCCAGCACCCAATATATCTGCAAGGGGCTTCCAAGCTCTTCCCTTAACCAGTTAGGGGTTCAGTATGAACCTCACAATCTCTTGCTCCTTCCCTACTGAGATCCATAATACCCCAGGGGGGTAACTGCAGTGACATTTACAGCTGAGGGCCCCAAATGGGCAGCAGAGCAGCGAGAAGCAGCACAATGGGCAGAAACCAATCCCTGCTTGTTATATGAATATTGATACATTGTAACTTCTCATTGTAATCAATACATATAAAACCTTTCAGTATTTAACCCTTTATTTACTTTTGTAAATTGTTCTTTTATCCTTACAGAAACCTTTGATTTATTGATCACATAACTTTATCACACATTATATTATTATTATCATTATTATTAATAAATAGGATTTATATAGCGCCAACATATTACGCAGCGCTGTACAATAAATAGAGGTTTCAAATGACAGACAGATACAGATAAAAAAGAGTAACTTGATTAAATTAACAATAATAAATCTGTGTCTAGTATATAGTATAATGATATATATATGGGGAATATTATTATTATTATTAATAACAGGATTTATATAGCACCAACATATTACGCAGTGCTGTATATTAAATTCTATTTCAATTTATTGAAAATATGTATTAATATCTTATATGTTATCATCAATCGGTGTACTAAAATACATACCCCTCCCCCCAAAAAAACCCTGCTGTCTTATTTTATATTTTTCTTTTTTCTTAGTACATACCTGAAAATGGAATAATACAGCAGAGCAGCTATGGCAGCGACCATGGGCCAGATTCCCTGCTTGTTATATGAATTGTTGCTGATCATTGTGGGGTATTATTAACTTTTCAGGAATCACCAAGTGAAAAACAATTATTTTCTTGTACAAGACACGATAAAGTAATGTTATCTCTAAATTAAAAGTTTTTGTGTGAGGAAACAAAAAAAACATATTTTCAGGGTTGTCAAAGCGAGAGTAATTAAAGGGTTAAATATTGAAGGTTTTCCATTGATAATTAATATTAATTGATAATTGATATTATATTATATTATATTCACATTCATATAACAATAGGAATTTGTGTCTGCCCATCATTGCTGCTATAGCTGCTTCAAGCTGCTCTCCTGCCGGATCTGGGACCTCAGTTGGTATTTCACTGATTTTTGTTTCAAACTTTTGAGACTTTTTTTTTAAAATAAAAATTCAATATCACAAAATTTTCTTGTTCAGCCCCAAATTAAATCCTGCTTCAGGTGAATATTATAAGCAAGACATTGATTGGAGGATTGAATGGTCTGTGGCTGAAATGGGAGAATGTCTCTGAAATTCATTAGAAATCTACCTCAGAACTACAAGTCCCAGCCAGTCCTTGAAGGATCCGATGGGAGTTGTAGTCCTCCGCACCTGCTGTATATAAAGACAATTGTGCTTGGCCTGATCATCAATCCATGCGGCAGGAACCGGAGGCGGGCGTGATAGAGAGCGCAGGAATTAATCTCGGATGAACTGCATTTTATGGAGGCTGCAAAACTGTCTCATCCTGTGTAATAAAATCACAATGGGGGGACTGTAAATTCCAGCACAAGGCTTCTGTCTCAGAGGAGAGAGAGATAACGACCCACCAACCTGTGTCCCTACCTGAGGGGCCCCTCTACTCCTCCTTCATACAATATTATTAATAAACTGATTTTATATAGCACCAACATATTACGGAGCGCTGTACAGGGGTATGTCCATTTATACATCCTCCATTATAATCCAGACAAATCAATCAATCTGCGAATATAACCTTTCACCTCCTGTCCTCTCTGAGGTAATTTGCCCCTCTGAGGGGTAATAAAGATGTCTGACAATGGGGCAGTAATATCATAGAAGGATTCAGCCATTACAACTACCCCCAACCCAATGCACTAAACTGCCCTCTGTCAATGAAGGGCAAAAAATACCATTTTACCCCTAAAACCCAAATATTATTCTTATATATAGGGTTCTATGTCTGTGCTGCACTCTGATTCGCTCTGCTAAAGGACTGATTAACCAATCAGATGATTATTTTCAGACCCACAAGGAATGTGAATGTTCCTCCTCGTTATAATGATCCATCAATGTTTAACCTGCCGAACAAACAACACCTGTGGGGGGGGTCTATATATGTAAAGAAGTGAATGTGACATTCACCAAACATTTCCAGGTGGGACATGTTTTTACCCCATAACGGGAGCACAATCACCATGTAATATTTGTATTAAACATACTGAAAGCCAGCCATGATCTTCAGTGACTGTGCCTAGGCTGAGATGATTTCACCAGTCTGCTGCAGGCAGGAGGAAGTATTTCCTCAGTCTCCCCCAGTGATCAGGCTGAAACATTTGTAACTTTGTATCTATCACAAGGTGAATGGGTCTGATCTGTGTCAGACATTGGTGAAGGCAGCCAAGGCTTCAGCATTCACATGATTGTGTCCCCTCTGAGCCGACATATCAGTCCAGGATGTAGATGGTGACACCGAAAGATACCTGAACAAAAATGGTGCCGGCCTACTAAAGAGAAGAGAATATAAAGGAAAACGCAGGGTGAATATTGTGATTGGTGGGAAAGGAAATAAATATAGGTGAAAATCCCTTTTTACAAAGCGGTGAATCTGGCTGGTAGGCTTTATAATACAACAATGTCCTCCCCATCACCTGGCCCCTCCCCCGAGAAATACAACATCTCATTAGCCCCATTACCCAGCACAATGTTTTGTCATTCTGTTGGCTTTCCATGTTAATGATTTATGTTCGGCGGAGCCCCATGAGAATGCCCGCTGAAAGATATGGCAGGAGGTTCAATGTCCATTCCGCCTGTCTATGTGCATGTCAATGTGTGGGGGGCCCCGGGGAGAGCGGCAATGCCTTTTATGTCCTGCAGATTACATTATCCAGCGGACATGCAAGACACAAACTGCATCACTTTATTACCCGCCATCAATGGCGCCATGGCAGGTGCGCGTTTGGGGGAATTCACCGCTAACATTCACCGCCATGTTACGGGGGAGGGGTCGGTGCTGCTTTACATAACTCAGCCAGGGGTGAAATCCCGGACAAAATAACAGAAACTCAACAGAGCCAACACTGCGGGATTTGCCCCCAATGGTGAGGTTAGGAAGGGCACAATTGTCTACAATGTCTCTGTATGATGGAGGATTACCAGGACCCCCACGTGAGACACCTAAACTCCATCATTTGAAGGTTCACACACTTTTGGCCGTACCGATAGGAAATGTATTAGATCCAAATAAAAGCAGAATATAGATTATGTACATGGTGTATATATAAAGATTCTTTAGTTTCATTGCTTTCTGGAAAGTTTCAGAATTTCACAGATTGGTACAAATGGTTGCTGGTGCAGCTCCTCAATTTCCAGTCCTAGACTTCTGGTAATGGAATTCATATCAGGGTTTCATATCGCGCCTTCTCTCTGTATTAGGAACATCCAGTGTTTCACTCCTGACAATGGTTAATAGGTTAAAGAAGGATTCGATTTATTGCATGTTCAGAACAATCACCTATATATCTCCTTGCAAAGCCGCAATCCAATAATGCAGACAATTCTCCACAGGTTCAAAGCATATAGAATAATCCCGGCTAGAAAATCCCTTTAAAGCAAGCTGAATAATCATTCTTCAGGGAGCTCAGACTGAATTATGCAATAATCCCCTAAACTTGTATTTCCACCATAAAAACACGATTGGATGCCGCGCTCTCCTCCGTTTTATTAAAACAACAGAAGCCGACAAGTTAAATACTTTGCCAAATCCCTCCGGCCTATTTGTATTGTCTTATTGGGGCAGATTCCTGGCCCATCTGCCGAGTGTTCTGAGCGGGGCCACAGGAATTGCACGGAGAGCAACATTATTATCCAAGAGAAATTCTGATTAAACTGCAATCCAACCTCAGCAATATGAACAATTTCAATCCAATTCTGAACTCCCAATAACCTCAAAAAAATAATGAAATACAGAACCACACTCCTTCCAGCTCCTGAGTTATACAATATGTCTGACTGAATACAATTACAAACAGTAAATATTTTCTAGAGGAAAAAAGAAATAAAAATTCTGATTGCATTGGCTATGCCGAGATTTTGGTCACGAGAATAATAAACTGGTACAATGAATCCCATTTTAATATTTTCACGTGTATATAAATTATTTTTGCACTTGTTGTATAAAACCAATCAGGTGCCTGTAATTTGTGAATAGATGGAGTGAATGTGAAGGTCCAGGTAAAGATTTGTAGGAATCCATAGCAATCACAACACCGACCAAACAGATGCAGAAGGAGCCTCGGATGTATTAAATATGAAGAATTGATTGGTCTGCACTGCCAGGCTCCATAAATTGCAGCAGAAATTGGGAGAAATGATTAGTTCAGAGGTCAGCGCGGGGGGCGGAGACTTTCCTAACCTGTTAAGATTGAGAGCTGCATGGAGGGTGTAGGGGGGGAGGGGTATTTCCTCTAACCATCTGCAATCATTTCCAATTGTTACAAAACCTTCCCAGGGCTGCGGATATTCTCCACATCGCACATTAAATTATACCGGAGGGCGATGGGGATTTTATTATAGCCGGCTGAGGAGGATGAAATGAAATAGGTGGGAAATGTCCAATGATAAATGAATCGCCTGTCCTACAGAGTGTGAAAACTTTCATTATGGTGAGAAGGGTCATATGGTGGGGCCAAGGGGCTCCCCAATAATATCACCCAATCAGAGACTCTGAGGAGGAGCTGATCCCCCCCCACACACAATCACATCCTAGCAATCATTAGGGGTGCTTGCCCTAGGGGCTTGCCCTAGGAGTGGTGGGGAAGGGTTTACCCCTGGGGGTAGCTAGCATTAAGAATACAGCGGCTAAGGCAATTTTCTTTCTTTTTTCTTTTTTTTAGGAGGGGCACTTAAGGGTGCTTTTTATTTTTGATTCTTGTAGTTTGTTATTTGTCTGTTTTTATTTATTTTATACCAGGGAAATGATGGAGCATGAGTTCTTTGGCACAAAGTCCCAGATTAAAGAGTTTCTGTAACCCCAAGGAGCAAGCTAAAGCCCATGGCACCCCCAAAAAACCTAGTAAAGGATGGGTAAGGGCTTGCTGATAGGGACAGTCAGGGTTCTGGGTGCAGGGTTATCAGTGCAGTGTTAGTGGTGCAGGGTTAGTGGTGCAGGGTTATGGGTGCAGGGTTAGGGGTGCAGGGTTATGGGTGCAGGGTTAGGGGTGCAGGGTTATGGGTGCAGGGTTAGAGGTGTGGGGTTAGGGGTGCGGGGTTATGGGTGCTGGGTTATGGGTGCAGTGTTGGGGGTGCAGGGTTATGGGTGCAGGGTTGGGGGTGCAGGGTTATGGGTGCAGAATTAGAGGTGCAGGGTTAGGGGTGCAGGGATAGGGGTGCAGTGTTTTGGGCGCAGGGTTATGGGTGCGGGGTTGTGGGTGAAGGGTTGGGGGTGCAGGGTTAGAGGTGCAGGGTTAGGGTTGCAGGTTGACCATTTGGAACCCCCTTTTTGTGAATTGAGGCCAAACTAAAATTAGTTTGGAAAATGAATCCCACTGCACCCACAAAACCCCAAAGTGAATGGCGGGTAACAGCTGGCAGCTAGGGACAACTAGGGTTAGGGTGACAGACTGTACCCCCACCTGTGCATTTAGGAGAAACAGCTCAGACAAAACATTCTCAGAATGTAAAGCCCATTGCACCCCCATAAACCCAGAAGTAACGAGTGGGTAAGGATTTGCTGCTCGGGATATTTAGGGTAAAGGGTGCAGATTGTCCATCTGGAAGCCCCTTTGTGTACTATGAGGCTAAACCTAAAACATTTGAATCTAAAGCCCATTGCACCCCAAAACCCAGAAGTGAAGGGTGGGTACCGGTGGGCAGCTGGGACAACTAGGGTTACGGGTCACAGACTGTAAGCCCCAAATGTGAATTGAGGATAAAAAGCTCAGACAAAAGGATCTCGGAATGTAGATCCCATTAGACCTCCAAAAATCCAGAATTATGGGTAAGAATTTGATGCTCACTCCAAAGAGGCTGCAGTGAGATAGAACAATTGTTGTGCAGCATGCATTCTACTTTTATTATTAGTTGTATTTTATCACACACATAGCACCATCATATTCTGTAACTCTGTGGAGTGGAATATTTAGGAGATATCTTACACCAGACCTGGCCACCTCCTGCTTACTGAACTCACTATAAATCAGTTCCTCCAGGGGGCGCTAGAGGTTACTTTAGTAATGTTTGCCCCTCTCAGGTCAGTATAAGTGACCCCAATGATGTTTTTGGATATCTGTAAGGATGACATTCTTCCCACTGGCCAGCAATGTAAGGGGAATTCTTCCCACTGACCCCCACACTAATATACGGTGATCTGTGGGTATAGGAGTTATAGAAGGGGGGCCCTGAAGACCAATAGGTTTAGGGGTCCATCATGTCCAGAAACTCTGCAATAGAGCAATGTGCATGTTGCATGGCAGAATGTCTGTCCTGGAGATGGTGACCCCCATAGATATACAGCGTCCTGTCATGGCACACCCCGCCATACAGAGGGTGAGGGGTGCAATAAATTGGGTGTACTGTGCAGGGGGGATTTCTGTTATATATTAATACAATCTAGGAGCTAATTGTCCGCTCAGAGGAGTGCTGCTGCCTCCAGCTCATTATATAGTTACAGCAGAGGAGGACTGCAAGCAGGTAAATACAAAGATAAAACATCTATATGAGATGTCTAACCTG
>NC_092861.1:153085668-153088645 GCF_032062135.1 Pyxicephalus adspersus | reverse complement strand
GTATTGCTCTAACAGTAGAGGGCAGCATTCTGTGTATGGGGTGGTATTGCTCTAACAGTAGAGGGCAGCATTCTGTGTATGGGGTGGTTGTACTCCCATAATAGGGGACCTCTGTGTAATAATTGGCACAGTTCCCACAGACTCTGTATAGGGTGGCAGAGCTTCATCAGTAAGGGGCAAAACTCTGTGTATAAGGTGGCACTGCACCAACAGTAGAGGGCAGCAATGTGTATGGGGTAGCACCGCTCCAACAGTAGGGGGCAGCAGTGTACATGGGGTATGACAGTCAGGTTGTTGCTGGTCCCTCCAGAGACATGAAACAGCTCTTCCCTTCCACCCATACCTGATCTTCCAGATTTCATTGCCCCTAAATCTCGTTGTGTAATGCGGAATCATTACTAAGTAGCCCCCAGTCATGTATATTGCGTATTCCCTCTCCGTGTGCAATGAAGCCAATCTGCAGCGCTGCAATATTTATTGCCCCTCTCCCTGGAGAAGATTCCCCTCCTGTTTATGCATTGTATAGAAATGAGATCAGAGCGATACGCCGGCGGACAATGCGCCATTGTGCTGTAATTAATGCTTGTCCTTGCAGGACCTCATCAAACTTTGTGTCCCCGGTGCTGGAATAATGTGCAGCCAGGCAGCTCGGCTGTAATGCGGGGAGAGCTGGGCGCAATTCTCACACAACGCATCCATCGCATGAGCAATAAAGTGCAACAGGCCTAAAGGTAACTCCGCAGCCACAATGTCCCCATAGGGGCTGCTTAATAAAATATTCCTCTATTTCGGGGGGGGGGGTAATATCACAGCAGTCTTACCCCCTCCTACAGCCCCCTGGGGCAATATTTCCACTGATTTTTATTCTATTCCATCCAACAGGAAATTAAACCGGAAAATTCATTTTATGGCCAGCACATTCCAAACACTCCAATCTTCTTTTCTCAGCCTTATAAACATTCACTATCAGTGAATCAGCTGTCACTGCCGCTTAAACACATGTGCATTTTTTCCTACATGGACTTCCCGCAACACATGCGCAGGAGCTCCATCTTGCATGGGAGCCCAATGACTGAAGAGGGAAGAGAGCCGGCCCTGATGAAGCGGTGCAGGAGATGGAGAGTGGCGGGATCGCTGAGCTGTCAGGAGTGAAAACTAAGAAAATGATTCATTTCTCAGCATGGAAAGAAAATGCGACAAATCCCGGGCCAGGTTCTAGATTGGAGCTTTGTGAATGTTTCACCTTACTAGAGACTGCAGACGCTGGCTTTTATTCAGATAGAAAGTGACTGGTGTTCGGTGCAATCACTATGCAGCAGATATTTCATACGATTAGGGTGGCATCGCATTTGTGGTTTCACACAATAGGCCCTGTAGATGTGCATTGGGCTGCCATGCGGTGCAATTGGGCATCTCATTCACAGCAACGGGCTGCCTGCTGCAAGCAAATTCATTTGTTCAGGTGGGGGTCAGAGAAACGTTTAGGAATGTGTCCCAAGTGAAACAAAAATAACATTGTTTTAAACTTTAACACATTTTTACATCCAGCAAGGGGTTGAAAGTGTGATTTTGCTTTCACTTGGGCCATGTTCCACCTGTCATTCAGCTATATATTGGAGTATTCACCCTCCTTCTATAGAGCGCCCCCTATGGATCTGTGTCTATAGTACCCCGGCCTGTATTGTATATCCGCCGATCTGTCAGATTTGGGGAAAGATTCTGGTTTTTGTCTCTTTCCTTGGCATGGCACAATATTATCTTTCCATATTAGATTCATTTTTGCTTTCCTCCACCTTCTGCTGATGTATTTATCGGTGAAATTTATGTCGCTGAGCGCAGAGCGGAGATTCACTCGGATTTCTCAATAAATCTAAAGTTTCTCGGTGAGTTGCTCTGACGTTTCGCAGTCCCCATCTGCCGCCTTGGCTGTGGCACCGCGATGTTGGCGCTGCGGGGATTTATGCCCTGAGATAAGTAGGGTGACGGCGTTGGGTTATTTATGGGCGGTTTATTCACCGGTGAGCGGCCTGTGAATCCCAACGCCGTAATGAAAACACAATGAGAAATTAACCGCTTCCTGCCCAGAGCAGATCCGACAGATGTGTCCGCGGGTTCCGGTGTCATTGGTGACGGGGCGGGGGAGGGGGGTATTGCCACATCAGGGGACACATTGGATGTATGTTGGTGCAATATGGAGGGGTACCAGTTAGGACTCACCTTTATGAGCTGAACTCCAGGTAGGTTATTATATATAAGTCCATTCAGTCCTGAGATTGTCTTCACTGTGAATGGACAGTGAAAGGAGAAGCAGCAAACATCTCTCTGCTCTCTCCTTCCATCAGTACACCCCATGCACTGCTGATTTGCTCCTTGTGCTGCTTCTACTTTCTGCAGTCTGAGGCTGCAGCTCAGCTTTAATGGTTAATGGTTAGGGGACAGGATAAATGAAAGTGAATCTTTAAAGTGAACCCCCCCAGATCTATTCAGTCTGCTGCCCCTCACATGACAGGTCCTCTTTTCCCCAACATTCATCATCCCAGAAATTCCATGTCAGTCTGAAAAACCACAAAGAATTCCGGGATGGGGCTGGATAAGCCGGGGCTGTTCCTGGAAATCGGGGTCACTGGGCATCTGACGTTCACACAATGATTCACACAGAGGACTGGGCAGATCAGGAATACAATTGGCACACAGATGAAGTGCCCCTCACCCTCCCTGACCCTGCCGATCCCCACCGCCTACTGCATCCAGTGTCACCCGTACATGAAAAGGGGTCATGTGACTGGTGTGCGCAGCCTCTAACAAACCCCCATTGTTCCCCCATACACGGCCCGGCCTCCATGACCGGCATTCACCCACAATGACGGCTCGCTGTGCAAGATTCACCGCTGGCAACATAGCCAGGAATAATGGCATGGCTGGGTCCACTGATAGCATGGTGGGGCCCCTGATGGCATGGTGGGGCCCCTGATGGCAT
>NC_092861.1:153067821-153083505 GCF_032062135.1 Pyxicephalus adspersus | reverse complement strand
TGTAAGCTCCTTCGAGGGGCAGTGATACAATTATGAGCTTTGTAAAGCGCTACGTAATATGTTGGCGCCATGTAAATGAATAATAAGAGTAATGGGCACACGTTTCCAAAATCACACCTTCTTAGAAATCCTAATTACCTGAACAGTACAAGCGGCACAACTCCCTATTAATAATCATGTATGGTGGGGTCAAGGTTTGAGAATGAGATATTCAGCGAGGTGTGCTGATGCTTGTATATGTATTAGAATATATTATTATATTATATATAAAATATTATTATATATAATATATATTATATTATATACATATCTTATCTTTTACATTTAATGCGGAGTGAAAACTGAGAATTTTCTAAACTGAGAGCAGAAACCTTTTTCTTTCAGACTACGTCCCTCTGTCTCTCTCCCGATCTCTCCGAGGCAGCAGGAAGGTCTGGGGGCCCCGGATTTCTGATTCCATTTCTATTATTTTAGCTGAGTGTTTAATCTAAAGTTTTAAACCACCTAAATAAAAAGCTTTTTCCACAAAGAATGAATTAAAGAAGCCCAGATCCCAGAAATTCCACATTAACCTGGCTGCAAAGTGTTTAACTATTTCAAAGTTTGAATCAAATTAGAAAGAAGGAAACAAAATATTTACAAAGCACTGCACATCCCCTTTATTATGAGGAAAATAAGTAAATGAAATCTTTCTCTGTATATAAATATATAAACACCCCAGACACTTTATTAGCTTTATCTGTCCAACTGCTTTGTAACCTAAATATCTAATCAGCCAATCACATGGCAGCAATGCTTTTAGGCACATAGACATTGTGAAGATGAAGGAACATGGGGAAGAAAAGTGATGGAAGTGACGGTGAATGTGCCATGATTGTCTGCTGGGATTTTCACCCACAACCATCTCTGGGGCTAACACAGAAAGGGCCAGAAAGGAAAGTTACCCAGTGAGGGGCAGTTCTCTGGGTGAAATGTTTTGCTGATGCCAGAGGTTAGAGGAGAATGGCGGATTGGAACTGATAGAAAAGCATTGAGCACTCACATACCCCCGAGGCCCGCAGAACATTTATGAATGCTTAGTACATCCAACCCTGGAGTGGAGTGGCTACAGGAACAGAAGCCCACGCCGGGGGCCACACCTGTCAGCTAAGAACAGACACCTGAGGCTATAATGCCAATGGGGTCACCAAGATTGGACAAGTGAAGTTTGGAAAAAGTTGGCTGATGTCTCGATTTCTCCGAAACATTCAGTTGGTGGGGTCAGAATTTGACATCTACAACATGAAAGCCTGGATCCATCCTGCCTGGTATCAGCGGTATAGGCTGGTGGCGGTGTAATGGTGTGGGGGTATATTTTTGGCACATTTTGGACCCTTTACTACCAACTGAGCATTGTTTGAATGCCACAACTTAACATAGTATTATTGCTGACCATGTCCATCCCTTTATATCCCACCTTCTATGTCTGCTATGCCAAGCAGGATAACGCGCCGTGCCACAAAGCTCAAATCATCTCAAACGGGTTTAATGACAATGGGGTCACCAGATCTCCAATGGCCGCTGCAGTCACCGGATCTCCAATGGCCGCCGCAGTCACCGGATCTCCAATGGCCGCCGCAGTCACCGGATCTCCAATGGCCGCCGCAGTCACCGGATCTCCATCCAATAGAGCACCAATGGGATGTGGTGCATGGGAGATTCCCATCATTTGTTCTAGCAGTGATATAATGCAGAAGTGGTAAATGTTACATTGTATAGGAATACGGATATATATAACCAAATCAATAAATAGAATAAATATTCTCCACCAGACCCCGCTCATCTCTCCATTGTTTCCTATTTATTATTCTATATCCCCCTTTATAGCTGGGTGTTCAATATTCTCTTTTTGTGACACGGCGTTCCCCTTCTCCTTTCTGGGGTGTCACTTTATTGGTGTTCTGATTTGGCTTTGTCACTTTTGTATTCCATCAGAATTCTATAATTCTGTGTTCAGGCATCAGGCAGAATGCTTGGTTACCCTCACACAAAGCGTTTCATTAATTTGCAGCTTCCTGGGATCTGTTGGGTTAATGATATTTCCATGTTTCTGGTAGGCTGGAGATGGATTTTGCCTAAATTTTTATTTTCACCTTCTCAGGTCCCGCAGCTGTGATGAGAGCAGTACACACAGCCAACACTAGAGGCGCTCTCTAGCTACCTTTAATTTTTCTGGCCAATCTGTGTCGAATATTTTGTCTAAAGCTGGCCCACTATCCCTCAGCTGTGACGAATGATCCAATAATCGTTCTATAATAAAAAATATTCCAGTTATCCTAATACACATTATACGCGACTACTTATTCTGGTAACTCTCCAACTTATAGTGACGTATATTTACCAGCATGCCGGAAAATGTGTGATATCAACTCAGACTCTATCATGTCACTGAGCTGATGGCATTGTATTTCTATTATAAAAAAGAAGTAAACTTGCTGCCCTCGCTATAAAGGTTCTAACATCCTAATCCTCTGGTTCTGTTCTTTTATAGTCACTGGCTGCATGCTTGTTGCTAATCAGTCTCTGCTAAATCCATTTATTTGGCATAAGAGCCTGACAACAAGTTTATATGCCAACCCAGCACAGGTTTCCTTTCAAGGCGGGCTCGTTTAAATTAAAAAGGTTTATGTTTTCCATGCACCCCGCTCCCTGTAATCTGGGAACCCCGCTTGTGATTCTGGTAAAGGATTCTCAGACACGCCCATTCTGTCTATTATAATATGTATCAGACAGAATAAACATTCCTGCTTGGAGAGAAAGAAAGTTATATAGATCCTCCAACCCACCGCCCTTCCCACATGTCGGGATCTTCCAGGAATTCCATGTGCATTGGTACAATTCCTAACATTTTATATATATAATGATAATATTGCAGTGAATGCACATGTGAATATTTGTGCTGATCCAGAATTTGCTCAGGAAAGTCATCAGGCTGCCCAATGGCGCCGGGCGTTTATTAGCGCTGGTGTGTGGTCAGCCTATGACATCATAATAAATATTAATAATCGTTGGGTATAATGACTATCAGTGCGGAGTGATTCTATAAATAGAGGAATATGGATTCAGTTATTATGGAATATATCACTTCCGGATCACGCGGGGTGACGCAGAGGATTGGCAGCCTTTTTATGGTCACAGATTCTGAATGGCACAAACATTATTATTATTATTATTATTAATAACGATTCGCTCTATAAGCTGAATGGAAATTATTTATAAATAAACTGTTGGTTTGATCTATAATAACAATAATATTCCTAAATCTAAATAAATAAAAAATGGCTATAATTAGTGAAAAAAGTTGATGCTAAGACTGTATTCAAAGACGGTCTAAATATTATGAATAAATCCTCGTCCCCCTATCGTATATGGAATGGGGTTTAATGGCTGCATAGATGTGAAACATTCACACGGCATGGGTCATGTGTGGCCCCTTCAATGTCACCTAAGGCAGTCTCCTGTGTGGGCTCAGTACATCAGGCCCAAAGATTTGTACACCAAGCAAAGCATTATGACCAAGGCTTAAAGAGAACCTGCCAGTACAAGTTGAGCCAAGGTTCCCATCAAATACCAAAGAGACGCCAGTAGGTGTGCCAAATCGGAGCCCGCAGGTCACTGGTGGTGTCATGGAGCTCCTTCTGGGTCTTATATCATTTCCAGTTCTAGAAGGATAGAAGACGAAGGTGCGGCAGATAAAAGCTGTTTGACTCTTTATTACCCCAAGGACAGAGGAGCGCAGGGCGGCCCTGTTTAGGGAGATTGCAAAGTCTTTGGACAGAACTAATTTTCCAGTTACTCTGATGCCCTTTCCCCAAAATAAATGAGGCTTCTGGTGGGACAAATGGATGACATATCCAATAACTTAGGGAGTTCTGCTGAAAATGCCAATAGAGCTCAGAGTATGCAACCCTCCAGGGCCAACTTCACACAAAATGGGACCCTAGGCTAATGTGAGGGCTTCAACTTTCTGTAGCCCTGCATTCTGTAAATGGAAGCCTTGGAGAAGATGGGGGCAATTGCCCAGTTTGCCCCCTAAATTTGGCCATGCATAATATAAACCTTGCTGTTTCTTGCACCATAAACCACAAGCACCATTGTGCCACTCTTCTCATATGAATTTCTCTGAATCTCCTCAAACTTTATGTATGTGTGAATAGCACGTTGTCGGGTCCCCATGTACATTCTTCCATACAACCTACGCTTTTTGTAAAAGTCAACTCTCAGAAATCCATTAAGCTCTACCCTTGTAAAAAAATGAGGAAATATTTAGCATTTCATACCACTGAATATCTAACCTCTAGACACAGGTGAGTCAGCCAAACCAATCCAGACCTCTGATTAATCCAACGCAGCATTAATTTAAATCCCTTAAAGGTCATCTCCGCTCGCTGCGCTCTATCAGAGGGGTCCGGAGGGGCTGGAGATGCTGGAAGTGATACTCAGCAAGTGTCATGACTAAGACATATCACAGATGCCTCCATCAGATAATTCTATTTAATGTTTATTAAAGAACACGCATCGTACAGACTGTCAGCTCTGCGGGAGAGGACGCCTTGTACATGGCGCAGCTGATTTTCCTCTACTGTTTTTGCTATAAATAGAAATAAATACTTTGTGACAGATCTTGGAGGAAAAATACAAACAGTAACAATTATAAAAAGTCTGTATAGGATTTAAAACTGCACATCGCCTCTTCCTTATAGCTCCTTGTAGCTCTCTATAGATCCCCCCTGCAGTGCTGCGCTGCCTATATAATAAGCAGCCTTCCCCTATACATATTATTTATTACACATATACTGTACATTGTATGGATATAACTGCACTGCCATACAGCTGGGATGATGAGACTTTTCTATATGAGTTCTATACTATACAGCTACAACAAGCAATGAGATATAGCATGGAATCATTTCCTAAAATGTCATTCTCCTGTATATGTATATATGTCATGCCACTCTAAACTAAGATTCCTCTG
Source organism: Pyxicephalus adspersus (assembly GCF_032062135.1). NCBI lineage: Eukaryota > Metazoa > Chordata > Amphibia > Anura > Pyxicephalidae > Pyxicephalus > Pyxicephalus adspersus. Next base: position 153,078,491 of record NC_092861.1, on the reverse strand, counting down.
CAACTTGTGCACATTGTGTTGGGATTTTGGCCATTATTTGTGCACTTTATGATATATTTATATTGCCATGCACCATTGACTTCCTACTGCTCTAATGTTCCTGTCCAGCCTGCATCTTCCTATAGCGCACTGTATAGTATATATGACCCTGCAATATGTTGCAGTCTGGCCAGGTGTCTGTTCCTCAGGTAGGTGCACAATCATTTCTATTCTCTTTTCCCCCTCAGCACATAAAGTTACTAACGTTTTCTTCAAGATTTCAGCCATGCCATGATACAGGTATTGGGCACAGCTCTAGCAGGATGCAGCTCTATAGTGTTGTGAAGGGCTTGCTGGACTTTGTAGTCCCACAACAGCTGGAGAGTCACAGCCAGCAAAACAATATATAGGTAATGAGGATTGTAGCTTGGAGAGATTACCTTAAATATGATTGTGTTATCTATGGATGTATTTGTGCTCATTGCTTTACATACAGTTATAATATTTGTTATAGGGAGCTGAGATCAGGACATGCAGAAATTCATTGAGACATCACTGGTCTGGTGGCTGGTTAGGTGAGGTTATCATAAGAGATGAATATTAATAATAAATCATTGATAATAGGATAATAGATTATAGGCTGATAGGATTCTCAATGACATCCATGTATATCTCACACAGCACACCTGTATATGTGAGGACTGAATCAGGATCATTGGAGTGTATCAGGGCATAGGGGCAGCCATGTGGGTTACCCAACCCCCTGAGAAGTGCCAGGCGGGTACAATCTCACCATATGTCGTATAGAAATACAAATGTACCAAATATAAAACTCATTATCAATACAAAGCTGTGCTATAGAAGTTCACAGATCATTGCAAGGAATAACAGCAAATCTATAGATATCTATCTACAGTTCTATACTCCATTCCTGGTAAATTGATTGCTGAATTCTCTGATCCATGAATCTATCTGCACTGGGTATAATACATAGAATGGGGGCAGAATAGAGAGATGGGCTCTGGGTGCCCAGTGGAAGCAGCTGGCAGTCCTGTCTGCCTGGCACAGCCACCACAATGCCCCCAGATCTGCAGTAAGCCAATAGGTGAGAGGTACAGGGTGCACATAAATGTACCCAGGGCAGGCTTCTTGTGGAGTCGTTTGAATGTGGCCCCTGGAGTGGCAGGGGTGGGATCTCCTTAGTGTGCCATCTGTCCTGGGTTTGCCCCCCCCCCCCTTACCCCCTTACCGTAGGCTTCTTGCCCCCTGCTGCGCCCAGGGAGGAGAGACAGGAAGAGGATCCACAACATCTCCATCCTTCCGACTCCCATCATTGCCATCCACACACATCCAGGCTGCCAGGGCAGTGCCACCCTCTCCGGTGCCAAGAGAAGAGCCCTATCATCCACAACCGATCACATCGCCCGCCGCAACTCCTCCTGAAAAGACTCCGGTGGCCCCTGGCAGGGTGTGCAGCCCCCGGGTGAGGGGGTGAGGGGGGTGGGATCAGCCAGGCTCCCTCCTGCCCTCTTAGTACATGTGATGCCCTGCTGATCGGGCGATGCCAGGCGCGGTGCCAAGTCTAGGAATCCAACAGGTGCCCCAGGATCACTCCAATGCCCATCCAGTGCCCCTCCTGGAGCTGGTGGAGTCCTGCCAGACCAACAAAGGGTTAATGGTGAACTACAATGAGAAGGGGGTATTATTAATTTGCCCCCCGGACCCCCTCCTGCCAATCCGTGCAATCCTGGCAGATGAAGCTAGAAAGGGTTAAAAATGAGTCCTGCAGAGGGGTGATAACCAGGGACCCCCCAGGGCCACCAGAGCTCCTCCTGGCGGTTGCCCCAACTCGGGGTGTCTTCTATGTACAAAGCTGCTGCTGCCAGACAAGAATGGAGATGATTCTGAGGTCTGTATGGTCCAGTCCTGGTAAGGGTTAAGGCTTAAGGGCCCCTCCTGGCCCCTCCAGATTCTCAGGTCCTGGAGAAGTTCCCTGCTGCTCTCAGCTCCTCTTCTCTTCTCTCTGAGCTCTTTGATTCCCCTCCAGTTTATATGAAAATACAGAGAACCAATTACATGCTGTCTGTATAGGAGGAGGCGAAGCTCTTCTGCCCAAATTTCCTGCCTCCCTCAGGACCAATTAGACAGAAGCCAGAGGATGGGCTGCAGATCTCCTCCTCCTCTCCATCTCTGGCTGGCTCAGTGTGCGCAAAGCTGCTGGAAGGTGCCATCCATCCCTCACCCAGGCAGGAAGGTGCCATCCATCCCTCACCCAGGCAGGAAGGTGCCATCCACCAGTCCCTCAGCACCCAGGCAGGAAGGTAACATCCAACCCCAGCACCCAGGCAGGAAGGTGCCAGTCCCTCAGCACCCAGGCAGGAAGGTGCCATCCAACCCTAGCAACCAGGCAAGAAGGTGCCAGTCCCTTCCAACCCCAGCACCCAAACAAGAAGTTGCTAGTCCCTCAGCATCCAGGCAAGAAGGTGCCAGTCTTATCCAACCTCTAGACCTTGGTAGGAAGATGCCATGCAACCCCTGGACTCTGGCAGGAAGATGCCAGGGATGGGGCACACAACACTGGGGAGAAGCAACGTGTGCAGAGCTGCAGCCAGACAGACAGAGGCAGAATGGAGCAATGTTCTGTACCCAGCCTGCTGCTGTATGGGAGATGCATGCATACATATATATGTGCTGGGTACATAGGGCACATATATATATATATATACATAGGGTACATAGGGCACATATATATATATATACATAGGGTACATAGGGCACAGCTGGACACACAACCCCTGCCCTTCTTCCCTCATGTACTGGTGACATCAATATTTACCTAGCACACAGTCTTCCTGCCTTCTATTACCATTCACACTGCCATTGTGCTGCTCTCACACTCTGGAGAGGCACCAGGCTGCAGCTTGGCTTCATTTGTAACAAGTCGAGTCTGTTTAACATTTCTTTAGCTTTGTGGGTGAATGTAATGCATGAGAATGGTTGTGTGTGTGAAATATCCAGGATTTAGAGGTTCTGTATTGGGAAGGATTTGTATGAACATGGTGACAGGTATCACTGCTTCATAATAAAGGATGATGGAGAATAATGTGAAAGTGGCTGGACATTCCTAAAATATATGGTCATGTGAAAAAGTATGTACACCCCATGGACCTATTTCAGTGTGCATGACGCATCCGATCTTCAATGAACCCTCCATGTGGATAGAGAGGAAATCATTTCAAACACAAATACATCAATTCCCTTTATTCAATTATTTATTATATAAAAATAATATCAGATTTAATAATGGTGAAAAAGTAAGCACCCCACTGACCCCAGAAGATGCGATTGTTTAAATTCTGTGGACTTTTTTCATAATTTCCCCACCAGCGACTGACATTGACTTGGACATCCTCCATGCAAAATTCCTTCAGTTACAATACATTTGTGGGGATCTTTTCTTTAAAATCTTTAAATCTTCCTTAACATTTCAATGAGATTCAAGTCAGAGAGTTGACTTGGCCAATCAATAGCCTTTTAATTCTTATTTCAATCCACCTTGGTGGATTTGTTAGTGTAGTTCATATCATTACTTTGTTTTCCATTTCTCAGCTTTTAGACACATGGCCTCATTCTTAGCAACACACTTTAATATAATTCAAGATTCAAAGCTGATTCTATTACTGCAAGCTGCACAACCCTGAATCATACCATTTCCATCACCATACTTCACAGTTGGTATGAAGTTCTTCTGAAATGCTGTCTTCACAAGCAATCCTAAACAAAGTATCAATCATTTGAATCTGCAACAATTGTAGATTTATTTCCTTACTGTGAAATGATTGAGTTGAAATATTTTGGTGATTTGAATCACTATATGAATCTATATTTGTTCTGAGGACCTTTGAGAGCTCCTCTGATCTTGTCATAATGCCATCACACAAAACTCCAGAGCCGAGGATGATATAAGACGATTCTTCCAACGACTCTCTAAGGAAGTTCTCCTTTCCTGATGTGGAACATCTCATTTTAATGTCATGGAGATGAAATGGTGGTAAAAGTGAGGTTTCCTTTTTATTTTCCCCATGAGAATTATATCTTATATAAGAAGTATATCACCTTTATCTGTAGTCATTGACAGAATGAAGATCCAATCACATTTCCCATATATTATATTACAATGTATTTCTCTGGGTATGGAATCTTCACCAGTACAGAGGGTACAAGCCCATGCCATGCCATGCCAGCCTGCAGGTGGTTGGTAATTGGCCAATGGCATGTTGGTTCAGCTTATAGAAGAAACCCTCACTTATGTACTTATCAGCAGTCAGTATGACAGATCCAGGTGATCAGTGAGAGATCCTACACAGCATTAAATGAAGATTTATCCCAATACCCCGGCATAGGTCTGTGATTTTGGCACTTTAAATATTGCAAGCATTTCGGTTATTGGAATTTGTGTGTAGGGTGGCAGCATAAGTTCCACAAGGTGAACACATTTTTTTGTGACCCGCGCACCTCATTTTTCTGAAACACCAGATTGTTCCAAGTGTTTGATAAAAAGTTGAATTAAATTAAAAGTTTGATCCCAAAAATGCCAAAAGTATGACCACATTGTAGACCAACAGGAAGGTTAGGGGATCAGGAAGGGGCAGGAGATCACCTATCAGAGCTGCCATGGTCACCTACCTCCTCCTAGCCCTCTAACCTTCCTGTGGTCATACTTTTGGAAGCGTGATTAATTTCTTAATTCCATTTTAACGTGATGGCATTTACCATAAATATATCTTATTGAAGCTGTCAGCACTTCACAACCGGCTGAAATTCGGAGTCTGATCCAACCTGTGGGAGGCGAATTGTGCCAATCCTGGCATTTATTTGCAAATGTTTTAACATTTTGATCAATTAACTGAAAATTTCTGCATGAGCTTAGGTTACTCGCTGACACTTTGGGAGATGATGTAAATGCTGTGAAGGAATCAGCAGGATTTGCAGGCTGCCATTGCTTGACTCTTTTTGAAAATGCCACTTACCTGGCTTGCCCAATACTTTCACTCTACAATCAGAAGAGTAAGAAAATTATCTTTTTCATAATGAAATCTACAGCGGGCAGGGTTCGTTTATTGTAGGACCACCTGGAAAGCTTAGAGACCATCAAAGGTGCTGGGAGCTGGAATGCTGTGCATTTGGGGCCCCACTTTGTATTTACCAAGGGCCCTATTTTGTTTTAAACCTTCCCAGGCAGTAGATTGCATCAGAATTCAAGTGCTTCATGTTATATAGAATGAACAGAACGGACTGAACCCAGTGACCAAGGTCAGGCAGATTTCCTTTATGTATTTCCTGTCTCCAGGATGGTTTTATAGCCGGTGAATGCAGCAATTTGCATTGTAGGATGGTGCAGTGTGCATGGCGGAATCCCTACAGAAATTATAACGTTATGATGCCACCTTTATATGTTGGCACTCCAGCACTGGCACCAGACTCACAGAAATTTAAGAAATTATTGTTACCATTTGGGGAAACTCATACAATGTTGGTGAGTCCTAATTTGGGGTTTTCTAGGGACAGTTTTCCGGCACACGTTGGCATCTCCTATGGCGGTGACTAAAGGCAATCATGGATTCATTTACATGTTAATGATGACAGACTGGCACCGGCTATTTGTACCGCTGCCTCCAGGGGCCACAGGACTGACATTGAAATATGTTACTCACATCAAATTAAATTTATGTATGCTGGATACATTCCCTGCATCTCTAACATATATATAGAGACGGATCAATATGTAATGTGCAAAAAAAAAACACATTGCAAAGTTTTTATAAATTGCTCTGAAAAAAGACAAAAGTCACCTCCAAAACTTAGAAAATTCCTCATTCCTTCAACACAGGGGGAGGGGCATTGCAAATCATTTCTCTGAATAACTAAGTTTTATAAAGAATTGATGTGGATGACTCCGCTCACTATTCTAAAATGAGGAATACTTCTTTGTTTTGGGTTCCTTTGGACTTTTTGTAAGTTTTGTAATAGAGAAAAGCGAAGAGATAGAGGAAGGAGGCTTTTGTAGGCACAAAGATGTGGTGAAGATATAAAACAATTACTTTATTAATTTAGTCATATAATTATATCATAAGCAGTACACACATATAAACAAAAAAGGAAAACCCATTGTTTCAATCATCCTAAAAGGTGCTGATAGTTAGCCAAAGGATAGGAATTAGGTTTTGTTACAAACTTGTGTGAGTCACTTGAGTCATATAATGAGTTTTATCCCGACGCGTTTCACCTAATTAGGCTTCATCATGGGATTTTTTGAGGCTTTTAGACCCACAAGTCTTGTATCTGGTTTTTCCATCTAACCGAGATGATGAAGAGGTATTAGAAATGGCAAATCTGTGCTGGTGGCGTGACTATGACCCCTCTAGCTGCGATAATTGAAAAATACTTATGTGCTTTCAAGGGGATTTATGGGTAATGGATTATCATATTAACACTCCATTATTATTGGATGGTGGAAGATAAGGTAAATTGTTCAAATTAGGGCAGATTGGAGAAAGAAATAAAAGATATTTTGGTAAAACAGGAATTTTATCGCTGGTGATATATGGAAAAGAATAGCGTGTGGTGTCGGGTCGGGATGAGACTCGTTATATGACCCTGCTGACTCACACAAGTTTGTAACAAAACATAATCCCCATCATTTGGCTATCATCATCTTTTGGGATGATGGAAATGATGGGTTGTCCTTTATTGTTTATATTTGTGTACTGCATATGATATAATTATATGACTAAATTAATAAAATGATTGTTTTATATCCTTACCACATCTTTGTGCCTTCTTCCTCTAACTCTTCCATTGTCTCTTTCACAAACCTCAGACTATGCCAAATATTTAGGACTAACCACCTTGGTTGGGTTTTTGTCATGGTGCATACTCTTTCTGTAAATCTTTTAATAAACCTTGAGCAGCTCTATATTCCTTTTTTTTGAGTTTTTAAGGCTTATATGTGAATTCTAACTGGATCTATTCAGTGCTGGTGATCTCCTCTTTCAGGCTCTTCCTCTCTACATGCATTCTTTCCTGCAGCAGATGCATGGCATTGCTCTGACAGTGACCACAGTGGGCAATGTCATGTGTGTAGCAGTCTTATTTGCATTTGCCATTTGGAAAGTATTGCAGCCAGTAAATGTGGATTTTAGGAAGCAGGCCTCAATGCCAGGGCCAGGTGTGATTCTCTCTATGGGTTTCCTTGTGATTTCATTCATCTCTCCAGCTGCAATCTTCTCGTGCCCACTAGGGGCAGTGTTCACCCAGATGTCTTTCCCAGCTCGGTGCAGCGCTAAGTCTGGGAGATGCTGCTGGTGCACCATGATGTGAATGAACTGTGAATGAGAATGTGAATGAACTGTGAATGAGAGCTGATGTAATGTGGGTGCTCATTCAATGGATGATCTCAGCAAATGTTCCCTGAATTCTTTAAGACTGGTGTCCTACTCTATACACAGGCAATCTGCATGGAGTTTGTATGCCCTTCCTGTGTTTATGCATGGTTTATGCAGATTCTACCATTTCCACCCAATATTTAAAAGCATTCACCAATAGCTGAAATTTACTAATCTGGAGGAACGTCTCACCATCAACTTTCAAATCTCCACCATGATAAGGAAACCAACTGGAAAGAGAAGACTTGAATTTACTAGAGATCAAAAAGGGGGGGGGGGGGGGGGCAATTACAACATTAATTTACTTCTAAACAATGACAAAGCGGATACTGAAAATTTATGAATGTACAATCCAGTGCACATACTGTAAAACTAAAATCAGCTGTTGTCACCCCCTGACCACAATTTCCTGTGATTAAGGTTAAGGTTTTCAAATAGTAAGAGAATTACCTAAAACCTAATCCTTAGCCTTGCACAGAAAGAGGACCTGTACTGCAGAAGCTGTAGCTGAAAAGTATTATTGGAGGTCAAAGTACCAGTCACCAGTCTTGTCTGTGACATCCCTGCCGATAATCTCTGCTGCATTTTGTCTTTGCATGGAGGTGGCCATGATGGAAAAGGGACCGGACATTGCTTCCCCCCACATGGCTGCTGGGATAATGATAGAGGAAGAGGAAGCTCAGATCTGCAGAATGAATGATACAAAGGCAGGGAGATCTTTGCACCGCATGTCCTCAGGTACAACTTCCACTCCAGCAAGGAGAACATTGAGCAGCATGTTGGTGAAAATACCAAATTATACCCTATCCTAAACCTGGTGGGACTAACACCAGAGCCTGAGATCTCACAAAGCAGATATAACACTCTGAGGCTACAGATCAGCAATACCGAGATACAAAAAAAAAAAAAAAAAAAAACTGATTTTATATATAAAAAATCCCCAACGTTTATAATATTCTAGGTGTTAGCAAATTGAATGCCATTCTGTTCGGATTTATATCTAACCCGTCACCCCAAAATACAATAATGAATCCAATCTAATTAATATGACGATGGTGGTTATGTGTTATTTGTAGTTATTGTAGCTGAGTTTTGTGGGAGCTGTGACTCAGCTGAGTGCGCTGGAAGCTTTTGTGTGGAACACCTGACAAGGACATCTGATAATAATAAAAATTAAATCTCTACTTCTGTAAAGAAAATGAAACCAGAACAAATAAAATGCTTCCTCTTCATTAAATCCAGACCCCCCCCCCCCGCCTCCCCTTCATTTCATCTACCCTCCTATAAATCCTTCACTATTGCATACCGGTAGTTGTGCAGGCTTTTCTCCCAATGTAGAATAGAAGCTGCAACAAGTCAGATAGAGCTCCGCCTTATTTCCAGGCTGGAAGATATCCAAGCCTTTATCTATCCCTCCCCCACCTGCCTGCCCGTCACTCCGCTCCTTTCATTCAGCTTTCATTCATGGAGGCTCAGCATTCCACATGGGCGTTACCTATTTTAATTTCAGTTCTCTGAATCATTGAGGCATTACATGTGGATGTTACCTAGGATTGGTTGCATGCTAATCCACCCATCAAGGACCTCCCCCGAGGAGCCAGCCAACAGGTGATACTGAAGCTGTGATGTTTTAAAGAAGCAATGTACCGCACCCTGCCAGACCCCCCCACCAGTTATGAGACCCAGAGATGACATCACCAAATCTAATATAAAATATGTAATAAATGGTTTTATTTCTAAATGAATTTATGTGTTATTGAGGAGGAACCATGGAAGTGAAAGCAGATAAAAAATCTTAGCTCAAATATTTAAAGAAGAAAACACAAGTCATATAAACTTTCATTCCCGCCTTCTGAAAACTCCTTTAGGGGATCCCACCACAATAATTCCCAGTGCCATACGTGCACAAGATCCGATGGCCAATGACGGCACCATTCTTCTAAGAGATTCATAAAAAGAGGAAATCCAAAGGTTTCTATGTCTAAGACAAAACAGAAGGACACCACATCCCAATAAACACAGAAAGTACCAAGAACAAAAATGTTTAGGAAAAGTTGGATTTTTTAGGCATCAATGTTGTTTAAAAACATTTTCAACCATAAAAAACTAATTTCATAAGAGTCATCACAAGGTAATAACCATTCATTGACAGATAAAAAAATTCAGAAAATCTTCATCGTCCCCAAAAAAACCCCATGGGGCGTTACAATGTTTTGCAAAGATGTTACAATTGCAAAATGAGAGGGGGATTGTTTGTTGTTTAGGAAATGTAATTAAACGCGTTTCGCAGAACTAGTCTGCTTCATCAGGATTCTCATTAATTGGTCAGGACACAGAAATACAAAGACAGAGTAATATATAACAGAAGTAATAATCAAATAATTATTGGAAAGACTTACATTACCCATACAGAGTATACCGGTCGGTGAATTATTTCACCCTGGATGGGGCAAACAGGATGTTTTTTATGGTTAAAGATGTCCCACTTTTCCCGAACATATTTGTTCTGGGTATTTTCTTTTAGGAGATTGTTACAATGTAATTAAAATATTCCCAAGCATTAAGTGAGCCTTGCTGCCTGGCTCTGGCACTTTCGTTTGTGGGAAGGATGGAGGAACAAACTACTACAAGATTCTAATCCCCATAACATGCCTTGCTTTGTCCCGGAGTTACCCTTTATACGTCTCCAGTCTTCCATGGAGTCAGCGCCGTGCATGGCATGCTTGATTAGACCGATGGAGATCGAAGAACAAACCTCGTTTATATCATTCGCAATAGGAAATAAGATTTTTAAAGTTTAATGCCTTTTCATTCTCTGGGATTATTTCCAGTGTAAATAAATAAACAGAATGACAGAGAAATGGATTGCGGAGAGCTCGGCCGGGCCCGTAAATGGTGTCTGTTACTGGTGGCTGTCAGAGCGTGTCTGCGTGTGTGTGTACATATTTGTAGCGTGTGGCACCCTCCGTGTCACTATACACTGATGGCAGTTTGTAAAAGGTGTCAGCTGGGAGTAAATGGAGGGAATGCAGCTGACGGAGAGCGCAGAACGCGACACACTGCGCCCATGATGAATGCTGTTTGTTTTTAGATTTTTTTTCACTTTTGTGCTCCATCACATCTGAGGCTCGGCGCTCTGTTTGTTTTCTTCATGCTTTGTATTCATGTAAACACTTATCAGATCACCAGAAAGTGTTCCCGGATCTGCAGTACAGAAGATGAGTGTTCAGAAGCTGAGAATACAAT
>NC_092861.1:153065228-153066751 GCF_032062135.1 Pyxicephalus adspersus | reverse complement strand
CAGCCTATCCAATCACTAGAGACCGGTGACATCACTGAGAACACAGCCTATCCAATCCCTAGAGACGGGTGACATCACTGTGCTGGCACAGGACGAGGTAGGTTGGTTATATCCTTTACCCGTCTTGAGATAACAGGCAGAGGCGGGTGTATATTTATATTTGTGCGGGGGTGGAGGGGGTTTGATATTACCGGGTAAGTTTATTCTGGATATATAATGAGGATCAGATGTTGCAGAATTCATCGTTCTTTACATTTCCTTGCTGCAGGTTCTCCATGTGTAGGTGATGATATAAATAATAGAAATGTATTTTCTGGGACAAATCCCACAAGACGGATCTGATCCTTCCGGATGTGAGGAATAATGTAGAATCGTCTGCCCGTCCTCCCCCATTACACAGAATTATTCCCAGCAGGGCCATCGCCCTCCGATCCCCGGCTACCTTCTACATATGCAGAGCTTTTATATCTGTGTTTCTGGTGAAAGCGGCCTTGTCTATACATTCACTCAGATAATGCAGACATTTACATTCACCGCACACAATTTCCCGGGAACACTTCAGAGTAACAATCATCCCAAATCTTCCAATCCAGGCGCTGGGAACGCAGCCGCTCTGTGTGGGGTAAGTAGCATTCAGCACTTTGATCACAACAATTCCTGTCCTGGCCTTTCCCGCGTCTACAAATTCTGCAACAAATTCCATGACAATTGTTATAGCAGAGACACACAAGTGTTGTTTGTACAATGTAAAGTGGACCTGTCATCATTTCATGTAATGTCATTATAATGTTCTGGGATTGTATTTGCTTGCATGGAGTATGTCTGCAGTCTGCACTATAGGAAAACACTTGATTGCAGACAAGGACTGCTTCACATAGCTGTTCATTCAATGAGACTGATTTACCAAAGGAGTTCATGCGGTTCACTTAACCGAGGGCATTTACTTAGCTCAGTGAAAGTGGTGAACATTAGAAAATGATTGGTGCTCGGATATAATCCTTCATAACATGGATCCATCACACCTGTCAGCATTGTAGGTGCAGGGAGAGCAGAAACCCTTTCCCTGAACTTTGTATTCAAATCCCAGGACAGAGAGAGATAACAGCAGCACAAGACCCTGGCACTGCAGCTCCACATTTGTTTTGCAGAATTTCCTGGTTACATTATTATGCATTTTATATTATTTCAGCCAGGATCATTATCATTTATTGCAATATGGAGTCAGCAATTCAGAAAATCATTCATTAGACCTGATTTATTAAAGCTCTCCAAGGCTGGAGAGGATACACTTTCATCAGTGAAGCTGGGTGATCCAGAAAACTCGGAATGGATTTCTTTAAAGTCATTTCTTATTTGCTAGCTAATGTTTCGAAGCCTGGACCAGATCCATTCCAGGTTGGCTGGATCACCCAGCTTCACTGATGAAAGCGTATCTTCTCCAGCATTGGAGAGCTTTAATAAATCAGGGCCAATGTGTAACCTCAGCCAATAATCTAAGGAGTAATAATTCCAGTACAATGGGG
>NC_092861.1:153061016-153064367 GCF_032062135.1 Pyxicephalus adspersus | reverse complement strand
CAGTTTCTGCATGCTGCTCCACACGGCCGCACTGAAACCCTGTAAAGATCCTGAAAGCAACGAGAAGCATTTAGCTGTGTGGTTACTTTTGGAAGATTTGCACTGCAGCTGCATGTGAATGTGGTTGTATCTGGTGCCCATTGAAGAAGCCACCTGTGCACTTTCCTAACAAAATGTGAAAGGGCCCCAAAGATCTATATGTGTATAAAGTAATTTATCAATGTTTTCATGCATAACTAAGATTCTTGTATTGATGGCATCATTTTCAGACACTTTTTGGAACATTCAGAATTTATTGCCAGATGTTTTTGATTGGGAGCCAGTGTGCACCCTCTCCCAGCCATGTCTTCCTATGAGTTCATGGTTGCTGCAAGGACAATACTAGAGACAGATCAGCAGGAATGGGGGCCCAAGGCCAGGCAGCTACTTTGGGCTTCAGCTCTATTTGATTGACATTGGGGACACAGGATCTGATTTAGTTGCATTGTCTGTAGAGGTCCATGGACCCCGGTGATGGGTGCGCAGCTCTGACCAATCATGTTGCTTGTAGCTTCGTCCCCTGGACATCCAATGCCCCTTCCTGTCTGGATTGACTTGTAGATCTGTAGAAGTGAACCAAAGGAACTTCATAGGAGAATTCTCATTCTCCATCTCCTTATGGTGAAGATGGCAATGAATGTGAGAGGTGCTCAGGTTGGGTGAATCATATTATTGGACCTGGACGAGATTCAGTGATTCAGCAGAGAAAGGATTGAAACCTTGTCCTCTGAGATCCCATCATTGACGACATTGATCCCATTGAGTAGTGACGAGCAAGCTAATTGCAAAGCCCTGAACATGGAATTGTAACTACATCTGTGGGAGGATTGGGGTTAGGCCATGGGGGTGCTGATGGAACATGTCCCAAGTGAATCTTTGCATTCTACAGATCTGAACAATGGCAGCATAAAACCAGATTCCCTCTTTACTTATGACATCATGCACTGAAGCTGGGATTCTTCATAGCACAGCGGCTTTATCTCTATCAGTTTGTGCACCATTGTGCGTTGCTGGAGGGTTTTACACCTCTGAATTAGCAGCATTCAGGTGAATAGAATTCAGATGTCACCTCGGTCTATATGGTGGAGGTAATTGTTCATTTCAGAAAGCTCAGCATGAATTAATTATCTTCTGATGAAGTCTGATAGTCTGATGCTGACTTCTCTGCAAGGGTGACAGTGTGATGGGAGGGCAGTGATCCCCGTCTATAGTAAATGCTCAATGACAGGGGCATTAGAAGGGATTGGGGAAGGGGCAACTTGGCCAGGATTTGCCACAGGTCCATTGAACTGTCCATAATGTTTGTGAATCACATGGCAGCAAAGAAAGAGTGAAATCTGGGTGATTTATATTTACCCTTGCAATGAGTCCCCTGTGTACTGGAAGGGGTAATTGTTAAGTTTGTATTGGGGATGGTAATTAAAGTTATGTACTAACATTATGCTTTGCTTCCCCAGCATCTGATACCCTCCTCTGCTGCCTGGCACCCTGGGGTTGGCAAACTCATTTACAATGCAGGACGGTGCTTCCAGGAACCAATCACATGGTGAGGAGGAAGCCTGCGGGGTGCAAGAAATAGGGTGAATAAATATCAGACCCTGGCAGACCTCTTCCTATTCTGACCCCAAACCTGCTGATCACCTTCAATGCACTGGAAGTGGGAGCCGGGTCTCCTCATCCAAAATCAGTACCAGACCTCACAAATGGGGGTTGTAAGACTCCATAAGGAATTAGTTACCAACACTGGATCATCGCATATAATAAAATAAAGAATTCTCTTATTATATTAAACCACTGAAAAGCATTCCAATGAAGACAATCACCATACTGAACAAAAGTGTCCCCACTCCGCCCGCAGATCATCAGTCAGCCAGCTTTCAGCATCCTCGGCCCCCCTTTAGCTGAGATTTGCTTTTCTTAGCATCCCCTGCACTAGCTCTGGGGCTGCGCACTACTGAGGGGGATTTGCAGCAGCCAATGAGCAGAGTAGTTTCTGGATTCAACCTCCTGCCATTGGCTGCCAATCTTATTTATACTTCTCTGATTCTGGTTGGCTGGATCCTCAGCCTTGTTACCTGAGACTTGCTCTGCCACATTGGACCTTTTTGGATTCCTGACCTTTTTTACGTTTGCCCTGACCACAGTCTTATAGCCTCTTACTAGCAGCTTACCCCATACTTGATCTTGGGTCTCCCTACACTGGGCCCTCTGTTCCACTTGTCCCTGGTGGGGAAAGCCTGGGGGCCCCAACCAGGTGTTCTCCCTGCAGCAAAGTAGTCCGGGAGACACTAGGGTCTCCAGCCCCTGCGCGGCTCTCTAGTGAAGACCGGGAGACACACAGACTCCAGGTCCCAGGTAATCCCGCATCACCTACCTGGGGGGTAGCCCTATAGAAAAAGTATTGCTGACTGAACAATTCTCAAATTTGTTGGATGATTCCAGTAAATCAGAATATTGCAGCTGTTATGTATCCAAGTACCAGCAATATACTGACGCGTTTCACAGAACAAAGTCTGCTTCATCATGTGGTCCAATGGGTAATTCTCCCACAAGGACACAGTTGTCATTGGCTGCAGGTTGCCATTACTCCATCATAGATCTGTCTGTGACATCATAGGTCATGCAGCAGCCATTTGTCATTCGGGTTTAGTTATGGGGTCACCTCATCTGCATGATTCAGAATGTGATTGTGTTATTCCATGCAGCGCCTGGGTTTCCTGCAGCAACTCATATCACAGACTCCGCCCCCTTCACTCACGATAGATTGCTGGCGGGTACAAGCGCATTACACCCATAAAGCCGGCACCAGAAGATATTTTTCTGCAACACTTGAGTAATTCCAATTTTGAAATTTTTTTTTTAATATCCATTTTTCTTCATCGAGAAGTTCTCACCAAAAAGATTATCATTGTAAGTTCTCATCTCCTTTTCCTGCGTTTCAGCATCGCTGCGCCCTGTAAATGTCAGCTCTGCGCTGCTCTCCATATTCCTCCTCCCTGCAGCCTGGCCTGATATCATTTTATGTTGGAATGCATTACTCCGGCCGACGCGCTGCTTTGCATTTAAAGTGACTAATAGGCTGATATGTAATTTCTCCATTTCACAAAATATCTCATTCCAGATACCTGGACGGGGGGAGGCGGACGGGGAATGGGGACAATTTCTCCATATCGGAGGGAAATGATTCCGAGTGTGAAAAAAAAATAACATGACTGTCGGCATGAAATGTCACCAAGTCTGCATGAGATGCGCCTGAATTCCCAATGCACCGATCACAGCACTGCGCTCACCGCGCTGGGCCAAACCACCATA
>NC_092861.1:153049492-153059230 GCF_032062135.1 Pyxicephalus adspersus | reverse complement strand
GGGGGGGGGGATAATGGCTTTTCTTGCACTACCATCATCCTCACTATCATCATTATCATATTCATAATCACTATCATCATCATCATCATCATCATTATCATCACGACCATCATCATCATCATCACCACTATCATCACCATCATTACCACCATCATCATCTACACCATCATTATCACCACAATCATCATCATCACCATCATTATCACCACCATCATCATCGTCACAACCACCATCATTACCACCATCATCATCTACACCATCATTATCACCACAATCATCATCATCACCATCATTATCACCACCATCAACATCGTCACAACCACCACCATTATCACTATCATCATCACCATCATTATCAGCACCATCATCACCATCATTATCACCACCATCATCATCTCCACCATCATCACCATCATCACTATCATCATTGTCACCATTGACACCATCATCATCATCATATTCGTCATCACCATTATCATCACTACCACCATCATCACCATCATTATTATCATCACTGTCACCATTGACACCATCATCAACACCATAGTCATCATCACTATCATCACCGTCATCATCAACACCGTCATCATCATCACCATAATCACCATCATTATCACTACCATCATCACCATCATCACCACCATCACCATATTCATCATCACTTCCATCATCATCATCATCATTATCATAATTGCCATCATCATTTTCACCATCATCACTATTATTGTCACTAATATTACCATATTCACAAAGATCATCCTCACCATATTCATCATCACCATCATCTTCGTCACCATTTTCACCATCATCATTACCATCATTTTTTTTATTTAATATCAACCCAAATTATTTTCATCATCATTACCATAACCACTATCATCATCACTAATCCCCATCATCATCATCATCACCGCCACCCTTAACATTATTATCATTATCATCATCACTATAATCCCCATTATCACCCTTATCATCATCAAAAACATTATTATCACAATCATCATTATCAGCCTAATACTTATCATCATGACCACCATATTATTTATTCAGAGCTGCATTGGTGGGGATTCTCTGATCACTGTGATTGATCCCTCTATGCATGATTTGATCTATGAATTGCAAGGCAGAAAATGCCACAAAATTCCCACCATTCACCTGGCGTTTGTCTCACCATATGAATACATTTGTGACACCACAGTGACATCTTCTTATATCTCAGCTCATCCTGACAACAAGTAAAATCCATAAATCCAGTGCGAGCCTCAGACAAAATCTTCTAATCCGCTTTCTTCCCGCACTTCCTTCATTGGAGAACTCAGAAAGATTTACCGGGAAAAAAGTGTGACACACGCAGAGTGAATGATTGGAAGCCAATCAGAACATGGTCACCATCCCGCATCAATCACACACTAATATTATATATTTATATAGCTCTGACATATACCGCAGTGCTGTACAGGGAACACTGAGCCAGTCCTATCAGTCTTTGTACAGATGAGCTGACACTCTAATGTCCCCCCACAGTTACACACTATTATTATAGATTTATATAGCTCTGACATATACCGTAGTGCTGTACAGAGAACACTTAGCCAGTCCCATCAGTCTCTTTACAGAGGAGCTGACACTCTAATGTCCCCCACAGTCACACATTATTATTATACATTTATATAGCTCTGACATATACCACAGTGCTGTAGAGAGATCACTTAGCCAGTCCCATCAGTCTCTGTACAGAGGAGCTGACACTCTAATGTCCCCCCACAGTCACACACTATTATTATACATTTATATAGCTCTGACATATACTGCAGTGCTGTACAGAGTACATTGAGCCAGTCCCATCCGCCATATTCAGTCCTCAGCGTATTGTTAGCACATTATAGGCAGGTAGGTGGAGGGTCTGTTATGACCTCTTTGCACCAAGGTTGGTACTCCCTGATGCCCCCGTGCAGTAACTCATCATACACTGGCACATTATCCTCCCTTTTCCTGCAGCTGGCTCAGAAAGCTTTGTGTGATTTCGGTGACACGGGGTGAAAATTATTGGCTTGGTGACTTCATGAAATGATTCCAGATCAGATTGCCATGTTTGCCCGTCCTCTATCCACTTGTGACATTGAGACACATTATTCCTCGGCCTTGGCGTGTTACAAAACGTCTTTTTATAGAAAGAGCTGATTAATAATTACAAGCCGGCTCTATTAATTGCTTATTACTCCCAACATGCATTAATAGCGCACATCACCGAACAATGGAGCTGCATCCCGCTGCTTCTGTGAAGTTTATAAAGTGCTGAGACTGATATATCAGCAGAGGGGGCTGGGGGGTATAAAGGTCTCAATTCTGACCGAGGGGGGCTTATGTACACCACTCGCTACACCCAAATATCCAACGACCGCCACAGAGAAGAATTTAGGAAGTTATGACTTTCCTAAAGAGCAGAGCCCCCCTTATACATCTTAGACCCTTTTCTAGGAGTGTCCAACCATTGTATGTGATGGCCCAGCTCTTTAGCCCCTGTGCTCCTTACAGAACCTGAGGGGAAATGAAGGAGAATGGTGACAGGTATTCTCATTCCTTAAATGAATCCTAATACCTCCAGTTGCTTGGGGTTCTTTGATCTGTGGCCCATTGACGTCCAATTTGGTGGCACTGCATGGCTCCGGGGAAAATCCTTCTTAAAAGTCCCAACAGCAGGGCGCCATTTTTATCTGTCTCTAACAATGGCCACCAATGTAAGGGGCATCTTACCACCATCACTGTAACATACATTTTTCCCAAAGACCCTCCATTCTGGGGTTCAATGGATGACAAATGACTGCAACAGATTGCCACTTGGGTGTCAGCTCTTGGTGGCAATTTGCTGGAGAAGATGGCATCACAAGATGTCGGCACCCAACTGTAGTTTTAGGTCTTTTGATTGGCTACAAAGCTTTTACAGGTCATTGCTATGCCGTTAATACATTAAATAATTGGTGTGATGACAGTGTCTGTTTAAAGACACCACTCCATAGCGTGACCTTCTGGGGCCACACAGATCTAATACGCCCACACTCTCATGCAGCACCTAGGCAGGGGCTCTGTACCTCTTCCATTATCTGTAGACTCCACCCTCCTGGACACAATAGGGGGCCCCTGGAATGAACTTACCTTTCCCTCTACTCACTATTGAGCACCACTAAAAAATCTCTTCAATATCCAATAATTCTGGGAATGTGGAATGTCTGGCACCCCTCGCTGGTCACTGGTTGGCTCCGCTGTCCCTATATCACTCTTCAGTCCTTTGGTGATGTAGGGGTTTGCTGAAGATATCATTGAGGACCCATTCACATTTTTACTGCATTGGGGGGCTTTGCATAGTTGCATTAAAGTGGCATCCAAGATGTTGCACTGGGCAGTTTTATGAGACGTTCCCACAATGCATACATGTCACTGGGCCCTGATGCAGCCAGCCATGATGGTGGTCGGTGGGTAGGGTGGCAGGCCACTTGATATTTTAACAGTTACGTGGTACCGGCCTGACTGTCTCCAACCTCTTCCCCCCCTTGGGGTATCACTGGTGCTATAACCTCCTTGTAGTTACATGATGGAACCCAACATCAAAGGTGCCCAAACTTCAACCACGGCCATGGACTGACTCCCCCACCCATGAATAGGATTCCTCTCTCCTGACTGGAGGAAACTCTAACCCAATCAGAGACAAAATTTCCTGAAAACCCCAAGGAAAAGCGGTTAAATCTTTTAATGAAGGGTTATCAGCGGCTGCAGATCTTCTGTAGATGTATTACTGTAGCTCATACACATCAATATATAACCCACCGATCATTGCAGATTATTCAGTAGATGGGGGGCTGTGTTCACCGCAATCACTCCCATGCTGAAAGCTGAAAGTAAATAAGAAAACTACCCTTGTAGTGGGGCTGAAAAAGCAGTGTAGGGGTAAAAGCTTCCTTCTTTTAGGGTTTTAGTAAGAAGTTTGTGTACTTACCTGACTCTCCCATTGGTGTCCTCCGGTTGTGCGATCCCTGAAGCTTGTTGGGTGTTTGGGATGTAAAACGCAGGACCAACAATTGGGCTTTGTAAATAGGGACAGCAATGGCCCTCCAACAGCCCGGAGCCAGCTGGTGGGGGAACGAGGGATGAGGTAAGTACAGGGCCAGTTTTAGGGGGCAGAACCAATTAGGGAATTGCCATAGATCAATGGAAAGATTGGTAGGGAGTTCAGGAACCCGGAATGTTGTGTGTTTGGGCTGCCTACTTTACATCTGCTAAAAGCCACATTTGGATTTGGATAAGGGAAAGCCATCAAGAAACTCCAATCAGTGACATTGCCTAGGCTGATGATGTCATCAGTCTGCTGCAGGCAGGAGAAGGCACTTCCTCTGTCTCCTCTTCTCCAGTGATCAGATTGAAACATTGTAACTTTGTGTTCATCAAAAGTTTAGCGAAGATCTGCAGATATCAGGAATCTCGGTGCCGGCAGTCCAGGAAGTAAATGGTGACTCTGTATGATGATGCCTGAATAGTTATGGCTCTGTCCCCCAGATAAATAGATGAAGCAATTGTTGGAGGGAGTTCTGTGATCTCAGTGGGGGTAATAAATATCTGGAAGTATTACTGAGCATTTATGGACATAAATTGGACCAAGCACAAGATCTATATTTTGGTGCTGAATGCCGGTAAGTCATTAAAACATTCCATAAAGATTCACCGGGTATGATGATGTCTCCGGTTAGCGATAATCCCGACATCGGAGTACAAGGGGTTAATGAAGTCATTCCGCTCCAAGTCTCCCAATAACGCAGAAACGTTTCAACAATCTGGCTTCATCCGAAAAAATCTAAATGCACATAAAATTACAGATTCCATTTTGGCGTCTTCCCACAACTGAGCGCCAGCCAAAGTGGCCTCCTGGTACAGCGCCAACAGCGCAGGAAAACTCAGGCGGCTTTTTAAATTGGCCATCAAAGGAAAAATTATGTTTTTTGGCTTTAGAATTATGAAAGTGGGGGAGGGGTCATGTGAGGGGAGCGACCCCCAGGGGGACGCACGATTACTTTATGTAATGTCCCTGCCTGAGGAGTACGTGAGCTGCTGATGGGCCGACATTGCTGCAGGAGCTCAGATTATACTCCGGGTCATCGAGATGCAAGTGAGGGATTAAAGGAGAAAATAGACGTCTATGTACAGATCAAATACATGGTCAGTGGCCAGAAAAATAGAAACCCTACAAATAAGTCCAACACCTTATATTTATATACAGAATACTGATCCGGCACTGCTTCCTCCTCCACAATCTCACAAGACACGCTATCACCTTATATACAATGCGATTATTACAGGAAGGAAAATCAGCAGATGTCAAATCATACTCCATGTGCCTGTGTCTGTGGTCACCTGACCATCACCGAGATAATTATTTGCTGAACATCCAACCCCAAACCCTGGACCCCCAGGAGTTGTCACCCCCAATCCAATGGACAATAATATAGAGTTGCCACCCCCAAGTTAATGGTCATGAATATGGAGTTGCCAACACCAACCCAATAGACATGGTACAATAGTATAAAAAAGCCCCCCCCCAACCCAATGGATTTCAATATGGAGTTGCCACCCCCAAGTTAATGAGCATGAATGTGGAGTTGCTAACACCAACCCAATGGACTATGATATGGCGTTGCCACCCCCAACCTAATGAAAATTATTATGGAGTCGCCACTAGGGATGAGCAAGAAGGCCTCTGACAGTCTCGCAAAAATTTCTTCGAACTTCCAAGGCACGTGCCTCCAATCAGCTGTGACCGTTCAAGTTCCCACGGTCCCTGAGCTGTACTTATCAGTGATAAGTACAGCCCAGGGACCGTGCGAACCTGGACCGAGGGAACCTGCAGTCACAGCTGATTGGAGGCACATGCCTCGGAAGTTCGAAGAACTTATCACTGATAAGTACAGCTCATGGACTGTGGGAACATGAACGGTCACAGCTGAACTCATATGACCTCTCAATGGAGATTCTCTATTGAGAGGTCATATGAATTCAGTACGTCTGCGGTCACAGCTGATTGGAGGCACGTGCCTCCAATCAGCTATGACCTCAGGTTCCCATGGTCCAGGTTCACAATGATAAGCAACGATAAGTACAGCCCAGGAACCGTGGGAACCTGGGCGGTCACAGCTGAACTCATATGACCTCTCAAGGGACCGTGCGAACCTGGACCGTGAAAACCTGCAGTCACAGCTGATTGGAGGCACGTGGCTCCAATCAGCTGTGACTGCAGACGTACTAAACTTATGACCTCTCAATGGAGAATCTCCATTGAGAGGTCATATGAGTTCAGTACGCCTGTGTTACCGCCCCCTACACAAGGCCGTCACAAGGTGTCACAAGGCCGTTCTTGCTTACATGTTCGGTAAGCGAGAAAGGTGAGATTCGCTGTGAGATCAAATTTAAAGATTTTGATCGCTCATATATATATGACATAGTATGGAGTCAACACCCCCAACTCAATGGGCATGAATGTGGAGTTGTCACCCCCAACCAATGGACATTACTATGGAGTTTCTCCCTCTCTCTTTCAAAGCCAATAATATTGAGTTGGCCCCCTAAAACACCACTCCACTCTATCTGGAAGGCTGTTCCCAAGATTTTTAAAATGGAGCCAAATTTTGTAGGAAAACATTGTGAGCAGGCAGATCCATTATTAGGGGCAGGCACCTTAGTGTCCCCTTGCACCAGCCAGGATCTGTCTGCATCATATTAAGAAGCACAGAGACCCAGTGCTAAGCCATGGCATAAAGACAAAATGTATAATTACAAATGTCCTTCTCAGAGTAACGAGGGGGGTGGGGGTGAAACCAGAGATATAGATTAAACTTCACCTTTAAGTGTCCCAGCGGTTGTGGATATGAAAATTCTTTTAGAACTTGGAGATCGTCCAGCTTACATTATAAGAAGAATAAATTGGCCTCTGCGAGTTCACAAGTATTTGATTTGTGCAGAAAAACAATCATTTCTTTTTTAATAACTTACCTTAAAATAAACTTACCTGTCTGTCCCGAAATGTTAAAGCACCCTCACCTCTCCAGGTGCCAGCATCTTCTGGTCTTCTTCAGGATCTTTGGTCATTCTGATTGGCCAGTCATACGTTATTCCCATGTGCCTGGTATTGCCTGGTATTATTTTCACAACATTGTTTGCATTAAATGCAGCTGCTATAGGTAATTTCTACTTCCAGAATCTTAGATTATCCTGCATGGAATCATCAATCGGGACAGCGAGTTCCATCATTTCAGATGTCCGGAGTGGGATCCTAATTTCAGGAATATTAATGGAAGTTCAGATTTGTTCAAAATGCTTTTGCTGGATTGGATCCTCAGGTTATTTCTGCAGCTGCCAGTCCCACCAGGTCCCACTCTTCTATCCCCGATTTTATTTGGCCACGGTTCTTTTTTTTTTCATCAACTCCTCCAACGGGACAACCGGGAGCCTTGCAAACCGTTATTTGCTATGTTAGCACAATTGCTGTGCTTGGTGTGAGTTTCTAATGAATTTAGAGGAATTTCTGGATGGTAAATAAAAACCTATGTACATTTTTATTCAAGTTCCAGAAAACAGCAACTGATTGCACTTTTCAGGTGTTTACTTATCCTTACTTATATTCCCACCTAATCAGTGTTCCTTCTATTCCTTCACTGTCCAATCAGCAGCTCGGGCAGGTCAGGTGCTGTAGAATGGTGAGATTCCTGACTTGGCTATAAATATTCCGCATGGGGTGGGAAAGATTTGGGGTCTCGAGAAGGGCGCGATGTCAAAGATGAGGGGTGGAGTAACATTTGGAACCTCATTGGTAAAATGCCAATCTCTGGGTGAGCGGCCTTTCCTTTCTTTCCAATTTCTTGATCACTCCCATAGATAAGGATATCAGGATTTTTGTAAAATGACTGCATGCATAGGGTGTCAGGAACGCATCGGGAACAATATAGACGAGGGGAGTCTGTGAAGGTATTTAGCTAACATTTGGGTATTGAAGATGCTGATATGTTTCTTGTATTTCATAGAAGTGTTATTTAATTTTTTTTTTTATGATAGTGTTATTTTATTGTATATAATGGTATTGCTAAAGAGTACCAAATGTAATGTCCAGGAGAGGAGTTTGTACTCTTTTCAAGGATACAGTTACCTAGCCTGAAAGTCAGTGACACCACACATTATAAGAATATTGACTCTAATCTAAAGCTATAATCTATATTCTAATATGTTCCAAATAATATGCTTATCTTATCAGTGTTTATCTAGATATATTGTGAATACTATGTTACACCGTCTGATATTATATTGAGCGATTTGTTCATTATGTGCAGTTTTGGTTTTAAAAATCCCCTGATGAAGCCTGAGGGCGAAACGCCTTGGGAGCAAAGACAAATTTGTTTTATGTTATTTCGATCCCATGTGAAATTGTAAACACGGGACCAAACATATACCAACTGGCATAGGACATCAATGTATAGTGGAAGAAAAAGTGTAGTAGGTCTATGTTTAACTTAGGCTGAAACATGTTGAAGTAAAAATCTTTCATTTTAACATTATTTGGTTACTACAAAAGCCTTTCTTTTTCTTTATCTGCTTAATTACTAGTGTTATTGGTATTTATTATTTTTGTATAAAGTGTTATTGGTATTTATTATTTTTGTGTAAAGTGTTATTGGTATTTATTATTTTTGTATAAAGTGTTATTGTTATTTATTATTTTTGTATTTATATGTAAATATATTTTTATTAAAAAAATTCCAGTTGTTTGTTGCTTGCAAGCTTTTAACAATAAGGAAACGTTCACTTGGCTAACCAGTCTAGCAGAGAAGACGCACCGATCAGAATGGGATTCAGATTCTGTGCATACATTTCTTTATATCCTGAATTTCTATTTGGCTGCTGGAGGTCATTTATCTGGAACATGGAGATTTTTGGGCAATATTTTTGGACAGCCATCAATGGCTGATTTGGCAGATGTTGGTTCCTGATGGGCATTCTATACCAGGTCTTTCTGTTAATAAATAGGGAAATCTGTTGACAATATTCTAACAACAAAATATTCATTTTCATCCATGTATAGAAACAGAAATGAAGTCCCAATTATTTTATGAGCTCCTCTCTCAGTAGTTTATCTCCATTGCAAAAGTATCTAATTTCTTTAAAAAACTGCAATTACAGCGGAGGACGAGCCCACAAAAGTTGTCTCCTGTAAATAAGAATTCTTGTAGCAGACCGAGGACTGATTAATACAAATACTGCCATGGCAGCTCTGAGCGCAGACAGACATTATGCCGAGCCAGAGCCATACGGATGAGGAAAGACTAATTAGCTATGTAAAACAATAGGAATTCTAAGGGGAATGTTCCAGAATCATCTTTAAAGCCTTCCCCGCTGTGCCGAGAGGTAACACCTGCAGATAAAAGATAATTAAGTTTTTCTAGTATTAATAATTAATTGTCATTAATTAATACTGTTGCTGTTGTACACTGGTAGTTTGGTAAATTGCTTATTATGATCAATGTAGCGCACAATGGCGAGATGTGACTCCTGACAGTTAATTAAAGTTGCTGGGCTGAGTTTATATATTGCAGGGATTGCGGTGTATCGGGTCATAGCGGGGAGGGGTGGCGGAGGATCCTGGGCCTGCTCATGGAGAGAATTTACTGCTGTCCGCTGATTAATAAGCAAAATACACGATGTATATTA
>NC_092861.1:153032594-153047737 GCF_032062135.1 Pyxicephalus adspersus | reverse complement strand
ATAATTATTAACTTATTTTCATTGCATCGATTATTCTTGCTGCTGCTTCGATATGGGGTGCAGCACTATGGCATTTCTTAAAGGGGGCCTTTTACCACATTAGTAACATTATAAAAGTGTAGCTAACCCTTTTATAAAATGGAAAAAATATGTATTTCATTTTGTTTACATTTTTTGGGAAAAAGAGCTCCCCGTTTCTTACGTCTTTACCATCACCGGGAACCCACAGCCTTCCAGGATACTTGCACCATATATCCTGGGGGGCTGTGGTCTTGTGAGCTGCTCCTTCTACGCATGCATCAGAGGCTTTCCTAAAATGTAAAAAAAAAACAATTCCCAATCTCACACATTTTTTTTACATTTGGAAATAGATTTCTCCCAATATTGTGCCTGTGTCTTTGGGCGATCTAAGGAAGAACCCAGAAATAGGAAGGAAGAAGATAGAGGTGCTGGACGGAGTACAAAGATGAGGGAAGCAAAGCCGCGCAGGACTCACTGGGTTTGGTTTGTGGAGGGATCAATGGATTTTCACAGGTAACAGTAAGTGATTTTTTGTTCAACTTTACCCCTTTGCTATAATTTGAAACACTCCCTCAGCAGCAGTGCCTCTACACAATTCACCCGAGAACCTTGGATTCCTCTTCCATAATAAGGGAATTCTGTTCTGATGTAACTCGTACGGTCACCAAATAATAACGTTCTCAACAAATACCCTAAGGAAACACGAAGGGATTGGCGAACTTTAACCTTTGTTACTATACAGTATTTGTATAGCGCCATCATATTACGCAGCTCTGTACAAAACTTGATAGTCATGTCCCTCAAAGGAGCTCACAATCTAATGTCCCCCCATAGTCATTAATGTAGTCCAAGGTCAATTTTGAGGGGAAGCCAATTACCCTTAATTCATGTTTTTGGTATGTGGGAGGAAACCGGAGTACCCGGAGGAATCCCACACAATTACCGGGAGAACCTGCAAACTCCATGCAGATGTCCTGGCTGAGATTTGAATCTGGGACCCAGCGCTGGGCAGGCTGAAGTGCTAACCACTGAGCCACCGTGCGGCCCTTAACCCGGCCACCATTTACTAAATTTACAAGGAATCCATTATGTATCATCCATTGGTCATGGTTACCCCATGAAGTAATGGGGATGACCACTGATGACCATTGTATGTATTCACCAATGATTGGTTTTGCTGTAAGATTCACCTGAATATTAATACAAGCAATTGCTGCCTACAAACCCACAGCTTTTTCTCTCTTTTGTAAAAAAATCTCTCTGAAAGTTCTGCTTTATTTCGCATTTCATTTTTGAAGAACTTAACTTTTCCTGTATCTGCTTATTTTTGTTCTCCAAGCCTGCAGATTTTTTGGATTTGTCCAATGTTTTTAGGTGTGACCCAATACCTTATGGGCCCCAAAGTTTGTCCTGGGTTTGGAATATTAAAGATAACATTTAAATCATTGGCACTCTGCAAAATAGATTGCTATGTGGAACCAGTGATTTGTACAGCGCTGCGTAATATGTTGGTGCTTTATAAGTAAAGGATAAAATTATTAAGTGCCGCATAGCCTAGCGCTCTTTTCCTGGCGTCAGATTTTCCTTATCTTTGGCAATTCTTGTGTCCCCAGTCGCCTCGCTATGTCTTCTCTGTGACAAGTTACCAAAGTGTTGCCAAACCCGGGATCAGACAGGTCCTGGGCGCTCATGTTAGAAAATCATTTAAGAATCATTACAAGAAAACCCCGAGGATTTATGTTCTCCGAAGCCTCCATTATATGCATAGCAAATTAAGATTCCTGAGTGATGATGGGCAACGATTCCAGACCGCAGACTGATCGCAGACATAAATCCACTCGGCCCGGAGATTCTGCCATGACAGTCTGGAAGGAACAATGCACCAATAATACCGATTATGTCACCATGAAATGTGCCTAATGATAATTTCACCTTCTCAATGGCTGCGAAGAATATGACGGATGTACAAAAATAACGGATAAAAGCTTTTCTAATAGACTTTGCATGTCTGATCCCCACATAACATTCACTATTCAGCACTCCGGGTTGGGACTTACACGCTGCAAGCTTATCAAAGTCACATTTGTATCCTCAGCGTAAGGCCTGAGCCAAAAGTGATTCTGCATCAATAATACTACTCCAAAACCAACTATAGCAAAACTATTGTATTCTGGTAATGGACGCACTCAGCATGAATTTATATCTTCTTACATTGATTTATTTCTCCAGACTGTCCAGCAAAATGTGAAGCTAGTCACTGGGGTGTAATCAGTGATCTCTCGCTTTCTCCTGATTGGACGCTACAAGCACTGACTCAGCTAAGGAGACCTAGATCTCTGCACAGATACCACTGCTTCCACACAGATATCTAGGATTCTTTTCTGCAGCATACTTGCACTGTGGTTACAATAAAACTAATATAAACCAGCATATCAGATAGAATCCTATCTTCTCAGTTGATCCAGAGGAAGGTAAAAAAAACCCTTATAAAGCTTGGATCAATTTACCAGGGGAAAACATTCTTTCCTGATTTCTTGAAGCAATCAGATGTTTGGATCTCTTTTGTTTTTAAACTTGCCCAGTTATATTCCGTGCTTCTAGAGAATCATCCAGTATGGTTGCAGTATAAAGGAAGCCAACTGTTCAGCTTTGTACTCCTTTGGATGCTTCTGGAATGTACTTTACGCTGAATCTTCCATTGGGCTTTAACATATTCTTTGCTGGCAGCATGATGGAAAGTCGGACCGCTTCTCTCACACACAAGAAGTTGTTTCTCGATCAGTCTGGTCTCTATTCCTCAATATTCAATGGAACTTCTCAGGGTGGCCGAGAGCTGCTGATTGGCAGAGTGTCCGGGGGGTAAGAAGGATAACCCTGGGGCTACTACTTAGAGCAGCAACCTGGCTTTCATATGTGCTGCGGGCATTATGGTATTGTAAGCCTTTGCTGCACCTTATAGGCAGCTGACTGCACTGAAATATTAAATACAGAATCTCAAATTGGGCTTCATAGTAAACTACGGCCCACCGAGCTCCCTATAGGGCCCATCTATATATAATAAGAAATGATATTCCCACAAACAGCGTCCTCTCAGCCGAGATATAACACGGAGTGGCGAGCTTGTAAGACCCAGATGACAGCAGGAGACCTTTGATGTCAGGCCCAGAGGGAAATATGTGATGTGAGGAGGGAAACATCACAAATCTTCAGATGTTCCCGTGTTCTTTGTTCAACATCACTCAGCGGGTTTTCTGAGAGGAGCGTCTGAGAGTCATTTCATTTTATTGCAGGGATAAAATGGCTTTCACCCTTCGGGGCTTTACCTGGAGGCCTAACATGTCCTCTCCGACACCTTCCCAGTGCTTGGAACATGGGGACATCTTTCCTTTCTCCATTTGGCTGAAGTTTTGCAGCACTTACCTCATTTCCCACTCCACAGGCTCCAATGCTGCTGGAGGCCTGGTTGGTGCACTTACCTGCATGCTGAGGAACTTCCCATATGGGACCCCCCATACCAGATCCTTATTTTAGCAAGGATACCGATACTTCATGCCGGCTGGTAAACCTCCTCGTTCTTTAGGTATATAACCCTTCATATCCTTCCCTGACCCCTGGTAAGTCTCTGTGGGATTGTGGTCTCTGCTCCCGCAGCACAGGGAAGATCTGATCGAAGTCTTATTGCAAGCCCAAGTCATTTCCTTCTATCAGCAATGGGATGACAATTGTTTTATTGTAGAATGATCTCTATAATTCAGCAACAAGCGTCCTTTCCATTGCTGGGCCAACTTTCCATCAGTCGAAGAAGAGAGATTCTGTTACAGTGCAACAGTGGGGGAAAAAATTCAATTCTCAAGCCGCCCCTTCTTTAAATCTGCCCCCATCCTCCCCTTTATTAAATCTGCCCTCCCCCCAGCCTCCCTTTCAATAAATCTACCCCCAGCCTCCCTTTCAATAAATCTACCCCCAGCCTCCCTTTCAATAAATCTAGCCCCAGCCTCCCTTTCAATAAATCTGCCCCCAGCCTCCCTTTCAATAAATCTACCCCCAGCCTCCCTTTCAATAAATCTGCCCCCAGCCTCCCTTTCAATAAATCTACCCCCAGCCTCCCTTTCAATAAATCTGCCCCCAACCTTCCTTTCAGTCTGGTTCCTCTCCTGGACTGACATTACTTTCATTTCTTTGCACGCGGTGAGCTTCTTAATTTGAACATTAGAAGCTGCAGCATGTTGATCAAATGCAAATGCCGAGGTATTTTAAACGGGGGCTAGGGGGTGAAGTGGAATTAGATAATAATAAGTTCATTGTTAGGGGCATTTGTAAGCAGAACTAAAGTTCAAAAAAAAAAAAAAGTGAGCAGGCAGCTTATTTATTTCAGCGGGCACAGCCAATATCTCTTTCCTGTGTGCAATTCTTTTTAAATCCACTCACCTGTCCTTACACCACCATGGGCAGGCATCTTTTCCGGGTCCTGGTCCAGGTATTGGATCTTCATCATCTTGGTTGGCCAGGCCAGAATGACGGAACTTCCGCTCATGCATGCCGGGGTTCCCCCATTCTGGGGGTCATGCATTGAGCTGCACAGCTGGGTGTTCATTACAAAAGAAGGAAGCGATCAGCCGGGTGACCTCGCCAGTCCCAGCTACAATAAGGAATCCGCTTTGTATATTGGATTTCATTTATTTCCCATAAGGCTGTAATTTCTGATTTCATGTGCGGAGGATTCCATAGGTGAAGCCCCCCATATCTCTCCTCTGTATTTCACATCACATATATTTTACTGTCCACTCAGCTCCCGCTAAAAATATCTGCTGCAAAGGAAAATCACCGGATGGACTTTACTAAGTGATGCTGTGTGACCGGACACCCCCAGCTTCCCGGTTATTACTGCATGAGCCCGATTCATTCCTGCAAGCAGCCGCTTTCGTTTTTTGGGGTTACTTTTTGTTTTATAAGAAGTTGAAACCCAATTATCACCCACAGAGGCTGCACGGATTGAAGAACTCGTGGCCCGAGGCTTTAATTAAAGAGTGACTCCAATAAACACAAGAGATTCATCAATGTGAACTAATAGCTTTATATACACCGAAGGATTCCGAACAGAAGAGATGTGACCTAAAGAAACCTTCAACAAAGTTTTTCAAAAACATCAACTCCTCTCCTCAATTCTCTGTTTCTGTGCCACTTCTATCGGCTGTTTCCTGCTGTGTAACACAAAGCAATAGCCGGCTGTCAAAATGACAGCTGGTAATTTCATTGCATTACATAACAGGAGAGTCAAATTGCAGCCACTCCTATGTGAAATGCCACTTGCACATAGTTTATAGTTAATCTGGAAATACAATCCTTCAATATATTTTCATTGTATTTACTGATGTGGAATGTAGACGTGACATTTTATAGACATTTGACATCAGTTACAGAAACTTGAATTGTGTAGCTCAGAGACTTTTACCTCCCCTTTCCCCTATACAGACACCACACCAGTTTGGGGTAAAAAGGCTTGGCAGCTGTTATCAAAACACATTTATATCCCCTATATCAAACCACATTTTGTTAACCAAATATATAAATATAACATTATACCAATACCTTGACTTTGTAGTGTCACGTTGTAAGTCCTCGAAGGTCCTAAACCCCACCAGAGCCCCCCCCATTAGAGTCTGCCAGTCACATTACATTATTGCCTCCAGCCGCCCTACACCACCTGGGGAGCGCATATCAACTCCAGCAGCTGATAAACTCCCACCCACCGCCATTGGGGTCACCACCTCCTGACATAGCCACTTACAGGGCCTCCATACCATAAATGGGTTCACCAAACCAGGACCCCCAAAAAAACACTGCCTCGAGGACCCCAAATATCCAACTCAAAAAACACAAACCCATCGAGAACAAATTGGAAGTAGGGTTGGGGAACTTTCTTCCTCACTGTCCTGCTAAGAAAGACTTTTTACTCAACCCCCCACCATTTCCAACCAGCAGTCACTTCCTCTCCCCCCCGAATATGTTATCCAATTATTATTATATATTACTGTAATTTTCGCTGTATAAGACGCACCCAATTTTAAAGGAGGAAAATCTAGAAAAAAAAGATTCTGAAAGATTATTCTCCTGATCACTCATGTGCCATTCATACCGGTATTCTCCTTCTGATCACTCATGTGCCATTCATACCTTTTTTTCCCACTGTACGGCAGTTAGGGCAAGGATCAGCAGGGGGCGCTGTGCCAGCTTCTTTCGCTCTGCACTGCAGCCAGGAGGAGACACACGCAGGATCGGGTATCGGGTGAGTATATTATTTTAATTATTTTATAACACATTTGTCGTATAGGACGCACCAACTTTTCCGTGCGTCTTATACGGCAAAAAATACGGTACCTCTTTATATAT
Organism: Pyxicephalus adspersus; assembly: GCF_032062135.1. NCBI lineage: Eukaryota > Metazoa > Chordata > Amphibia > Anura > Pyxicephalidae > Pyxicephalus > Pyxicephalus adspersus. Next base: position 153,041,326 of record NC_092861.1, on the reverse strand, counting down.
TACCTCTTTTCGGCTCCCCCTGTGCACCTAGTCATGCACCCCCTACATTCCTCCATGTTCCATTCATCGCCAGGCTTTACTTTCATTCATTTATAACATTTTTTATTGGAAATATTCCAATTCTTTAATCCTAACCTTATCCCTTCTTAACTCCTTCCTCCCATTCTCCTCTTAGCTATTTTTATAATTTCTATTTTTTTAACCATAATTGTTAAGATGTTTTTATTATTATCAATATTTTATTCCCTATTTTAGCTAAATACTATAATAACTTTCATGTCTTACAATTCTGAATAAATCTTAAACACGAGGTACAGCGATGCCGAGTTATTCTCCCGCAGTCACATGATCTCCCGGATACAACTCGGTGAAAAGGTTTTCCAAAGCGATCTTCTATTTAAACAATCAGCGTATGTTCTCCTTCCACATTTTAAAAGTCATTTCTTTGTCTTTAATCTCCTTTACACCGAGAGCCATCGGCCCGGCTTTGAAATGCGATCAGAGCGGTGAAGTCCTCGCTCATTATCTCCATTTTATCCAACGATTATAAAAGTGATATTTTGGGGAAATCACCTCATCAGTCCAGCGGAGGGGCCGGCGGTTACAGATTTCCCACTGATATTTATTTATGTATTTTCAGTTGTTGCTAAGAGACCGATAAACGATCCGCACAACGCTATGCCAATAAAGTTTTTTTTTTCCTCTTTGAAGATTGTGCAAAGTGCTTTGAACTTTTTCATCCTTTAAGTTTCAATAGATTTGACTTTTCTTCTTTTATATTCGGTTCTGAGGATTTTTTTACCTTGATTATCTGGTGAACCTGATGGCAGGACAATGGTGTGGATGGTTTCTGATTTGGATGATTTGTTTTCATCTTACTAATAAACATCATCAGAAAAGTTCAGTAACTTTGTTCTCCAAGTAGATGTCGACCCAAAGGCTAAAATCTCATAGAACATGTTACCTGATGACTTCATTGCAAAAGTTGTATTTAATCCTTTAAGACTTTTCCAGTGCTGCCCCTATTCTCTGGAATGGTCTCCTCGTCCTGTTCAGCTTGCTCCTACTATTTGCTCAGAGCCCTCAAAACCCAACGCTTCCCCCTCACCTACCCGTCTTCTTCTGTCTCCTAAACCCTCACTACTTCCCACCATTCCATGTCCCCCTCCTATTGTGTGATACTTCCCCCACCTTCTAGATTGTAAGCTCTTTGGGTCAGGGTCCTCTCCTCCTCCTGTGTCACTGTCTGTATGTGTCTGTCATTTGTTATCCCTATTTAATGTACATCGCTGTGTAATATGTTGGCGCTATATAAATCCTCTTTAATAATAATAATCTGCAGCCATCATAAGAATAAGGTTTGGTGGTCCTGGCATGAAGCTGCCTCCTGACCATTCTCTGTCCCAATGGTGCTCCGGAGCTGTTACAATGACAATGGAGGCTACAAGTGTCCGTGTTACACAGCCGTGCTCCATGATAGAGGGAATTTCACAGAGCGCTGACAGTGATACGGACTTTGTATTGTTATAGCCTAATAGTCTTTGTTTGTAGCAGGAATGGTGAGGCTTTCGGATTATTCCCCCGGAGAGCCACCTAAGAGTTAGCCAAAAACATTTGTAGTTTGTGCCCTTGTGAACATCTTGTGTCCTCCTTCCTACACTTGTTGGAGTGACCTGATAGGAGGAAAGTTATGGCTGTTATGCCCTGATTGGTCAGGAGAAAGGAAGCCGCTGGTAATATACAAAATATATTCTCATACTAACAATTGCAAGTTTTTTCACATTATAATGTAACGAAGAGCTAGAAATGGTCATGCAATGATTTGATTGGTTGCGATCAGTATAAAATTTCTGATATCATAGCATGAAGTGCTGACATTTTCTGGATACACATAAAGAAATGCCAGCGACTCCCTGACTGACTCTTCCCAGTTAGAAGACAATCTGCCCTCTGCGGGGTAAATGGAGTCGTGTGATCTTACTGATAGAAAGGTTCCTGTTTTGGACCATTGTACCCATCCAATAAAGATAAGTACTACGTTTTAAATAATCAGTGCGGAATGTTTTGTGTCGTGCTTTAACCCGTCCTGACACTTGTAGTTCCACAAATACCTCCACCTTGTTACATTGCCCCGTGGCTCCGGAGGGTATTTTGTGGCAAAGGCAGAGGCATTTGGCATTCATTACACAAACACTATGCACACAGTATTTATATTTATTCATTGGGTTGCTACAACCTTTTGACTTGATTTCACATTGTTATAACCAGAACTATTTAAACCCGAATGTACATACACGACTATACGTCATATTTCTACAGAGTAAAAAAAATAGATTCCCAAGGCAAAGATTCAGATAAATAAACCCCATCCCTAATTGGAATACAATAAGGTAGAGAACCGAAAGGTTCAAAAACATGGGACTGGGGCAAGATCATAATCATTTTTATAAAAACAAAAATATTTTATTAAAAGATGATAAAATAACATATTCATGCAAATGATAAAATCAATACAATAAATAGGTCCAGACACCTTGTATTTAATGTGATCCAAATAGAAAAACATTTTTATGATATTGCCCTGTTCACTGTTTGTGAACTTTTTGTTTCTGTTCTCTATTATACTTCATATTCCTGCCAACATTCCGAATTTGTAAACAACAATGAACATAAAAATAAAATATTCAAGGGACTTTTAAGGCAGAATTTCAACCTCATTGATATAATTCAAGCTATATAAAGCAATATGTTTTATTATAATACAAAGATACTTATAAATATGAAATCAATTAGTAAGCCAATCTCAATATAAGTCCACTTCCTAAGGAATAAAATGAGATACAATTTGTGTATCAATTTCTGGTAGCAATGGCCCCCTAAACTAATATTGGCATAAGGAACCCATACTAGATTCTATCAACCTCTAATTTTCATACAACGATTCTTGGCAGGTCTCCTAGATAGCCTTAGCCAGCCTCCGGTATTCCTCCGAATCACAGAACCAAAATTGTCCTCAGTGATGGACACCTTCCTCCACTCCTACCTTAGTCCAATGGCACATTGGTTTTACATATGGTGGAAGAGAGAAATGAATAGATTGAGGGGCTCCTCACTTATTGAACCCAGGACTGCTAATCTCACATGCTCAGGATCTAGGTATAAAAGTAATGAACAAGGCGAAACCTTTAGTTGAGTCACCAATTATGTAAGACTGAGAGGTCATCCAATATGGCCATGTTAGTCCTTATGGTTGTAGAGTCAGCCATCGTCAAAGTTATGTTGGTTGGTTGGGTGGTTAGCACTCTGGCCATTGCAGGTTCTCCTCGTTCTGTGTTAGTTTCCACTGGGTACTCCCACATTCCAAAAAAATGCAGTTAAGTTAATTGGCTTACCCCAAAAATTGACCTTAGACTGTATTAAAGACATATGACTATGGTAGGGAGATTAGATTGTGAGCTCCTTTGCAAATGACATGACTATGGACTTTGTACAGCACTGTGTAATATGTAAGTGCTATATAAATACTGTGTAATAATAATAATACATAAGCCTTGGCATTGGTAATTGTCACTGAGCTACACTAGGTTCCAAAGTTTATGGTCAACTATTGAGGTGTGTATTGGGGGGCAAGAACCAGACTTAGCATTTTAAGAAAAGTTAAATATCCCTTAATGGAGGGGAAATTCAATCTGTGTGGCTGGAGACCTCTTATATAAATGTTTAATCCCCAAAATAAAATTATATATTGACGAATATTGGATGACAAATATCCCATGAGAACAGGTCTGCAGGCCACTGGTCTTCTTCCACTTCCCATGTCACTGGGCCTAATTTATCAAAGCTCTCAAAGTCTAGAGAAGATAGAGTGAACCAGGGTGATCCAACTTAGAATGGATCTGGTCCAGGCTTAAAAATATTTGCTTAAAAATTACTTAAATATAGATAATAGCAAACATCCACCCAATCCAAGTTTGCTAGATCACCCAGGTTCTCCCATGATAGTTTATCTAATCCAGTCTTGGAGAGTTTTGATAAATCCGTCTCTTTGTGTCCAGCATAATTTGTCTCATTGCTCCACTGCTTAACCATCCCTGGTTCTTCATGGTCCTGGTCCTGGTCCTGGTTATTTCATCATGAGGTCAACAGATTTTGAATTCACATTTAGCTGATGAAACATGAGAAATCAGAGGATTTGCTCCCGGTAATGTAGGTGTTAGGAGACTTCTGGCCAGCAATCCAAAAAGGTGTCCCACTGTAGTAGATTGCACCCGACCTATTTCCTCCGGCAGCAACGCTGGCAGTAGCAGAGGAGGTTAGGAATTAGTACACTGGGGCATGCAGCATCCTTGTTCCCCTTTAGCTGTGTTTTCTCTCTCGGCATCCCCTGCACTGGGACTGCACAGCTGAAGGGGATTTGGAGCTGCAGCTGATTAGCAGAATGATTCCTGATCAATCCCATGCTGCCATTGGCTGCTGGCTCCTTATAGTCTCTCCGCTCTCAGATCCCAGGGCCCGTTGCAGCGTTTAGCTGCGCTGATCTGTGCTAGAGAGATTCTCCTGTGATTTTCTGTTGCTGACCATTGCCCGTTTCCTGACCCATTGATTATACACAGCCTGGCCTGACCTCTGCCTGTGACCCCGGCTTGTGCCTCATCCCTCTGTACCTCTTTTGGTGGACTGATCAGCCGTCTATGACTTTGGCTTTATACTCTGGATGTCCTGGTAGTTCCTGTACTGCTTTATCTGTGGGCCCCTGGTCCTCTGCCAGCCCATCCCCAGACCCCATCCCTTGCCCACTAAGTCCTGGGGGCAACCGAGTGCTGGGAGAGGCAAGCAGTGTCCCGAGGCTGAGCGGGGGCTTACTATAGGTGAATAGTGCGGTGTTAGATTGGGGGACTGGTGTCCGGTGAATACTGATACTGACCAGGGCCTTACAGTAAGTTGCAATGCTTCATATCCTTACTTCTAAAGGGCTCTCCAAAGTTAGTAAAAACCTAACCCATTTTATCTTGGTTTGGATACAGTGATGGAGGGTTGGTGTATCTGAGCCCCCATTAATGTGGCTGTGCTCACCTGAATTTGAAGGATGGGGTGCGGAGCCCCCCCCGGTATGAAGATGTTTTGGACCCTTGTGTTTAGATATGAGAAGCCAATGTTCTGACCCCTTGTTGGTAGGAATACATTGATCTCCAACCCACTTGAGAAGCTTTTATGTAACAATGAAAGGAGGATGAGAGGCTTTTTATAATGGAATGGTAACTATTTATCTCAGAAAACAACAAGTTGGATGGTTCTTTGCCCATTTCTCTAAGTTGAGTAGTTGGAGAGCGGCTGGCATTACAGGAGCCTCGGTACACGTGGCCTCCAGCCCACTAATGTGCATCTCCGAGGACTCCTAAGTGCTCATTTCCTACAAAAGCAGAATTTAGGTCAGGAGCCATAATAGGCCTTCTGCATTCTCAGTTATTTTAACTGAATTCATCATTTTAAACCATGACAACTTTTATCATCAAAACATTGAATTTACCTGAATATTGCGTGGGGTGAGGTTGTTATTTTCTGGTATGAAAGCCAGTTATTTAATCCTTGCAAACCCTGAATTCACATGATTTTATTTTCTCTTAACTATTTATGTTTATTCCGCTCCACTCGCCATGTCTCAAAAATAATACAATTATCAGTAAAATATTGTACATCGATCTACATGGACCTCAACCCAAGAACATGAATGTAAAATATTGCAGCTTGCAAGCTGTGATGGCTGCGTTGGTTTTCTTTATTCTGACTTTTCCCTACTTGGGTGATTCTGCCAGTTAAAACTTCCTGTCCTAGGATGACAACACTTCCTGTACTGTATCTATGGAACAGCAATGTTGTCACAGCAATATAGGAACTGTGACAAGGCAAGAAAGCATTGCCCCTCCCCTGAGGATTTTGCTTATTGATTTCTCTTGAATAATGTAAATGACGGCTCATTTGTGAGCAGTAAACACCAAGCCAATCTCTGTTCAAAATGTTCATCCAAATTGATTTAAACTTTTCCAGGTCTGTACACCCACCCATCCCAGTGTTGAGTTCCTCAGTTTGTACCCCTGCTGGTCCCAATATGAGGGGTTCCCACCTTCCTAGTGCTGGGTTTGTACCACTGCTGTGACCGTTATGAGGTGTTCTCAGCATCTCTGTGGTGAGTTCCCAGTCCGGTACACCAGCTGTGCCCATTATGGGGCTCTCCAACCTTCTCCATGCTGAGTTATGGGGTCTGTACACCTGTTTTGCCCATTATAGGGGACCCCGACCAAACCTGCATTGAATTTCTGGGCCTGTACACCTGTTGTGCCCATTATGGAGTCTCCCACCATACCAGTGCTGAGTTACTGAGTATATACCCCAGCTGTGCCCATTATGAGGTGTTCCCACCAACTCTGTGTGGATTTCCCAGGCCTGTACCCCAGTTGTGCCCATTAAGGGGGTCTCCCAGTGCTATGTTCTTCGGTTTGTACCCATGCTTTGCCCATTATAAGGGGTTCCCACCATCTCTGTGCTGGGTACCTGGGTCTTCTTCCTCACCTGTGCCCATTATGAGGGGTTCCACCATCTCTGTGTTGAGTTCCCAGACCTGTACCCCTGCTGTGCCCATTATGAGGGGCTCCTACCATCCCAGTGCTGAGTTCTCAGGTTTGTACCTCTGCTGTGCCAATTATGAGGGGTTCCCACCAACTCTGTGTTGAGTTTCCAGACCTGTACCCCTGCTGTGCCTATTATGGGGTCTCCCACCATACCAGTGCTTACTTCCTGAGTTGGGTTCCCAACTTCCGAGTTGTGCCCATTATGTGGGTCTCCTACCTTCCCTGAGCTGAGTTCCAGGGTCTTTACACCTATTGTGCCCATTATGAATGGTTCCCACCATCCCAGTACTATGTTCTTCGGTTTGTACCCATGCTTTGCCCATGATAAGGGGTTCCCACCATCTCTGTGCTGGGTTCCTGGGACTTCTTCCTCACCTGTGCCCATTATGAGGGACAGCCACCATCCCAGTGCTGATCCCTGTGGTCTGCACCCCTGTTGTGCCCATTATGAGGGGCTCCTACCATCCCAGTTCTCAGATTTGTACCTCTGATGTGCCAATTATGAGGGGTTCCCACCGACTTTGTGTCTAGTTTCCAGGCCAGTACCCCAGCTGTGCCCATTATTTGGCGTTCCCACCATCTCTGTGCTGGGTTCCTGGGACTTCTTCCTCACCTGTGCCTATTATAAGAGGCTCCTACCATCCCAGTGCTGAGCTCCGGGGTCTGCACACATTCTGTGCCCAATATGAGGGGCTCCACCATCTTTGTGGTGAGTTCCCAGTCTGGTACACCTGTTGTGCCCATTATGAGGGACCCCGACTAACCCTGCATTGAATTCCTGGGTCTGTACACTTTCTGTGCCAAATATAAAAGGTTCCCACCATGTCTGTGCTATGTTCCCGGGTCTGTACCCATGAGCTGTGCCCATTATGCAGGCAGCTAATATAAGGCCAGGTGAGGGTTCTCTATAAAGTACACAAATTTGAATAAATATATAACTGGATACATTTCACACTTTTCCTATCCTTCTTTTCTTCTGCAATAAATAAGTAGCCGGCTCATCCAGGATTGGGGCTCCCCCATCCCCTGAAGCTGCTCCAAAAAGATAAACATTGTTACATGCTTTGAAATAAAGTGTGTGACACCGGCATGGAAATAAACGTTCGGCTTGTTCTATTTGAGAAACAAATCAGATAAATTGCAGCGTTCTCGGAGCAATTAAAGCGGGAAACGGCGGAGTTTTGTCTGTCAAAGTGTCCCGGTTCAGTCAGGAGATTTGCAGATTAATAGCTCTTCAATGATTTCCTCTGACAGGACTTTGCCGAAATATAAAAAATAAAAAAGCTGTCGAGAGACCATGTAAATATTTTATGCTAAAAAATATGATGAATAATTAAAGACCAAAAAATGGGGGAAATTATGGAAGGCCCATCTTTAAGTTAAACACCATCTTCAGAGGCTGGAGCCGCATCTAACAGTCGGGAGCTGAGACGCTTTTATTTTTCCGACATGAATAATTTAATCAGACAAATAAAGCTTCGTGTTCTGGGCGTGTGATCAATGAGGGCGAGGAGGAGAAGGATGGGGGATTTATAATTGGAGACGGAGCAGCTATGGCAGTGGGAGCTATGGAGAGTCCAATACGTCGCCTCTGAACCTGCCGAATACACAGCCCGGAGGAAGGGGAACCGGGGCGGCCCAGCAAGGATTCCGGGATTTATTATACCGTCACATCCCAAAAACTGGACATTGATAAGAAATAAAATAAAAGCAAGAGCCCCAATTTGATTATTGGGAACATCATCATACAACCAGACATTCCTTTTGGTTGTAATCTCCCAGTGACCATCACTAAATCATTGGAGATCACCATGCCGTATATATTAATATATATATTCCCCCATCCTGCGCCCATTTGTCAATCATTGTGCACCCCCAGGGCCCAGCAGACAGAAGTCTGTGCTTTGTAAGGTGAAAATTATTATTTCCGTTTTATATAACGGATCTGGAAGTGAAAAATATCAAATGTGGTGCAATTCATTTTGAAGGAGGCGGAAGCATGATATGTAATAGGGGCCATAATAGCAGTGATCTCTATCAGTCTCTTGAAACATGTTCCAAATCTCTGACGGTCTCCTGTACAATGTCTGCAGTCTCTGACCGTCT
>NC_092861.1:153028046-153029998 GCF_032062135.1 Pyxicephalus adspersus | reverse complement strand
CTCCATTGTCAGTGTAATAGTCGTCCATTCCGCATCTGGAGCAGAACAACCCTTTCACTGATTGGTTTTGCTTGGATCAGAAGGTAGGTCTGGTTTTGCATTGTACCCAAAATACTTATTCTGCAGTCCAGCGACCACCAGTGACCCCAATATCCAATCCTTGGGGCATCAGAGGCAAGGGCCACATCACACATCACACGGATACTGGTCATGTCTTGCTGTGACAATATGAACAAGATTGGTCATTAAAAATCCCTTTAAAGTTGCTTTAGCAAGATCACATTAGCAGGTTGTGGGGTAACCATACGTTCCCGTTGGATCCTTTCCAAAAACGATCTACATATTGCTTATCAATGGGGGTGGGGTAAGAATAATGAATTTTTATAGGATGGTGTTAATTGTTGTCCTGCATTGAGATTCTGGCTTCCACCGGAGTTTATCTTGTGATTGGCTACACAGTTGCAAGGTTGCAGGCTGATCACTGGGGGGAGGAGACTGAGAAAATGCTTCCTCCTGCCTGCAGCAGACTGATAACATCATCTCAGCCTAGGCAAAGTCATTGAATGGCTGAATTAGGAATCATCATTCCTGGAGGGATCTAAGAAAACTTACCATGGCCCCCCTACACTGTGTTAGAGGTATGGGGGGATCATTTTATTCATTTTCTTGCATATCCCCCCCTACAACTCCGCAGCCTGACAAGCGCTGACACCCCAGCCCCCGATACCACAATTAGATTTGCAATGTTAGCAGTGTGAGAGCTGAATTTAAGGTCTTAAATTTGAAAATTTCCTTGCTGTGCTGCAAGTTGCTTTGATTTATCTGCGTCCTGGAACATTTGTGGCGGCAGATATTAGTTTCTCAGTAAAGGTTTCTGTATAGTTCACTTTATAGAGATCAATACTGAAATCGTAAGCCAAAAATACTCACATCATGAGCTGATCAAACAGCAAGAACCCAAGCAGGAGAAATCCAACCTAAGAAGCAGATGGAGAAATAAACTTGTTTTCTATGGCTAAGATAAAATAAATTGTAAAGCCGAAAAACAAAAATAATCCCCTCGCCAGCATTAGTATTTATTTCTGTATCTGAAGAGAGTCTGAGAAATAGAACCAGGAAAGTTCCTTACAACAAGTAATATTGACCGAATGCTATCTGCAAAAGTTTATTCTTATTTCTTATTTCCAAATAGTGGGCAGCAGCTCTGATCTCATAATATGATACAATGTTACAATGTTGCAGGAAATGATGATTTCACTGATTGGAGCTCAGGGTTGGCTGATGATGAAAGGTTGAGCTTTATTCAGAAATTATTCTGTATATTGCAGCGGATCATAGTTCATGATTTGTTATATACTTTATGTATTGGTCATGTTCTCTATATATCTGTATGTGTTTGATATAACATTGATGTCAGGCAGCACAGCCGGCTTATTGGTTAACGTTCTGTCCTTTGTAGTGTTGGGTCCAAGGTTTGATTCTCAGCCAGGACATTATTTGCTTGGGTTACCTCCTTGTAACAAGATGGAAGTATTTGTGGGACTACAAGTGTCAGGAACGGTTAAAGAATGACACAAAGCACTCCGCACTGATTAATTATAAGTTAGTATTTATCTTTATGAGGTGGGTACAATGGTCCAAAGCAACAACGGTTCCAGCAGCACAATCACACGACTCCATTTACCCCGGGGAGGGCAGATTGTCATCTAACTGGGAAGAGTCAGGCAGGGAGATGCTGGGATTTCTTTATGTGTATCCAGAAAATGTCAGCACCTAATTCTATGATATTTGAAGTTATATACTAATCCCAACCAATCAAATCATTACATGATCATTTCCAGCTCTGACCAAACCTCCTTGCTATATTATATTGTTAGTACGAGATTATATTTTGTATATTATGGCTTTCTTTCCCATGACCCATCGGAGCATCACAGCCATAACTTTCTTCT
>NC_092861.1:153024450-153027616 GCF_032062135.1 Pyxicephalus adspersus | reverse complement strand
TCTCCTCAAGAAGCTATTCAGGCGAAACGCGTCGGGTCTAATGAGACCTCATTCTTGTATCTAATATCTTCACAGTCCCTAGGAGAAACTAACTTAAAAATATTATCATTAGAAAATCTGTGTCTAGTATTCAGTCCAATCTCCAATCAAACCCTATTGTTATGTATGGGGATTGGACTATTATTCTATTCAATTTATTGAAGATGTGTATTGATATCTTATATGTTATCATCAATCATTGTAGTAAAATACACATTTGTGCCAAGAAAAGCCCGGCTGTCTTATTCTCCTCTCTATTTTTTTGCCCTTAGACCATCATCAGCTGATCTTCCCCTGATCCAGCACTGGGGTATCAACTCATTCACCTAATTTGATCCCCTGACCTATGTGAATGCTCTATGGTGCTGGCAAGTTGAAGGAGTCTTCACCTCAATCAAACGAATCCCACCTAGTACCCAGAACCCAATCTACTATCCTAGAAAACAACATCCACGTGAATCTCTTTGGATGAACATTCAATTCATATGATTGGTTTGAAATTCCAGTCTCCTACATCCCCTGAGGAAGCTATTTGCGAAACGCATTGGGACACTAGGATTCATCAAAGAACTTCAACCCAATTCCTGATACTCTCGCATAGATGGATTCATGTATGCCATGATATTGATTACTAAAGGTAAGGTAAGATAATCCGATAACATGTATAGATGTTATGTTAAATAAATCTTCTCATCTTTGATCTATACATACTTTTCTCCCATATTCTGTTTCCTGTATACCAATAAAAAAAAAAAAAACATTTTGTGTTTAGATCCGAAGTTGTTGCTTTAGGTCTTATGTTTTTTATTGTATCACAATTTTTTTATTGGTTGGTTGCAATATAATCAGGTAATCTATTATTTCACAACTGTACCTTGCCCTAAGACAATGACACATGACTATGGTGGGGTTATTAGATTCTGAACCCTCGTTAAGGGGCGGTTACTGACATGACTATGGGCTTTGTACAGCGCTGCGTAATATGTCGGTGCTATATGAATATATGATAATAATAATTGATGTTAACAATATTATTAATACAAATTCCCACAAAGTAAGAATGCTCATGTAGACCCATAAAGATACTGAAAGGTTCACTTTAAACCCCATTCATGCACGGCAGGGCTTTGTATTCGGCCACTTCGGAGTACAGGAAAGCGGGCTCTTGGTGTAATGGTAGGGCCTTCACAATGTTACCTCTATGGACCCCGCATGTTACAGATTCAAAGGGTTTGCCTAGAAAAGTTCTTGCCGGTATCCACTGGTGGTCATTGTAAGCTGCTGACTCTTTTCTTACAAAACTCTTTCTCTTTGACAGCAGCTCCCACTTAAGACGGATAATCCAGTCCATTACACTGCACCATAATTTAGTAAGGGACATGTTGTTTATCTCAGAACAAATTTACTTAGAAAACGTAAGTGCTCGGGGGTTTGGGACTTTCAAGGCAAATTTATACAAACATTTCACTTAAATTAATGTCGGACTTAATGTTCAGAACCGGCGGCCGAGCCCAGGAGTGAGATGAATCTATTTTACTCCAACTTAAGTCTGGAATTCTTAGTCGACCTTTCTTCCCCTTCTAAATTTTCCAGTTTGTGATTCAGCTGAAAGACTCAAATTACTCAGCAAATGAACTGAAATGCATTGGCTTATATACACGGAACCGGAGAGCTAAGTAAGTATTTGCGTTGGTGTATGTATCTGGTTTTCATTTTTACTCAGGAGAATTGTATGTAACCAAAGGACCAAAGACCAAGGTTGACGTAAGGACCAGCAGACAGTGACCGGGGCTCCCAAGGGTCTGAGGTCAGATTTGCTGCCATCAACCTTGATAACCTTTACCCCTGTTTGTGAAGAAATGAGCCCCAGCTTTTGAGAAATGCACATCCAGCACAAGATAATACACGGCTCTATTGTCTCCATTCACTAAAGAGACATAACATCAATCTCTGGTCTTTGTTAAGGCTGGTCAATGCTAGGTACAGCGTACAGAGCACCATCATTAAAAGTCCAATCACATTGAGAGCGGATGACTTCCAACTGTACCCCTAGTGATGGAGCCAACAATAAAAGGCTCTTCCAACAATCACCAAAACCATTCTGGGGATTAGAAACCCAATGGAATAGTACAGAGGTTGGAACTCAAGTTGCGCGACTTGGACTTGAGTCCAACTTAAGTCACCTTATAAATGACTTGCAACTCAACTCACTGACAGCTGAAGCAGAAGGAAGGAAGGAAGGAAGGAAGGTGAGTCTTCTGTAACACTGCCTTCCTCCCTTTCTTGCATTCTAAGTTTTCTCCTCTGATAGCTGAAGGGGGGAGGAGGCTGTGTTACAGAAGTCCTACTGCCTTCCCCCTTCCCCCTTCAGCTGTCAGAGGAGAAAGCTGTGGACTTAGAATGTGATTCTGTGATCAAGAAGAGGATCAGAGCTCTGTTTCTATAAGGGGACAAATGGGGATAAATGAAGTGACTTGACCTGAGACTCGACTTGGAAGAATTCTTGGTGACTTGAGACTTGACTTGGGACTTGGTGTCAATGACTTGGCACTCGACTTGGACTTGAAGGGTGACGAGTTAATCAAACCTCTGGAACAGTAGTGTGAAAACCTCTTCCATTACCTTCTGCAATTGGTCTTCTCAGTGTCAAACCAAGAAAAAAGAGAATGTTGCTGAGTTTCAAGTTCATTAAGATTATACTAGCCCAAAAGCTTTCTAATTGTTTATTTTACCAGTAAAATGAATACGGAATAATTGTTCTGGTGCGGGATCTGTATTGACCTGAGAGGTTCGGCCACACAATATCAGTTTTATATTTGAAGGGTCTCTTTATTGATTGACATTCAACAATTTTAAATAAACCCACAAGTGGCATTTTATAAAGACAGCATGTTGGTCAGAGATACACTTGGATTAATGAATTGTCATCATTATCATTGTGAAAGCAACACCCTAAATAATGTCTTCACCACAAATTCTAGATTGGCATCCAACTAACCAAGTCCAAGAAGGACAGAACACCAATGACATGGCAGCCATAAGCAGGGAGGTGGGGATAGGGCCCATAGGCTGGGAATCCCACCGCTCACCACTTACAGTACTTTGTACATTTAAAGTCCACTACCCA
>NC_092861.1:152996751-153024144 GCF_032062135.1 Pyxicephalus adspersus | reverse complement strand
TTTCAGACCTGGCACCCATAGGGGGTAACTGTATTTCTTTTTGCCTCCTCCATCATGTGACATATTTCATGGCCTGATATGAAAAGACGAAGAAGCTGCTTTTATTTCTGGACATGTCCTCGTACTGAGGGAAGGTGATGTTGGTGGTTCATCTTAGTTCTAGAACCCCAAGAGCCCTGTACCAGGGGCATTTTCTAATCAGCTCAGGCCTTTTCTTACTCCTATAGACAGAAAGCATCATTGCAAAATTGTTGATGGCATCAGTTATACTTCCATCTGTCCCAGATATCTCACTCATGGCTGCATTAGTGCCATTTAATGCCCCCCTCTCTTTGGCCAATCAAAGAATGCAAGGTGTTTTGTGACTGGTGGTAAAAATAACTCAACCATTCATGAGAATTGGGGCCCTCAAATCTGGAGCCCTTGCTGGTAAAACTGGAGCCACTGCATGGGAGGGGTAAAAAATGTTACCGAATCCATAAAAAAATGGATACCCCAACAACCAGATATATTAGGGTCTGCAGAGTTGGCGTTTGGTAATTGATTTGCTCCTCTAGTCATCAATCAGCTGTGGTTGGTATTCTCTTTCTAAGCCAGGAACCCTGGAACATGCATTGTTTGGGCCTCCAATAAGCTACAGATCGGAGTATTCCTTAAAATAAAGAGTTTCATAGAGGAAAACAAGCAGCTTTTATGTGCACACTATTTCGTTCCAGGAGAGGAGACAGAATTTTACAGCAGCACTTTGGTTAATGCCCCATGTGAGTATTGGCTGCTAACGTTTGTGTAGAGTTATGTCACGCAATTCCACCTTAAGATGAACACCATCACCCCTCAAAAATAGCTCCGGATCCGATTCCAACTCACGATGTCGTGCCACCACTCCTCCAATGCGACCCAAAAAACGTCCCACCTCCTTGTTAACCTTGATGCAAGCTTTATTCACCCGCACCGCCGAATGTGCATACCTCCAGGACAATCTCACCACCATATCGGACCATACCAGTACTGTACCAGGGAACGCTTCCCGTAACCGCAAGCAATCAAATTTGATATCTCTAATTAACTCCCGCATAGGCCGTACCCCTAAATCGTTCCCACCCACATGAAGAACCAACACATCAGGGGCCCTATCAAAGCTAGCAAACCTGTCCACCTCCGGGAGCACACGACTCCACCGCATGCCAGGAATCCCAATCCAACGAACCCTGGCCTCCTCCCTCCGTAATCCAAGCTGTCGACCGTTTTGCCGCACATCGGCCCGTCTGGCCCCCCAATACACGAAGGAATGGCCCAGAATCCATACTAAACAAACCGAGCAATCTGCAAGAAAAGAAAGAAAACCACCAACTACTAACCACGCTGTCCAATACTGAACAGGAAAATAACACACACCTCTACCCCCAATGAATTATAATAACCAAACAACACTTGCCTTATAACAAATGCGGCCGCACATACGACCGAAAACGATGGGACTCCCACCGACCAATCCTCTTAATGACTTCCGGACCTAATCCCCACCTGGCCGCTTCCGTAGCTGCTCCGATTCTAAAAGAATGAGCCGCATATTCACCCGGTCTTCCGCCCAAAGCTTCAACACATCGTCTGAACACAGCCACAAACTGAAAACGCGTCAAAGGCAACCCATTCTCATGCAAAAACAGTGGACCACCCTGGTCTGGCCGAACGGCAAGGTACTCTGCCATAACGGTGACTGGACAGAGCCCTGCCCCCAACAGACCCTGTAAAACCACACACACCTCTCCCCTCCTGATCTGTTTTCGATCTACGTATCCTCACTTTTAACACTCCATCTGCTACTGCTATGTCACCCACTCGAAGGCCCCCTTCCTTACCTCTGCTGGGACACACCACTTCACCAATTCTCAAGGCAGCGAAAAACGTCAAAACAAAAGCGGCTCTGAACAGAACCGCCTCAAAATTGCTAACGCACACCCCCCCCAAGACCCGACACATGCCTTCCAACATGCGAAAGGACACAGGCCGCCTTTTATCCACCCGCACCCGCCTTTTCCTATAACCCTTCATGGCCTGCCTTACCACAAAACATTTTGTACCATCTACCCATCCGAACAACTTAAAAAGAAACGCTAAAGCCGCCAACTTCCTGCTCATGACATGACATGACACTCCACACTGTACATTCCACATTAAGAATAGCAAAACCATCTCTTCACCACCTTTTGCTTCAAAAAATCCCCGTTCACCCTCCACAAAACGCCACCATTCCCTCCAGACCCCCACATAGGCCTTCCATGTTCCTACCGAAACAGAATTCTCGATCAGCTCAGAGAGGATCCCCATATCACTGACCACACCGCTTCTGGACAGGGAGTCCCTTGCGCGTCTGCCCCGGGAGCCACTGCTCGAAAACGATCCCACTGAAACCGAGAAAGGGAGTCCGCAATTACATTTTTACAGCCAGGTACATGGACCGCCCGCACATAAATATTAAATTGCAAACACAACAAAACCAAATGTTGCAAAAGACACACAACCTGAGGGGAAGACGCAGAGTTCTTGTTAATCGCTTCAACCACCCCCATGTTGTCACAATGTAAACGCACTTTCCGATTCCGCAACAAATGCCCCCATAGGGTCAAAGCTACAACTACAGGAAACAACTCCAATAAAACCAGATTCTTACATAAATCCTTTTGCCGCCAATCATCCGGCCAAGGTTCAGCACTCCAATGACCGGCAAAAAAGGCGCCATAACCGCAGCTCCCTGCCGCATCCGTCCAAAGTTCCAGGGACACATTGTCCACTGGAGCCGCCGGCCATAAGGACCGCCCATTATACTGCTCCAAAAAACGCCTCCACACTCTCAAATCCCTGCGCAGTACACTGGTCAAACGAATAAAATGATCCGGCCTACGAATCCCTGCAGTAGCCGCCGCTAGCCTCCGGCTAAAAATCCTTCCCATGGGCATAATCCTGCAGGCAAAATTCAATTTTCCCAATAGAGACTGCATCTCCCGCAAACGGATGTTTTCCACACAACATGCCCTCTGCACCTCCACCTTTAAAGCTTCCAACTTGTCAGCTGGGAGCCTGCATTCCATCCGCACCGAATCCAGAATGATCCCCAAAAATGACAACTCCGTTATTGGGCCTAGTGTTTTGTCCTCAGCCAAGGGAATGCCAAAATCCCCAGCCACATGTTTTAAAGTACCCAACAAATTGGCACAAACTAAAGAACTTCTCGGGCCAACGCAGAAGAAATCATCCAAGTAGTGAATTATGGATTTAGCGCCCGCCACCTCTTTCACCACCCATTCAACAAATGAGCTAAACATCTCAAACAGCGAGCAAGAAATAGAACAACCCATTGGCAAACACTTGTCCACGTAAAAACCCCCTTCCCAACAACAACCCAGCAACCAAAAACTGTCCGGATGAACTGGTCCATTCTCTGCACCCCCTGATCTCTCTGCACCCCCTAATCTCTCTGCGCCCCTACATTCTCTGCACCTCTCCATTCTCTGCACCCCCTAATCTCTCTGCACCCCTCTATTTTTTGCACCCCTCCATTCTCTGCACCCCCTGATCCCACTGCACCCCTCCATTCTCTGCACCCTTTCCACCCTATATGCTATGCACCCCCTACACTCCAATGGATTTGGTGGCTTGGTCCCCCCAGGTCTATGATCGTTTTATAGTAAATAAAGTCGTGCTCTGACAGTCTGATAGAAAGGCCGAGCTGAGCTTTGTGTCCATCACAATGGCTTATCAATAACATAAATAGATAATAAATACCAACAAAAACACCGAGTAACAAATTAACTACGGCATGCGATGACCTTTTGACCGAACGCCAGTTCTGGATTTTGTGCATAATCTACTGATCAATTGACCACTTGACATTTGACATCACAATTCCTCCAAATACACTGCTAATAGGAGAACATTAACGGGTCATGGAATTCCGCCGTGCATTCCAATACGATTTATATACGATGAGAACACATTACGGAATACGGTGATTCATTCACCAGGTGAAACTCATATGCAGCCAGCAGTTCTGTGTTTCAATGTGCAGTACTTTCACCCATAGTCATGTGACATGAAGTCAAGATATACAATTATGAGAAAAAGGAAGTACACCCATAAGGTATTGTGTATCAGGAAGTGATAAAAGTTCATCTGATCTTTAACAGGTCTTAAAATTAAACACACAACATTTTTTTACATGATTAAAGACTAAGTCACAAAGCAGAAGCCATGTGTGTAAAATTAAATACCCCCTTAGCCCTTCCATAGGAATGAGGAGGGTAAGTATAAGCCAGGTGCTGCCATTCAGATGCATTGATTGATCAGCAGTCAGTGTGGCGCCCTCTATTGGCAGTTTGCTGGTCTGCAGCATTCAGGTGTGTGCTACCACAATGCCAAGGAAGAAAGACATCAGCAATCATCTCAGAGACACAATGGTTGCTGCCCATCAATCAGGGAACGGTTAGAACTCCAAAGAATCTGAAGTCCATCATTCTACAGGGAGAAAGATTATTCACAAGTGGGAAACATGCCTCAGTTAGCATGTTAGCATGTTAGAAAATTAGAAAAAGACAAAATTTCTTGTTTCTAAGAGTTGCCAGAAAAAAATCCTCTTCTCTTTAAAAAGAACACGGCAGCATGGCTCCGGTTTGAAAAATTCCATCAGAACAAAGCACAAGACTTCTGGAACAATGTCTTATGAATGTACAAGACCAAAGTGGAGATGTTTGGCCATAATGTAAGCGTCACAAACACTATATACCAACTGTGAAGCATAATGGTGTACGGTTTGATGACTTGGGCTTGCAGGACCTGGGCCTCTTGTACAATAGACAATACTTAGTACAGACAAGCTCCAGGTTAACAGCTAATATTGCAATTAGATTTTTGCAGCCAAATATATTTCTCTTCTTCCTCTGCAGACATAAATGTTGATGCCAGAACTTTCCAAATCTAAGTCTCATATTGATGTATCATTTCCTGTCTGACAGATATAATACTGGAATCATGGCTCTGATTTTACTCTCATCGGGTTGGTGAATAGTATTTATAATGAATCCTTTCCTATTTCTCTTACAGCATCTTGTTGTGTTACATGTGCAGACAATTCCATGCGGAGTCGGTTGCGGTTTGTCTTGCGGCGTATAAACAGAATCCGATGTGTATGAAGATCATAGCGAAGGCGGCGCCGGCGCTTCCTTTGTACGGCGGAGGATTGTCTCAGCAGAGAATATGTATTTATTCTGTGTGTCAGTGTCACTCATCTATTGATCATCTACTGAAGGAAGAATTACTGGCGGGATTTGTAGAAGCAAAAGTCGTCCTCTCAGAAGACAATACATTGAATCAGTGACAGGGGGTCATCGGCCTGGGGGGATATTACAATCCCAAGTGTTGTCACGGCCGAGTCTTCCATGTAGGTAATTAATAGGAACCAATGAAGCCTTAAAGGGCCAAAATAACAGAAAAAGGAAAATGTACATACAACCAATAAGGTCACGTTAGGGCCCCCTCCGAGCAAACATTGTGCCGCAGTCTTACCCCATCACACCCCACCAATCTCTTTTATTTTACATTCTTATCTTATTCCAGTGCCATGCATCCCCTACCGGTCCAGGGCCTGGTGGTGCCCTCCTTGTGACTCCATCATCCCGCAGTCTTCTGGTACCCATTGGGCAGCCAATAGAATGGGCCGTGAAGGTAAAATATTATATTATAATAGTAAAATATTCCTTGTAGGCGGATAAGTCACTTTGCTAGGTGAGCAGCTTAGATTCTTTTAGTAAGCATGGTGGCTCAGTGGTTAGCACTCTGGCCTTTGCAGCGCAGGGTCCCAGGTTTAAATCCTGGACAGGACATTACCTGCATGGAGTTTGCAAGCTCTCCCGTGTCTGTGTGGGTTTCCTCTGGGTACTTAGGTTTCCTCCCATATCCCAAAATCATGCAGTTGGGTAATTGTGTTCCCCCCAACATTGACCTTAGACTGTGGTAATGACATATGACTATGGGGGGACATTAGATTGTCAGCTCTTTTGCTAGCTTGTCAGCTCTTTCAGCTAGTGAGAAAACTATGAACTTTGTACAACACTGTATAATATGTTGGCGCTATATAAATACTGTGTAATATTATTAGTAAATAAACCCTCATGTCTGCCATCATGGATGAGCCATGTGCTGACATATCACACCATGCACGATATTCCCGGGGCATTACATCTGGTTGGGTTGATGTGTTCATGTGAATATTAAACATCCAGGATCTGATTCCTGGTCCAGTTTACAGACGGGTCAGATAATTCCTCCCCATTGATCCGGCATCCCAAAGTTTTGGCCTTCTTGCTCATTCCGTGGCCAATAAGTCCCCGCACAATGTTTATGGTGCATCCACCCATCATCACAAAGTACTTTCCATTGTCTAGAACTTTCTGAGACACCCCCCCCCCCCCTCGGCCCGCACCCATGACCTTATCATCCGTCCTCCTCCAGTGTCAGATCCATAAAAAAAGAGAAGTGAGTGTAATGCACGTCGGGCTAATTAGCCTCCAGCTGGCTCCATACCGACAGGTACAATCTCTCCGCGCCGCTGATAAGCAAGGACACATCAGTCGCTAATGAAGAGTTCGCTTCCATTCCCGATATAAAACTATTGACTTGTACATAAATTTAAATGTTTTAATCAATCATTTACATTTTCTTCTTCTGAGTAGATGAGGAATTCGTTGTACTCCCCCACCCCCGATGGTGCACATTCACCTCTATTAATCTGCCGCCTTGATTGTGACTGGAGAAGGATACTAAACGCAAATTAAAGGAACATTCGGAAAGGTCACGCTGTTTATGAACAACGAGAAATCAGACCATGAAGGCCGCAGCATAAAGCGTTCTTCTACCTGTCGGCCCTCCACCTGTCATGAGGTCAAGCGGCAGCAACAGAACAACCATTGAAATGATATTTTTTGATGATTTTCTTCTCCTTCATGGGAAAAATAAGTATACAAAGTATTTCTCTGCTTTTCTATCAATGATATGGGGTGTCCATTCCATCCTTGGGGTGTCCTAATTCACCTAATTGCCCATAAAATACATGAAGGGTGGCGGCCCCTGGCAAGACGGTTAACCAGGAGTTCATGTACATTACCCCATTGTACTTATTGTGTGGATTGAAGAGAATATCGTGGCCTTTTGTTATTCAAATGCTATCCATGAGCTCCAATCAGTGACTGTGTCTAGGCTCAGATGATGTCATCAGTCTGCTGCATGCAGGAAGAAGCATTTCCTCAGTCTCCTCCTCCCATTGATTAGACCCGAGGTCAGCAAACTTTTTTGGCCACTAGGCCGTTTCAGGGGTAGGCAGGAGCACACTAGGCCGGACTCTCTCTTGAGTCCCGCCCTAATGGCTGCTCCCCCCACCAGGAACACTGTCCGAAGGGAAATTTTTCTCCTCCACAATGCATACAGAGGAGTGGGAATGTTCCCTATTTACCCCGGCAGCGGAAGTGGTAATGCGGGCCGCGATAAATAGGGAAGGGAGCCACAACATGGAGGCGCATGCGGCTCTGGAGCTCCGGCGGCTCTGGCTCTGGTAGTTCCGGCTTTGCCGAGTGTTGCCGTCCAGGATTAGACCGGATCCACCAGCGGGCGTTAGGCCGGAACAAACTACCGGCTAGGCCGTATCTGGTTTAAAGGCCGGAGTTTGCCTACCTCAGGATTAGAATGTAACATTGTAACTTTGCAGCAATAAATTCTGCAGCAGGGGCTGATCTGTATGAACAAGAACCGCACAGACCCGGGATTTACATGATTGCGTTATTTCTGATCCAACATCTAAGACCAGGAGGTAAATGGTGACCCCGGATGATGCCTGAACAAAGATGGCTCTGTTCCCCAGATAGGGGGTGGGGATGTCAGGGTGAATTCTGTGATCTCTGTCAGAGGTAATAATATCTGGAAAGGTTGGAATTTAAAGCAAAACTTTAATCTGTGAACCGGGGCTCAGGGCTTATTTTTAGAATTATTTTTGATTATTTTGGGCTGATTTTATATTTCTGGAGGAAATGATAACAGCGGATATTTCATGCTCCATCCTCCATCATTATGATAACGCGCTCCAGATCTTCGCCATCAAAGGCCGGGCCCTGGAGAGCGCAAGCAGAGCCGGGGTCCAAACGTCACAGCCTTGTGGAGAGGCCGGGTTAGATGGAGGATGAAGGATCGTGGTGCGGATTACCCGACATCTTTATCTTCCTTCAATTTATGAGCGGCGTTGGTGCACGCCACAGGACAGCCGCCCATCCTGCACCACAAGAGAGGTCAATGGATTGCAAGCTCCTCTGCATGTCTGGGCCCTCGCTGGATATTGGACGTTGTTAGCTGTCCTCTCTCCAAATTCCATTCCGTGTCACATTAGAGCTAATCTGTGCAGAGCCATCCAATGCTGATGTCTCATGGTTATGGGAAGTTGATGATCAGACGCAGAATGGAGTCGGAGTAATACCTGCACATAAAACTGATCTTGGAATGATAATAGACGCGCAGCTCCTTGGCTGGGCCATTATCCAACGGGAACATTTATGGTGCATTTGCCCCCTTACTGACCCCTTCTCATATCTTCCCCTTCTATTCCCGGCCTCCTTTCTGTTATTTGTCCGTATTGTGCTTTATATGCTGGGAAGATTCAACACCACCAGGAACTGATGGAGCTACATCCAATCAGAACGGCCAATCAGAGTGGGGCCAAAGATGTGGCACTTCTTGGTGCCGGCATTCACAACCAGGCATTAGGATCAGAATCATAAAGGTCATAGAGTTCATTGTGTGGGTTTGAAATTTGGGATCTCAGAAATGTTATTCATTTTTTACCAATCATAGTCATTCACTGCATGGGCCAGGTCCAGTGAAGGGAAAAGGCAAGTGGGACATCCTTGCCGAGGTCATGAGCCGCATCCAAAGACTGATGTCTTTGTGATCCCAGAGCATGCCCGGCCTCATCGACTTCCGCTGGCGGAATTGCTCATCATACCTAAGCCATGCAATCCCTCCATATACTTTATAAGCTTCACTGATGGCATCCAAATAACAAAAAATCGCAGAACAATTCTCAGGTGCTCTCTCGCCCACAATGCTAGCTAATATTGCAAATGCCTGCAACCAATTCTGGAAAGTCCTTGGAATCACGCGCCATAACCCCTTCTCATCAGAACCCCGTTTGCCCTCACCAGCTTTCAAATCCCGCCCACCAAAACGCTCAACAGGTAACAAAGAAAATATCTCCACATACTCCCCTTTCCAAATTTTTTCCTTAGTGTCCTGTGCTAAGTGCGCACCCAGAGGGCCCTCAAAGCAAACGTATACTTCACCCTTAGCACCATCCGCCACACTAGCAGAGACCCCCTCCCCGCTACCCTCCTTACCACTACTACCAGCATTCCCTTAACCCCCGGCACTGCATCCAAGTCTCCTCTTGCCACAGCAGCCCCTTCCGTAGATGCCCCACTGCATCTCCGCCCCCCTTCCTCTGAACCCCTTGCCCCACAGGGAATGACACCAGGACCATCCCCCCTCTCATCAACATCAATCCCAATAACCCCACCACCAGGCACTGAACTGAATTTTACCAATAAATCTCTCAATCCACGCAACAAATCACCCCCCCTTACTCCAATCCCTGGACCGTGCTCCAAACAATGACTAGCCACACCCCTATGGGACCCCATACTTTTGTCCCCCCCCCTTGTCCAGCACAACATCAGCAATGAAATCTTGCAATCCCCCCCCACCCCCCGCGTATCCCAAACCCCAAGGTACTCACCGGGCCGCCGGGCGGTGTCCCAGCCCGCAGCCGCCGTACCGCCACTGCCCCTCGCTGCCGATTCTTCCTCCAGATCCGGGATCTCCCCATCCGATAAAGCCGCTTCGGTTGGGCTCCGTCCGCCATCTTCGCCCTCTTCCGGGCGTCGTCTTATGCCGTCATTTCCGGTCGCCTCTGCCGACCCGGAAGCTCCGCCCCGGGTTGTGCGACGTACATCCGGTCCGGGACGCCGCCCACCCGCACACAGGCCAGTGTCCGTCGCGAGGGATCCCCGCCTCGATCTCCGCCCCGATGCCACCAGCGTACGATCCTCTTCCCGGGCAGGGGCCCCGACAGCCTCCAATACGTGGCCGGACCCCGCGCTCGGACCTCCACCGACATCCCTCCGCTCCTCCATGCCTGCGGTAAGTGACTCTGCCTCCGGGCCCGGTGCCAATACCCGATTGCTGAGCCGCAACAACCGGCCGCGCTGCTCTTCTTCCCGCCGGTGGTCTGATGAGGGGTCCCGCCTGAGTCGAGGATTCCTCCCGGCTTCACTCCTGGGCTCCTTGGATCGCTTCTTGACCGGAGGAGCCGGAGGGTCCCGTGCGGGGCTCCTACGGCGACGTTGGACCCCCGGGGTCGTGCTAGGACTCAGCCGCTCCGGCGGTCTAGACCGCCGAGCGGGTCTGGAAAGAGGGGGGTTTACAGTGTCCCCCCCTTCGACCCCCTGCAGCACAGCAGCCAGCTGATTCTCCAACCAAGCAGTCCCACGGGATTCAGCTGCCCTTCGCATCTTCTCCATCAGAGCCTCTTGTGTGGGTTTGAAATTTGGGATCTCAGAAATGTTATTCATTTTTTACCAATCATAGTCATTCACTGCATGGGCCAGGTCCAGTGAAGGGTATTTTGGATAAGCCGGCCCCCCTCATTATAAAACAGCGGGGACAATATCTCCATAGTATTGGACAAACTACACATTGGGAGCTTTGCCAATAAAAAATTGGGCTTTACTTCTGATTGCTAGCTCTTTGGCCAAGCACCCCCATTGCCACCTTCTTTTTTTAAGCTTTCAACATGCTGGTGGGAGGAGCTGGCAGGGTGCTGTACATAGCTTCTTGCACATATCACAGCACCTTGGGTCAGTACTCCCCCATGCATTGGGCTGGCCATGGGGAAGATTTGTACAAATGTTGATGAGGGGATCATTCAGGTGGAGGGGTCAGTCTGCTGGAGCCGCCATTTCTCGGCAGACTTTATCTGCATGCAAACTGTCACACGTGATTCCGAGCCTCCATGATTGAAAATAAAAATATATCCAATGAATGGTTGGGCATAGATGATTCCCTATAGACTGCAGCGGGATTCACACATAAATTCACATTTTCTGTATTTCATCCTGGATTCAGCAAACTCTTAGGAATCCTTGGCAAAGTCAAGCAGCAAGATTCTGTAATATTGGCCTCCAAGCAGCCATTGGACTGCTCAGGGTCTCAGAAATATATCTCAAATAATGATGGAGGTTTAGTGGGATCTCTTCATTTTTGGGGATCTCCCCCCAGTCCCTATTCGTAGCCATGTGTGTGACCTTCCATCCTCCGCCTTGCAGGAAGAATATGCATGAGCTTACACCTGTATGAGCGTTGGTGGGCAGCGACACCCCAATGCCCCACAATGCACCTGCACTGCAACACGCCGCATGTAAAAGATGCAGCGCAATGCACCTCAGCACCTGAAAACACGCCTGGTGCTCAATGCTGTGGCCCCTTATGGTCCCCCAGCCTTTTATCCAATCAGGATCAGATCTATATAAAAAAGGAAAGCGTCGCTCTGACTTCGCACTCTTTCGGGCGGTATTGCAGTTTATAACATAATAAACACGAAGACATTTCCAGGCAGAGTTACAGGAACATAAAATGCCTGGAAATGCAGAATCATTTTCACCTACAGCGGCGCACAATGCTCTCCTGTATGAGGGGCCCTCCGCCTGCCAGATTCACACAGGATTACTGAATCCAGAATATTCCGCTGCTTTATTCAGATCTGCGCATATCGCTGCCATGAAAGTGGAACTATTGTTTCATAAAGTGCTCCAGGAGGGTGCTGGGGGCAGAGGAACAATTCCCAAATATTAGAATATTCGGAGCAATGGAGGCAGCTGTACCATGCGACGTGTACCATGCAACGTGTACCATGCAACGTGTACCATGTGACGTGTACCATGTGATGTGTACCATGTGATGTGTACCATGCGACGTGTACCATGCAACGTGTACCATGCAACGTGTACCATGTAATGTGTATAGGCTGAATGCATCCGTGCAGCTAAAAATGCACATAAAAGTAATTGGACCGGTACCACATATATTATATACCTAGTTATGATCACCCCATTGAACCTTTTACTCCGGACATGCACATGACTCACCATGCACCTCAATATATTTATTATTAGGAACTCTGAGCTGCATTGCAAAGACCTGGAACATGAAGGGCATGGATTTTAGTGCATAAAAAGCCGAACACATCACATGTCAATGCATTATAATTGTGCAGCAATGCATGAGCATAAATAATATCATTAGGTGGCCCAGTGGGATTTGCAGCATTAGGGCCCTACACTCGAATCTCGGCCAGGACGCTATCTGCATGGAGTTTGTATGCATTCCCCACATTTGGTTTATCCCTTCCAATGCAATATTTGGTTTCCCTCCCTAAAAATTAGTTTTAGACTTTGGTGGGAACGTTAGATTGCGAGTTTCGCTGAGGGACAATCAGCTGCATGACTATAGACATGTGTACAGCGCCACGTAATATGTCAGTGTTATATCAATACAAGATAATAATATTGCTGCAAAACTCCACACAAACAAAAGGTTGCATCGCTTATATCAAATCTGATTTTTTAGATTATTTCTTAGATGTAATAATAACATATCAACCTCCAACCTCTAAATCCATCACCCAAATAGGGAGTATGGTACACTATAGGGTCCACTTATAAGTGTTTTCACGCAAGATTCACCCAACTTTTGCCCATAATTTACACTTTTTTGACATTGGATTTGATGAAAAAAAATGTGTAAATACACTTTTGTTTGATATTCATTCATTTCTTATCCAATCAAATGAAAATGTGTGTGAATGTTTGGTAAAAGTTGGGTGAATCTTGGGTGAAAACATACATAAATAGCCAATATGCCTATATATATACTACTTTACTGTACCCAGAAATGATCTCTGATCGTTTGGGATTATTTCCAGTGACAGATGAACGAATAAGCACTGCACACACAGCACCCCACTGTGTTCTCCTTCATGGGAAAGTACAGCCGGTCATTCCAGCTTGGCCCTGGCAGATTGATGAATGTTGTACCCATCATAAACGACCATTTGTCTCAGAATAATCCATTCGCATTAATCCCAGGACGGCGTCACTGCTACACGCGGATCTGATTTCTTCTTTCTTGATTCCAGATTTTTAGATAAAGTTGCAGAAGTTTGAATGCAATATTGAAGATTGGATAGGGAATATAAGTGGGGACCTCATATCAGGGGACTCGTGATATCAGCTTAGTGTGGAGCCCCCCCATAGTGTCTCCTATAGGCGGCTGTTTATCATGTTGATGCTTTACTCGCAGCACTCCGTATTCATTTTATTTTTGGCTCGTTTTACCTGGCTGGGAACTGCGGTGGAATTTTAAAAATGAATCTCAGACAGATAAGAAGAATGTTTGTGTCAGAGAGACGCTGCTGCCTTCTATCTCTGGCCAGGGGCTGATCAATGGCACCGTCCTCGTGCGGCTGCGGGGCAAAAGGCCGCTCGCTGCCAGTCAGTGCCGGTCCGGTGCTAAGCAGAAGCCGGGCCTGAGAGAGAGAAATTCCCCAGCGAGCTCTGCGGCCAGATAATGCTAATAGTTCCAAAGAGTCAATGATTGGGGTTAAAAAGTTATTATTATTATTAATAAACAGGATTTATATAGCGCCAACATATTACGTAGCGCTGTACATTAAATAGGGGGCAGCAAATGACAGACTACTACAGACAGTGACACAGGAGGAGGAGAGGACCCGCACCCGAAGAGCTTACAATATAGGAGGTGGGGTAAGTATCACACGATAGGAGGGGATATGGAATGGTGGGAAGTAGTGAGGGGTTAGGAGACGGAAGATTTATTGTAATAATGATCCAAAGAATTATATTGATTTCTGCACTCCGCAGGACCCCTCAGTCAGTTTCTGGGGAGGGTGGAACTTTCCAAAACGTTTCATGAAGTGGAAGTAAATGCGGACAGGTGATTTGTCCAGGTGTAGTATGCGGTGCATAAATGTGCATTGCATTACGGCAGCCACATTGAAATCAAATGCAAGATAGCATGCTAAAATATGCGCACCCTTCGTTTTCTGCCACAATACCAGGCGTCATACAATACCAGGCGTCATACAATGCCAGGCGTCATACAATACCAGGCGTCATACAATACCAGGCGTCATACAATGCCAGGCGTCATACAATACCAGGCGTCATACAATACCAGGCGTCATACAATACCAGGGGTCATACAATGCCAGGCATCATACAATACCAGGCGTCATACAATACCAGGGGTCATACAATGCCAGGGGTCATACAATGCCAGGCGTCATACAATGCCAGGGGTCATCCAATACCAGGCGTCATACAATACCAGGGGTCATACAATGCCAGGCGTCATACAATTCAGGTGTTTTAGTGGCTAAATCTCGGGGAGCTTTAATAAATCAGACGTTGTATTGGGATGCCTCATAATGAATGGCAGCTCAGCACTCCAATGCATTCCCACTATTACTGTAATGTTAGTGTTACCACAATCTAAACAGACGATTAGAATCCGAGTAAGTACAATGTTTAATTATTTTCAGCGGAATTTCTAAAAATTATTAGTTGCTGCTGTAAATTCTGGATGTCAAAATGACAGCTAGGATCTGTTCTGTGTCACAGAAGCAGCTGTAACATAACATTTCCATTTATAATACAGAAGTTCCATTGAAGAATATGATGAGATTTTTGTTACATTGTTTACTCTGCAACCTTCCAGTGTGAATCCCCGGGGTGACCCCGGACCCTCATATGGGGTCGGATCAGCCATCCTCACAAATAGGAAATTATTAAAAAAAAAATTTGTTTCTGTTTAACCTCTTTGCCCCACTTATCCCCTCCACACTTTATTTACTGATATTATTTATTTATTTGCTGTTTTTTTTTCTTATTTGTTTATCAATTATTTTTCAATTTATCTGACATTCACCAAACATTCCCTGGGAATCCATCATTGCCATAAAAACACCTTAACACCTTAAAACACATTAAGACCTGAAATATTCCTCACTAGGAATTGTGTACTACATGGCAGATTCACCTAATAGTTTTACAATTATTTACAACTGCACTAAATCTGACACAGGGGCGGAGATAGAAGGGGGTGCAAATTGTGCCCTTGCACAAGGGGCCCAGACCCTCCTAGGCCAGCAAGGGCCCTTATGGGGACCCCAGTCAGTTCAGCAGGGGGCCCACTGTTGGCTATGTCCACCACTGATCTTATATTACCTGAAACATGTTTCAGTGGAGAATCAATTACTGCCATTAAAACACATGGACCTGGAAGATTCCCTACCAGAGACTGTTCAGTGAATGTCAGATCAGTGGTAGACATGGCCAACAATGGGCCCCCTGCAGAACTGACTGGGGTCCCTATAGGGGCCTTGCTGGCTTAGGAGGGTCTGGGGGGCCCTTGTTCAGTTATACACCTTGGACCTTACTACCTCCCTCCCCGTGTCAGATTCACTGCTTTATAATCGGACCTCTAAATGTTGTAATTACACGAGCCGTAGTAAAATGATTGTATAAAAAATAATAATATTTGCACCTCCACTACTAAAAAACTAAAATTCTGTACCCCCGCCCTAATTAAAATCAGATCCATCAACATATATTATTAGACTTATAACACAGAAATAGAAATATGTTTGTATGAATGCGGGGTGAATGAGTGGTTAATCAGAAATGTTTGAGTGATGATTCTGAATTGGGGTTATGTTTTAGGGTCCCAATTAAATTATTAGCGAAACAAATATAAAAACAACAAAAAAGCTTCTGAAATTTTCCAACTTTTTAAAAGTTACCGTTACCTCTGCAGATATAAAGTTCACTTCAGATTGGCCGGTGGACAGATATGAGGATCCCTGCACCGGATCACATTCTATACAAACCTTCCATGATGTCTAGGGTTCCCCTTTACCCTTCTGCAGCTCTGGGAATGTTGAGGCGGCATTTTTATACATAGAATTCTTGGAAGGAAAGGCCGAGTTTACTGGAAGGAGCTGCACTGCGAAGTATTGAGTGGAAAACAGAATACACACAACCTGCTGACCCTCCATGGCACACTCCGCTTCAACACTAATTAAACGCATGTTAATGAGGCCATCTCGTTAGGTCTGATGAAGGGAAAAGTATGTAAGTGGGGAAAGAACAAAATCATCAGAGAAACCGCTGAAATCGTTAGTTAAAGGGTCCAGCAACAACAATATTCCAGCTGTGGGTAAAGAGTCACTCTCCCCCAATTACTTGTACTTCTGAAAGGCTCCAATTGTTGGAACTTAGTAAAATTTCTCATTTTCATCTTCTCATCTTTATTATTTGAAATGGAAAGGAAATTAACACTCCAGTAATGCGTCTGATTTAATAAAGCTCTCCAAGGCTGGAGAAAATACATATTCATCAGTAAAGCTGGGTAATCCAGCAAACCTGGAATGGATCTGGTCCAGGATTCAAAACATTTGCTAGCAAAATACTTTAAAGTAATCTATTTTAGGTTTGCTGGATTGCCCAGCTTCACTGATGACAGTGTATCCTCCCCGGCCCTGGAGAGCATTAATAAATTAGGCCAATGATGAGATGCTGGTGGATATTTCCCTGTCCAGGGCCCCCATGGGTGAGCATGGATTTGTGCAAGGACTCTCCTGATGACACGGATGGATTTATAACACGAAACACAACAGAGGTGACTACCGTCACTACCGTCCAAAATTCTTTGTTATCTGCACAGATATATTTTCAAGACAAGTTTTTCCTGCATCAGCATTGCTTGGATTGAGTAGACGTCGGTGCACCGGTGGCAATTTGCAAACTTTTCAGCATGTTTGCAAGCAGCAAATTTACCTTGCTATCTGCTAATATAGCACTCCGAACAACCCCCCAGCCAAAGATTTCACCCTAGGGGCTCTCTGTGGGGCCAACCTGTAGAAGACAGCAGGTTAGGATGAGCTCCTGTCCCAGCTGCTCCTCCACCAATACCATGCCCAAGGTGAGCACCTCTCCTGCTTCTGTCTTGATTTGGCCCCATAAGCGGCACAAGTTCATGGTTGGGGTCCAAGCTGGGTCTAACCTGTTTGTACATTTTCACCCCTAGGCCTGCGGTCAAAGGGTGAATATTGGAGGGCGGTCATGATGATAATGGAAGATCATTAATGGGAGCCCTGATGGTTGTGGACAGAACAGCTCTGTACTAAGCACATTTATGTATTATAATAGTAATAACCACTATACCAGGACAAATGCCGCTAATGGTGGCCATGGCACCCTAGGCCACGGACAAGGTGGCCTTGTGAGAAATCCAGCCCTGGTCAAACCAAAAGAGACCATGAGGACCAGAGAAAAGCGGTCCCAGTCACGAACTTTGATTATCAGTGCTATTTCTTACATTCTCCGGGAGCTCATATGTGTTTAAAGAATGGCCAACATGAAGCAGCACTGGTAGATATAGGGAAGAAAACCAAAGAACTTTCCGCCATCTCGTTAGGTCTGATGAAGGGAAAAGTATGTAAGTGGGGAAAGAACAAAATCATCAGAGAAACCGCTGAAATCGTTAGTTAAAGGGTCCACCAACAACAATATTCCAGCTGTGGGTAAGGAGTCACTCTCCCCCAATTACTTGTACTTCTGAAAGGCTCCAGTTGTTGGAACTTCTTAGTACTGCTTGGATTGAGTAGACGTTGGTGCACCAATGGAAATTTGCAAACTTTTAAGCATGTTTGCAAGCAGCAAATTTACCTTTGCAAACCGCTATCTGCTAATATAGCACTCCGAACAACCCCCCAGCCGAAGATTTCACCCTAGGGGCTCTCTGTGGGGCCGAACCTGTAGAAGACAGCAGGTTAGGAGGAGCTCCTGTCCCAGCTGCTCCTCCACCAATACCATGCCCAAGGTGAGCACCTCTCCTGCTTTTGTCTTGATTTGGCCCCATAAGCGGCACAAGTTCATGGTTGGGGTCCAAGCTGGGTCTAACCCGTTTGTACATTTTCACCCCTAGGCCCGCTAGCTTGTGGTCAAAGGGTGAATATGGGAGGGTGGTCATGATGATAATGGAAGATTAATAATGGGAGCCCTGATGGTTGTGGACAGAACAGCTCTGTACTAAGCACATGTATGTATTATAATAGTAATAACCACAATAGCAGTACAAATGCCGCCAATGGTGGCCATGGCACCCTAGGCCACAGACAAGGTGGCCTTGTGAGAAATCCAGCCCTGGTCAAACCAAAAGAGACCATGAGGACCAGGTAAAAGCAGTCCCAGTCACGAACTTTGATTATCTACAGTGCCATTTCTTACATTCTCCGGGAGCTCATATGTGTTTAAAGAATGGCCAACATGAAGCAGCACTGGTAGATATAGGGAAGAAAACCAAAGAACTTTCCCTGAATGGCTGCTGCTACAAGTGGACTCCAGCAATCCATGGGAAACTTTGAATTGCCCTTTGCTTGAGGGTAACAATCCATGTTTCTGTTACTACTATCCTGGCTGTGTGTGGAGTTTTTACTGTTGGGAGTGGTGCCTGATTCTCACTTTCCTTCCCCACAAATTCTGTGTTTATTTCAAGATTAAATTGATGAAATTTGCTAAATTGGCTGACACATCAGTTTTTAGCCAACAACACATCACAGACAGCCATTGCGTCCCCTAATAAACTAACAGCATCATCATATGGCCAGTGGTTTCCTTATACCTGACCATCACAGCTTGCTGTATTCCAATCCAGAACTATGGCTTTTATTATAAATTGGTCCCCCACACCCGTTACTTTAAAAACATTCCATTCCTCTGGGGAGACTCATGAACAATTTTACTGAGATGTTTCTGGCATCCTCCTCCCCCCCCCCATTTGTGAGGTCAGGTACTGATGAGAAGACCTGGCTCACCATTACAATTCATCCCAAAGGCATTTGATAGGTTTGAGGTCAGGGCTCTGTGCAGGACACTCAAGTTCCTTCACACCAAACTGGTGACCCCATGTCTTTATGAAGCTGGCTTTGTACCCCGGAGCACAGTCATGGGGGACAAAACGGGGTCTTCACCCAACTGTGACCACAAGGCTGGAAGAACACAATTGTCTACATGGTTTCATGTTTGACTCTTCACTGGAAACATCTGAACCCAACTATAGAGAGGCTCCTCAGATTTTAAACCATTGGGCCCAGAATTGTCTATTATGTCTTTGTGTTACCAAGATCCTTCAATCGGGATACCTGAACCCATCATTTGGGGATGTGTCCTCCATACATCTGACCATATAGGTAGTTGGGTTGGCCAGGTGAGAAGATCTGGCTCATCATTCCAATTCATCCCAAAGGTGTTCAGTAGGGTTGAGGTCAGGGCTCCGTGCAGGACACTCAAGTTCCTTCACACCAAACTGGTGACCCCATGTCTTTATGGAGCTGGCTTCGTACCCCGGGGCACAGTCATGGGGGAACAGAAAAGGGTCTTCACCAAACTGTGACCACAAAGCTGGAAGAGCACAATTGTCTACAATGTCTATGTATGATGAAGGATTACCAGGACCCTTCACTGGGGACACCAGAACTCCATCATTCACGATGAGAGGTGTTCACATATCTTTGGCCATATCATGTATCTGTGATTGTCAGGTGACCACATTTGTCCATAAAGTGATTTTATATAATTATGAATCTGAGTTGTGAAAAGTGAAAGTGACATATAACATGATTGAGCTGTGACACAAACGTAATTCGGGCGTACTCTCAGCTCCCGCGTCTAAATGATGCTTCGCAATATCAATACACATCATTAATTTTAATGAGAGAACTGCGGAGGATACAAAGAAAAGTCAGCTGGCTTATTTGTCTTCTCCAGGCATTTAGAGCAGAAATGGAAAGAGCTGTGGGCACATAAGTGTTGGGATTAAAGGAGAACTTAGGTCAGGAAGTATAAAACTTCTTTCAGTCAGAAATAATTGGCCGCTGTCCTGTCATAAAATCATTTGTTTATCTGCAAAGCAAACCATCTGTCTATCAATGCGCACAATGCTCTATGGCTAAAGAGCAAATTGACTTTTTTGGGTTTGCAATTGTGTCTCCAATTTATATCATAGCTAATGTGTTCAAATAGATATCAGGGAGATTTTACTTCTACAGCAGTGTGATACAGAAACTCAGTGATGTGTCATTATATAAATCCAATGATGGAATGGAGAGTAGTGCTGTGCTTCTCTTTACAATACACTTCTGGGGGTGAAGAATCAAAATAGAAAGGGTCTTGTGCACCACTTATGCTGCTCCATGATACTTATCCTAGTACACACACAAGGGCAAGGATACAGTGCAAAATGTAACATTCATGTCCACCAAAAAAAGATCTGAAGAGGTGAATCATGTGCTACTGATGTCCATGCCATCATCTGTATACACCATGTCCTCCCATCATCCATATACACCATGTCCTCCAATCAGCCATGTACACCATGTCCTCCCATCATCCACATACACCATGTCCTTCCATCATCCATATACAGCATGTCCTACCATCATCCATATACACCATGTCCTTCCATCATCCATATACAGCATGTCCTCCCATCATCCATATACACCATGTCCTCCTATCATCCTCATATACCATGTCCTCCCATCATCCACATACACCATGTCCTTCCATCATCCATATACAGCATGTCTTCCCATCATCCATATACACCATGTCCTCCTATCATCCATTTACAGCATGTATTCCCATCATCCACATACACCATTTCCTTCCATCGTCCATATACACCATGTCCTCCCATCATCTATTTACACCATGATCTCCTATAATCCATAAACACCATATCCTCCCATCATCCATATACACCATGTCCTCCCATCATCTATTCATCCATATACACCATGTCCTCCCATCATCCATATACACCATGTCCTCCCATCATCCATATACACCATGTCCTCCCATCATCCATATACACCATCTCCTCCCATCATCCATATACACCATCTCCTCCCATCATCTATTGTGCCCATCTGGGATCCAAAAGACGGATGTCAGCACAGCACACCAATGATGGATGTTCATGAGAACAATAGGAAGAAGGATCCCCCGATAATCACTGCTTGACCTGTTCATAATACCCGGTTGAATAATATTTTTAAGCTCCTGTGATTTGGGGGCTCACAAAGTGTGATATGTACAGCATTGTTATTAATATTTTTTTTTTAAGTTTTGGGTGTTGAATGTATGGGAAATCAATTTTTGAAATTTTATGCATCAGCATTAGGTTCAAAGGTAGGCTTATAGGACTATCATCGCAGTTTGTTTATATCGTGGTGAAATGAACGTCTTTTCTATGGGAATTACCAGGTGAAAAAGTCGTAGTTAAATATGTTTGGCTAAAATATTATCTGGCTATTTGGTACCTAGATATAGTGTCAGGAGCTGTCCATAGTGCTGATCCTGTGTGCAGGTATAGGAAATTAAATTTGAACTTTTTGGAATTTCTAAACTTTGCAGAAATCTATTCCAAAAATAAAACCTTTCTTCCACTGAAATGAACTCCTCAGTGTCTGGTGTCCCATATTGTCCAAAGATGAACAATGACTTGTCTGGTGGTAAAGACTTTGGTATGACATTGGGGTATTGGCGTCGGATAAACCTTTATTAAAGACATTTGGGATGTATTAATGTATATTCTATGACATTGATCTGCTTGGCAAAATAATGAATTTTGTGTAAATTGTATTTACTTTGGGTCGGGTATTTTTAAAATTGTGCAGTTTAATACTTTTTAGGTTTTGTATTTTTGATTGTTTTATGTGTTTCTACTCTTGAAATTGTATTTAACTTTTTCCACTGTTGAAACTCAGCACAGAGATGGTGGGCACCCCTCTATATTGGGCACAGGATGTCTACAGACCTGGAAACTTAGCACAGAGATAGTGGTTACCCCTCTATAATGGGCACAGCATGTGTACAGACCAGGGAACCCAGCATATGGATTGTGGGAACCCCTTATAATGGGGATAAAAAGTGTTAGGAAATCAGTGCAGGGGTCTTTGGAATCCTTTTTAATGGGCACAACAGGTGTACAGACCCAGATGTCAATTAGCACAGGGATACTGGTAACTCCCTACAATTTACACAGAAGGTCTGTAAAGCCGGGAACTGTGCAGGGATAAGGTGAGCTCCTCAGATTGGGCACATCAAATGGGCAAGGAACTTGGTGCAGGGATGATGAATACATGGAATGAACACTAGAATCCATCTATGTTGGTGCATGTTAGAGTTTTGGTCCAATGGTGCACATTCATAGAAATACCTATGATCATTATAAACACTGCAATGAACTGGTGACTGATTCCTGAGAGTTTGGTGGAGTCCTCATCCAAGTGCAATAATAGCAGTTTGGTGATCTGGCCTTTGTTTCCAGCCGCTCTCACCTCTGGCTCCGTCTGAACTTTCTGAGAGAAATATTATCCCATCTTACATTAAAGCGCCATAAAGCGCTCCCAAATCACTGGATATAAAATGGCAGCCGTGGTATTTCTTGGGTGACTGAGCCGCCTTTATTGCATCTTCAATACACCTCTGCTAAGTGGCACTTAAGAAGAATATTTAAGACACCGTTGATGCAACAATTACGATTAGCCCATTATCTTATTAATTAGTTCAACGTGTCTCTTGGGAGAGGACGACTTAGATGTCTAGAAGGAGAAAACTAAAAAGATGAAATCCCTCTTATGGTGAAATGACCTTATTGATGATCGGCGTTATTGAAAATCTTGCAAGTTATTTGTTCCTAGATGGAGCGTAAGGCCTTTGTGTCAGACAATGCGGGGCCACAATTCTTTGCCAGAATTATTCACCGGATGAAAGAAAACAGAGATGTATCAGAGCAAAGAACACAAAATAGTCATTATGATACAATTGGCAGCTATTGTCTTAGGGTGAAATGACGAGGTTTCTTCTAACATGACCCCCCACTCATTGATACAAACCTAACTGATCCCCTTCTTTCCATCTCTCTGTATGAGCTTCCACTAAATATTTGATGCCCCTGGGTATGGGCAACCTGTTGGATGCTATTCTCAGCCAATTGGCAGAGCCTTAACGTTGTCATATGTGGGAAAGACGGAGACCGTTACGCATGCACATCAATAATAGTACCCATCAATACCATTACTAATACCCATCAACACCATTACCAGTACCCATGTACACCGTCACCAGTGCTATTACCCATGTACACCATCACCAGTGCCCATGTACACCATTAGCAGTACCCATAAACACTAGGGATGAGCAAGCAATTTTTTTTAATTCAATCTCGCAGTGAATTGGGCCGTTTGTGCTTACCAAACATGTAGGCGAGAACAACCTTTGTAAATTCGGCCGACGAGAATTTTTGGGACCTGCAACCAGGGGAGAGGAGTTGTCAGCTCTGCTCCTCTGATTGCTGTATCAGTCCCGTACTATGTGTTCCTGGATAGAGTTTCTCTATCCAGGAACACAGTTTGAGTCTTGCTGACTGCTCATGAATGAATAGAGCGTGGGAAAAATCCTCTGACTTTTCCCACGGCCGTGTTCATTCATAAACGCAAGCTGCATGACTCACTATGACAGGAGGATAATCGCGGCTGGATTGATAAATACAGCTGTAAGAATCATCCTCTCAGTGAGAGATCCCCAGGCACTACAGGTCAGAAAGGAAGCTTGCCCTCATTCTAACCTGTAGTGCCCGGGGATCGCTCACTGACAGGAGGATTCCCACGGCTGTATTTATGAATGCAGCCATGATAATCGTCCTATAGTGATTTCCGATGGTTTTGCGAAATTTTGCCAAAATTTTGCGAACCCATTGGAACTTCGAGGACATTTTACGAGAATGCCTCTGGCAGGGGAATGTGGGGAAGGTGGGTGAGGGGTTGATCACCAGAACACATGACATGGTTCCATTTTGTATCTTTAAAGCTATAAGAAGCCTCTTCTGCATGTCTGGTGACCTTTCAAACTTCTAGCTCTACAAGGGAGCTCTGGTCTGGATTGGGTATTCTACAAGGCCATACAACCTAAAACCCACCCAATGGTGTACATGGCCAATAGTGGTCCCCTGTGCAGAACTGATCTTGTTGTCTGGGGGGGGGGGGGCGAGGACCTTATGCATTGGCACTCTTTGCATCTCTATGTCCTACCCAGGGCCCACCCACCCTTTGCCTAATATAGAGATAGTGATGGGGTGCAAGAACTCCATGCAGGAATAAAGCTGAACATTCCATGAAATCTCCGAAATCAGAGTCTCTCCCGGTGCAGAGATGAAGCTTTCTAAATGTGAGAATGCCTCTGGCAGGGGAATGTGGGGAAGGTGGGTGAGGGGTTGATCACCAGAACACATGACATGGTTCCATTTTGTATCTTTAAAGCTATAAGAAGCCTCTTCTGCATGTCTGGTGACCTTTCAAACTTCTAGCTCTACAAGGGAGCTCTGGTCTGGATTGGGTATTCTACAAGGCCATACAACCTAAAACCCACCCAATGGTGTACATGGCCAATAGTGGTCCCCTGTGCAGAACTGATCTTGTTGTCTGGGGGGGGGGGGGCGAGGACCTTATGCATTGGCACTCTTTGCATCTCTATGTCCTACCCAGGGCCCACCCACCCTTTGCCTAATATAGAGATAGTGATGGGGTGCAAGAACTCCATGCAGGAATAAAGCTGAACATTCCATGAAATCTCCGAAATCAGAGTCTCTCCCGGTGCAGAGATGAAGCTTTCTAAATGTGTATTGTATATATGATAACACACATATTGCATGTATCAGGGGAACCACAGGCTCTGATATAATCATTCCATAAATCCAAGCAATGAATGAAGGAGAAATGACTGGCTGAACAGAAAAAAAAGATTCAGCCACTGTAAATTATTTTTTGGTGTATGAATTTCCTTTAAAACTGAACCTGGTGGAGTAAGAACATGGCAGCTGCCATTGATGACTTGTTCAGCTATTTCCATCCTAATGGTTTGGAGTAAGCACTTGTATATTTGGTGACATGGTTCTGGGTCAATTACCATCATATAAAACCAGGATGGGGAGGTCAGCCCAGGAAATGAACATTTGATATATCTGCACTAATTTACAACACAAGGAAGTTCTCATCTCAGAAATATTGGATTACCCTGATGAAGCGAGTGCAGGATCCCCGGAACGCGTTGGGTTTTAATGCATATGGTTCTAATAAAGAGTAACTACTTTATGGCATGCTCAGCATCAATTACTGGAGACGTCTGCATCTCTAGAGTCTTCAATCATGACATTCTGGTTTCTTGGGGAGAATTCCAGGTTCTGGAGGATGATGCCTGTGGAATGTATGTGTAGTGTCCAAAATACTGAATGACGATGAATGGAACGAGGAATGTTTTCACCCGACAACAGGAAATCCTCTGAACATTTACCTGCAAGGTAAGATCATTAGGGATTATTTTGCTGAAAGATGTTTACAAAGAAATTAAACAATTTCAAGTCAATTTTCAATTTTTATTAGGATATTACAGATTATACATTGTTCTGGGAACTTTGAGGAGGGCCATGACTCCTCCTAACATTTTTTACATGTTTCCCCCACACAATCTGTTACCCATATACCCCCTGCCGACATACTCTGCACCCCATTACTGCCACACAGATTCTGATGTGGGTAATACCTGGGCTTTATACCGGGCAATGCTGGTGACCAGGTGGCTGGAAACACACTAAAACTATTAAAGGCAAAGATTTGCAAAAAGTGAGGAGGTCAGCCAGGATGGGGAGGGGGGCAGCCAGAGTAAAGGGGTGGTCAGGGCACAGGGGGTCAGCCAGGGGCCACGCCCAGCTATAATATAGAGAGCCATTAAGAGAAGAGGGGGGTGACAGTCAGGGGCCAAACCCAAGCAGGACAGAAGTGGCTATCCAGGGTAAAGGGGGTCAGCCAGGGGACAAAACCCCCACAGCTCCCAGTCATACAGAGGAGCTTAGGACCCCCACATAGACCCCAGTAATACAGAGGGGCTCAGGACCCCCAAACAGACCCCAGTCATACAAATGTGCTCAGGACCCCCACACAAACCCCATTCATACAGAGGGGCTCAGGACCTCCGCACAGTCATACAGAGGGGCTCAGGACCCCCACACAGACCCCAGTCATACAGAGGGGCTCAGGACCCCCAAACAGACCCCAGTCATACAAATGTGCTCAGGACCCCCACACAAACCCCATTCATACAGAGGGGCTCAGGACCTCCGCACAGCTCTGTGTTTTTTCTCTCCTATGCGGTTGGAAATATTGTGGTGCTATAACCTGAATTTTGGCTCAGAGCTGCCTCGGCCTTGATTTTAATCACAGTAATTATCAGATTTGGATTCCATTGTTTTGTGCAAATGTTACTAAAAATAAAGACGCACGCTTCCATTTCCAATTCCTCCTAAAGGTTAGATCAGGAAATATCTTCATCTGTTAGCCGGGCCCATCATTTGCATCGTCTGAGGTCAGAATACAAAAATACGAAATCAATGTTTTCTTAAACTTAAACTTTTTAATTATTATTATTATTATTATTATTAATAAAAAATAAACAGGATTTCTATAGCACCAACATATTACGCAGCGCTGTACAATAAATAGGGATTTGTACTGTTTTATATATATCCTAAAAAAATAATTGATTTTACTTTCATATTGTACCTTAAAAGTCCCAACAGTTTATATGGTTGCAATTTTCTAAGGTTGATGTATTGCCTAAAACATTATTATTAGTATTTATATAGCGTCTAGATTGTAAGCTCTTCGGGTCAGGGTCCTCTCCTCCTCCTGTGTCTGTATTAGTCTGTCATTTGCAACCCCTATTTAATGTACAGCGCTGCGTAATTTGTTGGCGCTATATCAATCCTGTTTATTAATAATATTAGTATTTATATAGCGTTTAGATTGTAAGCTCATTGGGGCAGGGTCCTCTCCTCCTGTGTCACTGTCTGTATCTGTCTGTCATTTGCAACCCGTATATATGTACAGGCCTGAGTAATATGTTGGCGCTTTATTAATGCTGTTTAATAATATTAATATTAAGTAGAAGAATAGCGCCAAAATATAACGCAGCGCTGTACAAAGTCCACAGTTGTATCAGTAGCTGTCCCTCAAAGGAGCTCACAATCCATTGTCCCCGCCATAGTCATAGGGGAATCTGGGGAAGACATTTATCCTTTTGGAATTATTTGTTCTTCTTTCATATAATT
>NC_092861.1:152981586-152996156 GCF_032062135.1 Pyxicephalus adspersus | reverse complement strand
GATAAACCCGAGATGTTACCTGCATGGGGATTTGTATTTCTGTCCATCCAGTCTGAGGAGTTACACAGTTCTGATACACAGCAAAGCTCTGGGATTTGATTTTTCTGCTCCCCCAGCTTGTGACTGGGCAGTGATAAGAGGAGCAGCGCACTGATTAGTCCATCACTAGGTCACACTGCTCCTTTTTTATTTGCATTTACGTTGCATTGCACGATAGAT
Source organism: Pyxicephalus adspersus (assembly GCF_032062135.1). Taxonomy (NCBI): domain Eukaryota; kingdom Metazoa; phylum Chordata; class Amphibia; order Anura; family Pyxicephalidae; genus Pyxicephalus; species Pyxicephalus adspersus. The sequence goes on along the minus strand of NC_092861.1, from coordinate 152,995,937 downwards.
GATTAGCTAGCTCTTGTGTTCTGTGGGGAAGCAGAGGTCTCTCTGAAGAGGATAAAACCCCCCAGTAACCAGTTTCACACTCCCTGTGCAGAGGTCCTAACTTTGAGGTGTAAGGGGTGAGGGGAGGTACACGTGATGTGATGGGGAGGGGATGGAGTGGTTGTAGGGAGAATAGGGTTACTAGGCCTGTAGGGGTAATGAGATACAAGGGGAGGGCAAATGTATTTCAAGGCCCAGGTGAACTGGATGATTGCCTGTAATGAAGTGTGTGTGAGGAGTAAGGTGGGAGGACCTCTGCAGAGAGACTGCTGCTTCCATGTGAAAAACATGGAGCCTTACAACACATACAGCTTATAATCATTCAGAATATTGTACAGCTGTGTGCAGGGATTCCAGCCAATCACTGATCAGGAAATAATTCTACAAGTGTCTAAAACACCAGATAAAGAATTGTAGAGAAAATTTCATTTTGAAGTTTTATTCAATCATAAAAAACAACAAAAAAAGCAGTTCCTCTCCGCAGCAACTTTGTTATTTTATCAAAAAGTGATTGTGTCCGGGGAGCCATCCCGCAGTCCATTGTCGGCCCCTCTGGTCCATTATCCTGCAATCTGCAGCTTCCATGCAGCCCATAGATATTGATTATCAATGAGATCTGTGGCCCCTGGGGCCCCCACGTGGGTCAGTGCACTAATCACTCCACATTGCATTTCATTGAGGGGCCCCCGGGGACTATTAACTGCTCCTTCATGCATGTGTGTTATGGCATGTTCATATATCCTGCCCCCCCCAGCAATTACCCATCTGCCCCCCCTTTTTTTAATATAAAACAAGTTCATTTTGTTCCTTTCCTCCCATAAAATGAAGGAGTTTTATGCAAATACAGAAATGTGTAAGATCAGTGCAGGGAGAGGAAGCGGTACATCCTATATTTAGATTCCCGCATTGCTTTCTTCTTTTTTTTATCTTAGTGTTAGTGTTGGCACAGGAGGGGGAACCACTGGTGAGGGCATGAAAGCCTTTTACTAGAGCTGAAACACATCAGATGATCGGATGAGAAGGGGCTCCATGGGACAAGTGACGGGAAAGGCTTCCTCTTGTTCTTTAATAAGTCCTCATCATTTACCAAGAACATTTGCTGCGATATTCTGGGTGAACGCGCTTTCCCTCCAACAGTGATAATGCTGCTGTTCCATCATTACATCTCCATATACAATAGTACTCTGCGCTCATTATGGCACATTGAGAACTCCATTCTAATGGAAAGGTAAATGCTATCTCTGTAATTATTACACTTTTCCCTCTTTCTTTGTAATATAAGATGGATGAGATTAAGGTTCAAATACACACAAGGCATCCAACTGCTGCTATCATGAGATGCCTGTATGGGTAAGGTGGTGGCATATGGGCAACGGGTAAAGGGCCACATAAAGCCAGGAGCGTAGACACACTGCAATCACATAATCAATGCTAAAAGAGCGCCATGGCACAGCCATTACTGCAATGCCCATCCAGTCATTCCTGTGGCGCTACATTTCTTTTATTAAATGCTGCTTTTGTCAGCAAAGTGGTAACCACCAACACCATGCCCATCCTCCTCTGCAGGATTTATAATTCCTGTGTTATTTTGCTGCATTTATCACAATTAAAATCAAATTTATTATCACACACAATTCTAATCTAATTAAATCCCCTGATTATGAGCTTCAGCTTTTATTAGAGTGAGATGTGCAGAATGGTTTCAAACAAAAATCAGATCAAGAAGCTAAACACGGATCTCCCAGGGATGTGTCGTCACGTAGGCAGGATCTCCACCAGGAATCTTGCCCCAAGAAATGCCATGCAGCCGCTGCCAAGGTGCACGTAGATATAACATGGCTGCAAAAAGACTTCATGGGATCAGCAGTGATGAGATGTAATAAATGTAAGGGGATAAAAAGTATTTTATGTTTCACAATTATTTAAAATATAAAGTTCAGCAGCAAACTAAATGCAATTCAGGGGTATTATTAATATCACAAAAGAGAAGAGAGAAAAGACAGGCTTAGGTCGCACATAGATATATAGTGTGAGTTATTTATTAGATAAAAGTTTGTATCGTCTCATCTATACTTAGATCTCCTGTGCTAGAACCTCACTTAGGTGATTAGGTGAACAAAGTATGAGACATTAGAATAATTCTCCTTGATCCGAAAGGATTCCTCTACAAAGAATAGATATCTTATTATTTAATAGCTGATGGAAGACGGCGTCCCACGGATGGCCATGCGGAGTGAAGTACACAATCTATCTACAAGAAACTATTGGGTTACCATTGGTAATAATCCTCCTTTTCCTTCGGATCAAACTCCATCCCCGTGATGTCTTCCATCAGCTAATAAATAATAAGATATATTCTTTGTAAAGGAATCAAAGATCTTTTCGGATCAAGGATACACAAGTGTTTGAAAGATCTCATCGTATATTCATACAACGCTAAGTGTGCAATTTTGGTTATCCCATGGAAGACAATCAAAACCTGGCAAATCCTTTTGCTGGTAAAACCAAATTTTTGAAAAATCTCTGTGGATGTACATTCAGCTGTAGTTGTATGAGGATCATGACTTAATCACAAATTCACCATTATTGCACTATAATAATCAACCCATCGTGGTTACCTGGTGATTTTAGAGAGACATTATCAACACACACAATTGTGAATTCTCAAAAATAATCCCCTGAAGAAGCCCAGCTAGGGCGAAACGCGTTGGGATTCGGAAAATTATTATATGATTGTCTCTGCACACCCAATTTGTTCCCTTAATCACCTAAAACATAGCGTAGTAGGACTGTGTTAGAAATAGGTTCTAGCACCGGAGATCTATGTATGAGACGATAAAAACTTTTATCTAATAAACAACTAGAGGACGCTGCCCAAAGAGCTTACAATCTAGGAAGCGCAGGTGAGTGGTACAAAATAGGAGGGGGGACACGGAATGGTGGGTAAGAAGCTAAAATGAATACAGGTAGGCGAGTTTGGAAAATTTGGTTCACATCTGCTTTAGGAATTCCTCCTATCCGCAGCCTTACCACTAAGCTTAATACCTAACGATAACCATATCCATACCAAGGAACAATTCAGAGCAGAGGGGAGCTGCACGGACACCTGAATCACGACAAGTGAATCGGAGCAATCGGTACCCATTTTTAGTAGGAGGATTTGGCAGATCTCTGCACAGTTCCCAAGAGTTACAAATCACTTTTGACTGCGTGCTTCATGTTGTAGGATTCTCATCACAGCTGCTCGCATGTACTTTTCTGTGTGCCTGGGATCGGCCAAATGCATGGTTTTTCCGAGGCCCTTTACACATAACATTACCCTAAATCTAGAAGTTTAGCTCCAATCCCAATGAAAACTCTACTACAAAACCTAAACTTCACACCTGACTCTTTCTCAAGCTTGCCTTGTCTTACCGTTGTCCCAAGCTTACCCCTAAACCCCACCGTGATCCAGAACCAGAACCATATCCCTAACTCCGACCTTCAACACCTAATCCAGACTTAATCTAATTCCAGTGAAATATTCACAGAGAGACCGGCACTAATATTATCAGACTGCAATATCCATGGGTCAATAAACAGAAGAGTTAGTAGCATGAATATTTGGTAATGATAAATAATTGGACAAATTATCAATGTCACAAATCCTGCAGGAACACTCCTATGCCCATGGGTACTGTTTGGGTTCTCTGTGGGCATTCTGGTAATTTGGTGCAGTGTCATCCAAATGCCATTGCTTCAGTCCTAGCAGGCCAGCCAGCAAAGTAACAGCGCCTAAATTCCCGGCGTGCTGATGATTTGACCTTGTGAGATTTATTTATCTGGGGTCTCTATTGCCGGTCTTTAAAAATCAAAGCTTTTCTTATTCACACATCTAAACATAATGGATACAAGTGGGATTAGGACAAACTGGCCCTTTTGTTGATTGCCATGCTATGCTTGACAAGCTATTGCCACCCAAGTGGTATGGGAACCCCTACTCCCCCCCAATTTTATAAGCTATTACCATATTCTGTTGCAACTTTTTATTTAGGCAAACAAATGCAAACATAAATTCCAAAAATCTTAATTTATTTAGCAGATATTTGTAGCCAGGAATCTAAATGTAATCTGGAAACTGCTCATCCAAAATGTTTCCCAGGAGTCCTCCATCCCCAAACTCTCCAGCCTGCAATATACCACATCGCTGAGAAAATGTAATTTGTCCGTCTTTGTTTTTTTTTTATCTTTATTCATCTCCTCAGTTTGCTTTTCACAGTCAAACCCAATCTCACCAGCAAGACCTCCATTCATCTTCTTAACTTTCTTTCCATGGTCCAACCCCATCCCATCAGCAAGATCATCATTCATCTCCTCAGCTTCCTTTCCATGGACCAACCCATCTTATTTGCAAGACCTCCATCCATCTCCACAACTTCCTTTCTGAGTCCATCCCAACAACAAGATTTTCTATCTACTATACAGAGAACCTGAAAATAAATCTTTGCCAAACTCCCCTGCTAACCTATAGGAGAAAAATACGGTAATATGTCACCCTATCTCCAACTTAAGGTCAATAAATGTCCTAAATGGACAATGTGGTTGCTAGCTCACCAGGATTAGAGAAGATAGATCATAAGTGCACCTGGGTGATCCAGCAAACCTAACCAGATCTGGTCTAGGACTGAGAACATTTGACAAATATTAAGTGATTAAAAAATACATTCCAGGTTTGCTTGATCACCAATGGCTCACCTAGGATAGTCTATCTTTCTTTAGGCTTGGAGAGATTTAATAAATCAGGCTCATTGTGAACATCACTGACACGCTGCATTATGTGGACTTCAACCATGCTCCTTACTGTTACCATGTTTTGTAGTCTTCAGGATGAACGGAATGTGTCCCGGAGTCTAACAGAGGGGTCAGTGGGAGGTTCTCATGTTCATCTGGTTAAAAAAAGGAAAATCTGTTTAATTTATCCTTCATGAATGGCGGTTCCAATTGGTTTTGCGAGCACACAATCCATGAAACAGTAAGCTCCTCATCCATCACACCCATTGAAGGCTCTTAATGGAAGATTGTTATATCCTGGGTCCCTTCCAAGAGATCACTATATTTGTCTGCAGGGAAAATGTGTCAAGTCATTTTTCTTGATTCTAAAAAGGAGAAATTGATTAGTCACCTCCTCTATCCTAACCTCATCACACGCACGGCTCCAAGACTTTTCTAGAGCTGCCCTGGCTTGCTCCTACTTTCTGCTCAGAGCCCTCAAAACCCAACGCTTGACCCTCACCTACCCGTCTTCTGTCTCCTAAACCCTCACTACTTCCCACCATTCCATATCCCCCTCCTATTGTGTGATACTTCCCGCACTCCCTAGATTGTAAGCTCTTCTGGTCAGGGTCCTCTCCTCCTCCTGTGTGACTGTCTGTATCTGTCTGTCATTTGCAGCCCTTATGTACAGCACTGGGTAATATGTTGGCGCTATATAAATCCTATTTATTAATAATAATAATAATAATAATAATACCAATAATAATATGGTCAATGCTACAGATCTCTGAGATAACTTCTGGCTGATGTTCTTGCAGAATCCAACACTTCTGTAAATTTTGGGTTTTTAGATTTCCATGACACTTTTTAATCCGTGCCTGTACATAGCGACCGGTGGTAGGAACCAAAGAACCTAGAAATCAAAATGGTATTTTCTTGTATTGTCTTCCCTTTTGCAGAGATCCAAGGTGTGGGCGATAGGAGAGGATATTCCTTTTTCCATTGGTAGAGCAGTTTGTTTTAAAAATGCATTTCAGCAGCAAAGTCATTGTAACAAAGTAATTTGCTTCATTTTTCTTGGAGTTTTGGGGTTATGGCTCCTTTTTCTGCTCCTTGCACCTTTCTATTGGTTCTGACATGCAGTCGGTGTCCTCATGGGCCAATAGGAAGGTGGAAGAGGTGGAAGGACCTGGGGCTATCTGTAAGAATATACTAAAAAGATGTATTTATAGCAGGAAGGTCATTCTGGTGATATATTCTGCACATAGGGCTCTCTTTATCTCTTTCTTTCCTTGTATTATATAGTTAAAAAGTCACTTTCTACCTGTATGACGCCTTTCGGTCACATGTTTGGGTGTCAGTATAAAATAATTCCAGGATTTCGGTTAATTAGGAATAAAGTGAAATGTGTTCAGTATTTGTTTTCCGGATTACAGGTTTTCATGGCATTTGCCCAGAGTGCACCGAGCAGCTGCCGCCGTGCGCAGGGAAGGGCGCAGAAAGCTTATTTTGCTGCACATCTGTCAGAGATATAGCTGAAGCAGAACAGATATTTATACAAAGAGCGAGATGTTCGGATTTTAATGGTGCTTTTCTTTCATCCCCCTCTGAACAAAGCAGCGGTGTCAGAATTGTACTATGAATGTAAGAAAGGGAGATTATAAAATGTATTAGGGCACAGCGCTAAACAAAACTCAAGGTCTCTCTGACAATCCGAGGACAGAAACAATCTGAATAAGAAGAGAATATTTGGGGAGGAAGTAGAAGCTGCGAGATGTCTCCATTTGTTTTATGTCTGCCAAATCCCTGAAGTGCATTGTTACCATTTCCATTGTTCTTCGGACAGTAGAATGTATTGAGAACCTTTCAGGGCGATGATATTTTTTGTGCTGTAAAAAACCTACAAACCAAAAAAAAGGAAAAAACATGAATATCAAATATGAATAAAGCTTTCAATGAAGTGAACCCATTCATCTTTTTTTTAAAGAATAACAAAGCAAGGAGAATCATGAGTGAAATTCTGACCATTTATGGGGCCAACTGGCAAACTATAGGAAAAAAAACTCATGGAAATCCGGGCACTGCCACAATGGGCATTTACCAATGCAGCTTGGGATGAAGGGCACTGCCATGAGTGAGAAATACCAATGCAGTATAGGGAGCCGGGCACTGCCATGGGGAACCAGAACCAATGCAGCATGGAAATCTGGGCACTGCCACAATGGGCATTTACCAATGCAGCTTGGAAAGTAGGGCATTGCCATGAGTGAGAAGTACCAATGCAGTATAGGGAGCCGGGCAGTGCCATGGGGAACAAGAACCAATGCAGCATGGAAATCTGGGCACTGCCACAATGGGCATTTACCAATGCAGTAAAGGAAGCAGGGCACTGCCATGAGGGAGAAATACATGGGATGCAGGGCACTACACTGAAGGATGAGTACCAATGCAGTATAGGGCCCTGGGTTCTGCCATGTGTGACAAGTACCAATGTAGTATGGGGAGCCAGGCACTGCCATGGTGAACATAAACCAGTGCAGCATGGAAATCCAGACACTACAACATTAGGCATTTAAAGATGCAGCATGGGTAATAGAGCACCACCATGAGACCAATGCATTATGGGGAACCAAGCACTGGCATGAAGGACAAGTACCAGTGCAGCATGGGAGGCTGGGTATTGCCATGAGAGACAAATACCAATACAGCACAAGGAGCCGGGCACTGCCATGGAGATATTTACCAATGCAAAAACATAAATAAAAACTATGGATCAGGGGGAGGGTATTATAGAGCAGATTTCAGGGTAACAATATAAATGCACAAATACAATAAATATAATGCGTGGGTGATGCCTTAAAGCTGTATGTGGTGCTATGGAACGGTACAATTTTCTTGGATTTTCATTTTACACCCGCAGCTGATATTTGGTTGAGGAACTGATATTTCTGGTACTTTGATACATACAGCAGCAGCAGCCACCCAATAGGATTTATGTAAGTTTGAAAAAAAGGTTTTTATCAGGTAGAATTAGGAATGTTGTGTCATTTTTTTTATTAACCAGCAGGTAGAAATTAGTTAATTTTGGATTTTCTTTTTCTTGCTGATGAATACCTGTCCTGCCACTGGCCAGTTTTTACCAAGTTATAATGAGAATGTGGATGATACAGCAGTGTAAAAATGGCCATTAGTAGGACAGTTTTAATTAGAGATATAGGGATTATTTGACCACAGGACAATATCAATAACAGATTATAATATCTTGGTTTGTTTGTCAGCTTTCCTCTTTTTTTTCATTACAACAGCTTCCAGTTCATGCATGTTAATCTTGCTTTGTGCTCCCCCTTATTTTATAATGAGAGGTATATACCTGTCCCCTTTCTGGCCCTTCTAAGTCCTTTAGTTTACAGGCTATGCAGGTCATCATAGTTTAACTAAATTCCCCCAGCACATAAAATCACAAGATCCACAGACCTCAAACCGATGGTAATGGCAAACCCAAAACATTATCTATTACCCTTTATAACCCCAGCAACGGTAATGCCAATGGTCAATCCTATAATAAAGTAAGGATGCCAATTTCTCCGTTAGTGCACAGATTGCGATCTGGTTAGTGGTCTTTGTACCCCTTTACAATGTATTGCAGAGTATGCCAGAATTCCTCCCCCCTCCGGGATCACACCCCCCCTCCCCCACACCATTTCCAATCTTATGACCAATAGGCAGTTGTTGTAATGCTGATGACACAGTGCACAGTCTGCGGGTTCACCATGCAATATCTGCATCTGGAAATGAAATTATGACACGGTGCACCCTATCAATTTGCTGGTTGGGGGGCCCACGGTCCAAAATGGCAATAGATTTTGTGGTGGACACTAGCACACTTTGCAACCAGGTAATAAGTAGACAAGGGTTCCAATAGGCCTATGGCAGGTTACCTCAACTGATTTGTTTGGTCAAAGAAGAATTTGCATCCTTAGTACAACAGAAGATTGCCCATTGGTTGTTTAGGTTGTGAATGTTCTCACAGGGGACCTAGGACATAAAATGGACCTTTTACCAAATCACTAATTAGATCTGTTCCTCAAGAAGGAATTGGCATTGCAAGTCCAATATAAGCCCGACAGATTCACCAGAACAAAGGATTAAAACACAAACTGTTCCATGCAACCATGGCAAAAGTACCCTATCAGAGGACAATTTCACCAGAACAGAATATGGCATCCCTAATGATGTCCTTGGGGTTATTGCACATGTGCATGTCTAATGGCATTTCTTATTACAACACCAGGATCTATTGTGTGAATTGCAGCACTAAGCCAGGAAGATTTCCATCACGTGCCATGACGTTAGCTAAGTATCTACAGAACAGAAGCAGGTGCTGGTGTACAATAAACCATAATACTGCCTGCAGACAGCTGACCTGGAACAGATTGAGTTTCCTTTAAGTGGATGCAAAATAAAGCAGATAAAAGTAAGAACATCTTCCAAGTCACCTCACCGGCCTCCGTTTTTAATCGTTGGTTGTAAACCGCAGCCAGCCGCCCTAAGGCGCGGTATGGGAACACTGCGATGTGCCATGCATGAGGAAATATTAGTCTAATAATATCTGCTGGTGCTTTGCTTCTCTCTGTGTCTCCATCTGACATCTTCATCACCTCGGTGCCATGGGCACTTCTTCCCGTTCCAGGCTCCGGCTCTGCCCGCCCCACTATACGGCCTCAGAGATATGATTGATATGCCGCGGCATTGACAATAAGCAAAATCTGCAAGAGAGGGGCACCAGGAACCCGCTGAGTGATGGAGACTGTCAGAGGAAACACAAACATAACAAATGGCCTAAATAAAGACAGAACTGTCTGAAGATTTTATTCCTTTCCTGGGAACGATGGGAGGAGAGCGAGATTCTGCCAGGAAAACTTTGCACAATGATCCGCGACAATAAACTGCAAGAGAACCAATGGAACTCATTGATAACCCAGCAAGTCTGTAACCTATGGAGTATATAGCGGCCCATGCCATGTGTTACCCGCCGGGTCCGTGGTACCAGGCACATGTGTGCAAAGGAAGCTGAGCAATATCTTATAAGATAACAATAAGCAGAATTCCAGGCAAACAGCTAAATTCACAGAATAAATATCAGAGCTTAAAGAAGCAAACAAATCACTTACCTTTACTTACCCTCGGCCCTGTGCTGTTTGGGGTTCCCTCTTCTTTCCAGCACTGGATAGAACAGTGAAGGCAGCCATCTTCTTCTCTCCTCCAGGTTCTTATTCATATCACCTGGACAGGTAGGAGATCAGGTGACGCGTCTTCCTGCAACTGCGCATGTGTGAGATTGAGTACTACATCATAGGAAGGCCACTGATGGAGCATGCCCAACCTCAAGCATGCGCAGAGAAAACGGCCAACAGCCCCTTGGATATGTAATGCAGGAGACTGGGGCTTTCCCCTTGTGTTTTCACCACTGTGGCTGTAAACAAAGTGAGGGGACCTCCCCAAAATATATAAAAATATGTTTCATGTTATAAAACACACAAACAACGATTAGTGATGACAGAGATGCGTTCTTTTGTGTATTTTATATTCACCTGGAGTTCAGTTGAAATCAATGCAAAATATTTTAGTTTGAGTAGATAAGAAATAAAATAATTTTCAGGCTTTTTGGACATCTGCGTTCCTTTGAGAAGATTTCACTACTTTCATTGCAGAAACTACAGGATATAATGGGAAATCTCTCAAAAACAAAATCACAGATGTCAAGAGAACCACTGGAGGATTTCTTCTTTCGTTCTGTGACAAAAAAAAGTTAAATGCTCCAGCTAGGACACAGCGATACAAATCTGGTATATCATCCATTACACTCAAAAGCTATAACACACAGTTTGGCTTTAGATCCACTGGTTGTATGCTGGAGGTGCTACAGACACCCGAAAATACCTTATTGAAGTACTCAGGATTTAGGTTTTCCATTCAGTCTCTCCTTCTGCAGGCAACCCCACACTTACTAGAAATTTCCAGCTGTAAAAATGACAGCCGGGAGTTGCTGTGTCATAAAATGGACAATTTCATAGACAGAGATATACAATGTAATTGTGTAATTATTCTGTTTCAGTCTTCTGTGGATTAAAGCTGGGCTTCAATTTGCTCAACTAAAGCAATTCAAAAAGTAAAATAAATGTTGCCATTTAACCCCTGATAATACCTTGTTAATGTAATCAGAACTAATTACCTTACTTACTCCTTTCTTTAAAAATAATAATCTCTAGGTTGAGATGCAGTAGTAAAGGGCAAAACATTTTTGCAACACAATATCCCAAAGAGAAAGCTGTGTTCATCCTGAACAATAATGTAATGAATTTGTTACCATTGGTAAGAACAAGGTATTGCCAAATAAGCAAGCTCATAGCAGAAATGTAAATCTTGCCCTGGTCTATGGCATGGGGGTATTAAAGGGGTGAGAGCTGGCCTGGTTAGGCGGAGGGTTGGTGGTTACTTTGTCTCCCTACTAACAATCCCTTTGGATCAGCTGTAGCACTTCAGATGTCTAAATAAAATAGTGCAATGGGTGTGATGAGCTCCTAAAAAAGGAAGCTTTGTGCATAAATGATATAATTACACAGAATCTATTATGGAGAACACCTGGCACGGGAACACGTCATTACTCTCCATAGCAAGGAATAACAAGACGGATATCATGGTTCTGTGTTCAGTCCAACAGCCGAAGGTCCATTGTGCAGCCCTGATGATCCAGGCAGATCCCCCATTACCGGGATGATAGAAGTCTATTCCATGGGTTGCCCTTCCAATACATATACAGTGTAACAAGCAGGTGCGGGTCAATATTTGTTTAACTGTCTCATCCTTTAATCAGTTGGAATTGAAGACACACAATAGCCGGATTGTCAGCTATTGATTATTGCTGTGAATTATTTAGTATCTTTATTCTCCGGTCATAATAATGTTCATCTATATGCAGATAGTCGCAGTGTTTATTAAAAGGAAAATCCATTTGTAGTTCAAACCTAAACCTCGAGCATATTGACCGGGCCGCCTCATTAACAAGCACAGTGCCAGCGCCATGTTCTGGTAGGATATTTGCTGGGCCTGCTGTCCATTGACCCGGGGGAATAACAACGTAAAATGTGTTCATGCACCAATAACCCAACTCAATAAAAATAAGGGGAGTAGAGATAAAAAGGAGGAAAGCTTTGGTGCTTCCATGTCCAGGTCCCAATCACCCAGCTACACATCTTATGTTAACATAAAATAGGAAAAAATGCAAAAGCTTGCTTTATTAACTGATAGAAGGGTTTTTAGGTTTTGCCATTCTAAACCGTGAAGGGAGCAGGGGTAAAAGCTGGCCTGCAAAGTTTTATTGACTGATAATTACAGAAGAAGTGATTCACTATTCATACTTCATTTCTCTACCAATTATCTGCCCATGACCAGCGCTACACTAACGCTGCCCCAGTTCACCAGCCACCAGTTTATGCCAATATATCTCACATGGGAGATTAACACCACTAAGGCCATCCTGCTCCATTTATATCCAGACCATGTCTGCCAATCTTTCACCACATTGCACAATGCCACCTACTACCTGCCCATACCTACCCACCGTGCCCTGGAGATTTCCAACACATCTCAGACTTAGGTTACTGCACTAACTGCACTTCCAGCCACTTCCATTCAGGAGAGAGCAATTAGGAACCAATCTTTGCATGTGCTTGCATGCAGTTGCCATTATTGGTGGCTGTACACACAGAATGAGCTTTTAATGGTTCCTGAGGGTTCCAGAAGCTCATTCCAGTTTATGCAAATCACTCACTAGGGTTATCCTTGACATCTATAAAGCAATATTTGCCCAAGCAGTTCAATGTGCAAAACTTAAAGCTTCAGCTTCAATGAGATTTTTTTTTCTATGGCAGAAATTGCTTGCAAATAGTTTATAGTAAATTATCTTTTGCCAAAGACTCAAATCACCCCAACTCCTTGCTGCCCAATTGATCCATAAGAAATGTTCCCATGCACTTAGCCATGGTCAGCATTGGGTCATATCTGGTACATTGGAAAGAAGTAACCCTAAAATCTCCTTCTGCTCATGCAGTCATCCATCCTAAACCTAACCCCCCAACCCTAACCCTAATACCTAACCCTAATCCCTAACCCACCTAACCCTAACACTAATCCCTAACCCCCCTAACCCTAACCCTCCTAACCCTAACACTAATCCCTAACCCCCCTAACCCTAACACTAATCCCTAACCCTCCTAACCCTAACACTAATCCCTAACCCCCCTAACCCTAACACTAATCCCTAACCCTCCTAACCCTAACCCTCCTAACCCTAACACCCCTAACCCTCCTAACCCTAACACTAATCCCTAACCCCCCTAACCCTAACACTAATCCCTAACCCTCCTAACCCTAACCCTCCTAACCCTAACACTAATCCCTAACCCTCCTAACCCTAATCCCTAACCCTCCTAACACTAACTCTAATCCCTAACCCTTCTAACCCTAACCCTCCTAACCCTAACCCTAATCCCTAACCCTCCTAACCCTAACTCCATTTCCTAACCCTCCTAACACTAACCCTAATCCCTAACCCTCATAACCCTAACCCTCCTAACACTAACCCCAACCCTCCTAACACTAATCCCTAACCCTCCTAACCCTAACCCNCCTAACCTTTTCACACAGCCAGTAATGTGTATCTGGGGTCCAGTGACTTACAAATGGCTTTCAAATGGCAATAATTATTTGGATTTAATGAATGTACCCCTCAGGATAGGTTCACATTCCACCATCCTGTACAGCCGACTGCTCTGTACCATTTCAAAGACTATTTTATGATTACATGGGAGGTCTCATTGGTAACCGATTGCCAATATTCAGTTTTTGGTTTTGATGTTGTGTCCTCTTTACACGCCAATAGCAACAATTTATCATCAAGGCCTTATTTCTTGTAAAGAGTCGGTCCAGTAATTCTTGTTAAGCTAACGATTTTTGGTTCTTCTTTCAAACCAGCCAGCAGCTTATTAGCTAGGCGGGGTGCGTTGTCTATCCTCTCCTGTACTGCGCCACCGCCGTCTGCTCATCTATCAGCGGCTTATGTGCGGGGTCAGTCCCATTACCACGGAGCAATAAATAAGATTATAATTGGCAGGATTGGATGTAACATTGTAACAAGCTGATGATATCTCCTGCTATGACTTTAATTTGATATTTTTATGGGGTACGGCTAAGGTCATGGTAACAGGAATCAGCCGTAACATAAATCACAGGGCCAACATGGCCAATGGATCCCCGGCTACAAGACAACCGAAAGGGAGAAATTCATATTCAGTCCAAACCTCAATGCTGGGCTCTTCTGGACATACCGATCACCTGGCAGCCATGGTAATCCAATGGCTTCACTAATTCTGAGTCATTATCCCGGGTCTAGAATATACTGCCGAGCAGAGCTCATAAGCAGTGGCGGAGGTCACTGGCAGGTAATTGGCAGTCAGTGCTGGTTGTAGGGTAAAGCCAACTGGTATATTTTTTATTGCCCC
>NC_092861.1:152962046-152980425 GCF_032062135.1 Pyxicephalus adspersus | reverse complement strand
ATAGATTGTAGAGGAGAGAGTCGGGTTAGTGGAATACCAGAGAGGAGGAGGTTACAGTAGTCCAGACGATGATAGGAGCGTGTACAGTTTGGTGGTCTCTGGGGACAGGATGGAAATCTAAGTCATTCTGCGGGCTGTCTGCTCACCATTAGTCATTGTAATCACATTTTTACATTTGGTTGGAGTTTCTCTTCAATGTATCGTGGAAATCGGCTGACGAGGGAGTCTGAGCAAACCCAGATGCATTAGATGCGCGGCACATTCTCGCCATGTCTGGCCTCATAACGCGGGATGTCACCCCATACTGCTGGCTGAGAGACGGTGATGCCCCCTCCCGCGTTGTCTCTCTACAAGGTCACAGCTCCTTCACACACTCTGCTGCCATTAGGACTCCATTTACTATAATGCTGTTTCTGCAGAACAATGGGGTCTCCAGGGTGCTGGCAGGTGCTGCGTAAATATGGGGACCTTGAGCTTTGGGTATCAGGGCAATGCCAGGTCAGGGCGGGAGATGGATGGCTAAGGCGAGTTCTGTTTGCACATTGGCCTGCGGCAGATAGAATGGCCGGGATTATTTATCGGTGATTATAGCAACAGCAACACAAGATAGATATCTGCAGTGACTTTGTATTGCGTTTTGTTGGTTTTGTAAAAGATAAGCAAATTCAAACAAAGTTCCACCATTTTGCCTGCGTGTTGTAATTAATCACACTTCTCAATAATTATCATTATTATTATCAAGTGTTTGAATAGCACCAACATATTCTGTAGCGCTGTACAGAGCTCACAGTTGTGTTACTTTAGAAGAGCTCACAATCCAATATTATATGTAAACTTATACTAGATTAATATGTAAACCTATTACTAGACTTTGTTGGAAACTTCAGCAGGCTGATTGCATTTCATTATTTTTGGAATCTTTGAGTCTGCAGATTTTGTTAAATAATCTTTGGTTTGGTGAAAGCCGTTGTGTCGAGTGACCAATTCTTATCCAGGTAATACACAATCAATGCGGTTCAGTTTATAAAACAACTCTTTTTATATTCATGGAGACACATCCAGCCCTGATGAAGGCAAACCCCTGGAACGTGTTGTTATTCTTCTGGGAAATGAACATTTGGTACAATGAGAACCCGTCATGGTGCATTTATTTTTGTATTCATTGTATAGTGCCTGCCAAACCAATTCTGGGTCCTACAGACCTTACAGAGCTGCCCTGTACCTTCTAAATCTCGTCACCCCATTAATTGGGGTAACACATCACACAGGTGACGAGGAACCAGGGGTATTTGGTTGCACAGTAGGGTGGCTATCAGTTTCCATCTTTCCTCCATGCCATCTGATAGACGTGGCGCATTTCCCAGGGCGGGCACTCAGGGAGACCCATCTATCAGACAGAGGAATTTTCTGATGCTGATTGATGATGTGATTTCTGCCGGCTTTTGATAAATGTCTCCTACAAATGGAAATGCGCTTTGCAAGGCGTGTGCCAGTACATAAATGTATGCAACAAGCCTTGGCACCGCACACTTCACTGAGTGATATTAAACTTCAGTCAGAGAGCTTCTTATGTCCTAAATTCAGGATGACGTGCAGTTTATATCCTAGTCAAGTGAATTCAGAGAGCATATTGAGAGCTGCGAGGACCGTGATGTAATGAGATGTGATGGGAATGGCCGGGAGATCGGAGACATAATGGATTCTTGTTCCATTGGGCGGAGAGAGGAAGATTGGCAAAGGGCGCACACACACAGAGATGTTCTGCATATTATTCCCTATGTGAGAAGACATTGGGTCGCATGTATTGAGCAGTGGGATGAGTGGCATTTCCATTATTATTATAATTATTATTATTATTAATAAACAGGATTTATATAGCGCCAACATATTACGCAGCGCTGTACATTAAATAGGGGTTGCAAATGACAGACTAATACAGACAGTGACACAGGAGGAGGAGAGGACCCTGCCCCGAAGAGCTTACAATCTAGGAGGTGGGGGAAGTATCACACAATAGGAGAGGGGATATGGAATGGTGGGTAGGAGTGAGGGTTTAGAAAACAGAAAAAGCCGGGTAGGGAAGTTTGACATGGAATTTCCACAAATAGTCCAACAAAAATTTCAATAAAAATGAACAATTCTGCTGCAATGTAACCACGTGGATTCGCAACGATGCATTTTCACCTCCTATGCATTTCCGGTTAATTGAAATAAATGGAAATGCCACACCTTAACGTTGCATAGCACATGTTCCAATGTTGCAAGGCCCTTCATACTGCAGCACACATTATAACATGCAGTGATGCACATTCATGCAGCTCCTAATGCGCTTTATGATGCATGTCCTAACACGTGCATTATTCACAATGACTGATATTACCTGTTGTACTGACATTGCTAGATGACAGATGCCCTGCAGTAACAGCACGGGGTATTCTGTGATGCATGGGCCATATTGTCACTTTCACTGCATGCATGGGATCTCCTTCTTCCTGCAGGTCCATGTCCCCCATGGCAGTGCTCAGCTCTCCATGTGTCTTTGGGTGCAGTTAAGGTGACAACACCCTGTCCCTGTCTTTTAATTGTTCGCCTGCATTGCCACCCGGACACATGAGTTTCCAATAGAGACTGCAGATGGCACAATAGGCAGGCATGGGGCACTGCTGCCATCATATCTACATTAAAAAACTTATATAGAATGTATTTTAGATCTAGAGATAACCTAAGAAAGTTTTTCCCACAATTTTCACCATCAGGAAAACCACTCTGAGAAATGGCATTGAGCTATTGCTGCATGTAGACAGCTAAAGGTTGGAAGGTGCAAGAGATACAAGCATGGGGATCCAACAAAGAGACTTAGGGTGCAATGCAAATATCCCCAGAGAGAAGATCCTGAAAAAATACCAAGTGGATGAATTTTATTCAAAGATGTTGATGTGATCACTGCAGCCCTTCCATTGTGTTGTATGGTCTTATTGTATCTCATTGACCAGGAATAAAAACACGTTTAGCAACAAAAGCAACAAAGAAACAGGAAACAAATATCAAATAGATATAGAAATAGAAATAAATAATGTATAACATCATTCATTTAGGATCTACACTGACTATAATGGTCCTGATGACAGCGTGATGGCTGGCCAATCATTACCATGCATATGGCACCCAAAAAGTTGTCATTTCACAGTCCAGCAGTGATGCCACCTGCTGCTGAAATCAGGTATTGCAACTTGTAAGTCTCCAGGACTATGATGGTGCCGGAGGTGAACCCATCATATGGATCCATGGAAGTTTTTATATCATGGACAGGAATTCAAACTTTACTGGAAACTTCCTCTTTGCAATGAAGAGTTTGATGGGTGAACAGGTATTGGGGTCAATTTACTAACGTGATTAGGCTTTTCACACTGCAAAGGATGATTCACTTAATTTAGTGAATGAACTGAAGCTCTGACTTTTACTAGTCATGTGAGCACACAAAGTTTTTTTCCTTGCATGTGATTGGTCATTCTTTGCCAAGTGAATTTTAAAAGTGGACGCAGCCAGAAGAAGGAATAGGAAGGCGAAGGATAATTCCAGGATGGAGCGGGACCCCATTGAGGAAAGGTCCAGCGCCATCGAGGGATCTGCGAGATTAAAGATGTGATTTTTTTATTTTCAGTTTAGTTCTGCTTTAATAAACTAAGTGATTTTACTTTGCAGAGTGATAATTCTTTTTGTTAGGTGAAAATCCTAAATTTCTTTAGTAAATCAATGCTATTGTCTTAAAGATGAAATTATATTCCATAGAAAAAAAAAAGGTGCTGAACGTTCCCTGGCCTCCTGCTGGAACAATAGCTGCTACGTTTGCTCATTTCTCCGGGAACGTTTCGCTGCCCTCCGAGCAAAGCTCTTGAGTTTCACACAAGTTCTCCAAATGCTTCCTTCACAAAGTTGAGTTTCACCTGCACTCCGAGCAATCAGCAGACGCTCCGTCCTAAACCCGCTAATTACGGTGCTTGGCGAGTTACGCTCGTCACAAGTGTCACCTCGGTTCATCCTCACGGAACTGCTCGCCATCAGAATGTAAACTTGCTGGGAATTGTGTGGCTGTAATTGGAGTTTAAGCTTTAAGGGAAGAAAGAAAAACTATTTCAATGGGACAACCAAAAAAATAAAAAAGCTTTCTATTTAAACCTGCTCGCATGCTGATTTAAAGACTGTTAGTCATTATTAAAGTGAACCTGTCACTGGTATTCCGGCTTCATCCGAATGGGCAAAGCAAGACAAACCGCAACATGGGTCTCTCATATGCAAAAGAAGCCATGGCCCACAAAGAGCCTCGGGTTGTTAGGTTCCTTTTCAAAGATCACAGTTACTATAATGTGCTGCTGTACATCTCTTAGAGCAGGGGTGTCAAACTCTGGCCTGGGGGCCAAATCTGGGCCCCAACGTCCTTTTTTTTTTGGCCCCCAAAGGAATCCACAACATGAACTGCAGCTGGCCTGCCGCTGCATTGAAATAGCGCAGCTACTACAATTCCTGGCATCACTCCCGTCTATAGACCAGCAGGCTCTCTGCCTATGTGTGGCCCCGCATTGGACTGTTTTATAGACACAAATAATGCTGGGAATTTTAGTAGCGGTGCTGTTTCAATGAAGAGGGAGTTTCAGCAGGGGGCAACTCATAAGATTTAGCTCCGCATTGGCCGTGTCTGGCATTTCCAGCACTCCGCCTCAGCTTTTCCTTGTTACTCCAAGGCATGGACTGGAATGGTTGGATTGTCATAGAAGAATATTGTTATTATTATTAGTCTGTGCAAAAAGCTTACCAATGAAATATAACTCAGAAGGCTACAAATAGAGAAAGAGGCAGAATATATTTTCTTAAATAAAATTTAAAAAAATGTTATGCCTCTTTCTCTATTATAAGCTTGATCCAGATTAAATGTGAAGCAAAACCTCTTTGTTTCCATATGAAAAGGGTTTATATCTAATGAGAAGGAAACATTTCCTCAATTGTTTCAATAAATTTCAAGGTTGACCGCGACTTTGTCTAATTTTTTAATTTTTGGCCCTCTGTGTATTTGAGTTTGACACCCTTGTCTTAGAGAAAGATGCCACATCCCTTGTATACCATACATACAGAAAAAAAGTTTCACTTTGTAGGCATCAAATCATTACATTTCACGTTTGACTCCTGGGAGAGGTGATTTGCTATTCTTTCCAACAAGTTAAACAATTTTAAAAGTGTGCAACGTCTTGAAAGAACCTCCTGAAGAAGTGGACTGTTGAAAGCTGTAAAACGCGTTAGTGAAACTTTTTTTCAAGGCAAGGGTTTGTAAAATTGAGAAATAGATTTTATATTGTAAGTGTATATTTATGTGTAAATTTTTTATTTTAAAGTAAACTTAAAATGTGATAATTAAATGCCTACAAAGTCCCTTTTTCTGTATGTTTCCTATTTAAAAATGCTCATTCACAATCAGGCTATCCCTCCCAAAAACTCTCCAGTCCTGGCTCCATTGCAGCTGTGCCACATACCTGATATGGAAGGGTTACCCCTGGAGAATTTCCTCTTTACCTTACCGTTCCCTGTGAGCCTCTTTCAGCCCCGGAGTTGCCTTCTGATCCCTGATTAGTCAGAACTAACCTCTATTAAAGTCAGATCATGTCACACAATTTTTAGTTTCCTAGCTTCTGGATGTGACATTGGATGACCGGTTCCGGTGTATGACCCCTGGCAATGTCCCTGTTCCGGCATGGCTGACCGATTGGCCAAGTATAACCCCTGATCTGCTCTTTCTCTTTACACTTCCATCTTCCTCACAGCACAACCTCATTTTATGGGCCCCTGGTCTCCTCTTAACCCTTCTTCCTCCTGATTTCATGCTTTGGGTATCCAAGTCTTTAGGGTAACCTGGTGCTGATGGTTCTTCCAAATGGGAGCTTGTCAATTGAGAAAAAAGTAAAGCAACAGAAGATACGCACAGTGCAATTTAGGCATCAAAACGAGGAAGAAAGATAATGTACGGGACTATGAACATGTCATGGTTGTTGGTGTCAGGCAGACTGGTCTGAGAATGGGAAAATACCCAGTGAGGGGCAATTCTTTGGAGGAAAAGGTCTGATTGATGCCAGAAGTTGGGGAGAATGGGCAGATTGGTTCCAGCTGGTAGAAAGGCAACAGGAACTCTAATACTTTTACCTGAGATGTGCGGATGAGACGTCAGAATGTACAACACGTCCAACCTTAAAGCAGATGGGCTACAGCAACAGGAGACCACCGTGGGGGTCACCTCTGTCAGCTAAAAACTGGCACCTGGGGCTACAAATCACACGGGGTCACCAGAACAAATGGACAATTGAAGAATGGAAAAATGTCTCATGTTTTTCCTGTGACATCTGGGTAGTAGGGTCAGAATTTGGTGCCAACACCATTAAAGTATGGATCCATTCTTCCTTGTGTCAGCGGGTCAGGCTGGTGGTGTAATGATGTGGGGCGGGAGATTTTTATGGCACACTTTAGGCCCCGATGGTACCAGTTGATTGTTGCTGACCATGTCCATCCCTTTATGCCTGAAATGTCCCCATCTTTCAGCAGGATAAAGCAAGGTGTCACAAAGATCAAATCATTTCGGACTGGATTCTTGATCATGATGGGGTGCCAGGTCTCTCTAGGAGGAAAAGTCCTCCATGTCCAGGAAGTGGTGAGTGATGTTCTGTATGCGGTGGGGAAAATTTGGGACTTGAGAAAGGCCGGATGCCACGGGGACCTCAATGAGAACATCAAGAGCCCCATTGGAGAACTGCCAGTCTCTGGGTTGGCGGCTTTTCTTTCCTATTTCCTGATCACTCCCATAGATTTTTGAATAGAAGGATTTTTGTAAAGGGCGGCATGCCTAGGGTGACGGGAATGCTTCTTGACCTTTGAGAATAATGGAGGTAAGGGGAGAGATATTTTTCAGCTAGGTTGGCTATCTGAATGTGCTAATATATTCAGTTTATGTATTTTTATTTAATTTACACCCATTTATAATTTTTGTATATATGTAAATAAATGCTTTTATGAAAATAATTGATGTTTGTTTTTTTAAGCTTTTAATAATAAGTTCACCAGACTCCAATGGCCCCCACAGTCACCAGACCTTCGTCCAATGGATCACCTATGGGATGTGGTGGAGTGATGGCTGCACAGCCAACAAATCTGCAGGAAATGTGTGATGTTTCATAATACGATGTAGCACAATCCCTGCGGAATGTTTCCAGCACCTTGCTGAATCGGTGCCATGAAGAATTATGGCAGCTCTAATGGAAAAAATGGGGATTTACCTGATACTAGCGAGGTGTTCCTAATGGATAGATAGACCGGTGGGGTATTAGGGCAGATTTAGGCTTTCCTTTGTTTATATCCCTCCAATCTTTTCTTGCTTTCTTTTCATCCCCAGATGAAATTTCTCAACATTTGCATTTTTTCCTAGCTGCCCCTTCACCTTTCCACCTCTCACCTTCACACCACACATTCTGCAGTCCCCTGGTAGTCTGATTGTAAGCTTCAGCTGGTTGCATTAGATATATTAAACATGACTTCAACGGGAATAAAGAAGTAACCTGCAGGGTGTGTTCATTATTTTCCCATTTTTAAAATTGCATTTCCAAGTTCTGAGTCGGAATATCTCAGTATAACGTGATGATGAAGACCCGTGACCACGACACTGATGAATTGAGTTTATTTCTCCTTTTTCCTGACTTATGCTGAATTTGCCTGGCAAACATTTTCCGTTAAGTGCAGCAATTTCGGCGGATCGAGTGTTGTGCTCTTGAAGGGGACTGCTCAGGAGGGATCCTCTTTCTGCTGGCACGGAATAAGATGACCACAAAATGTACTATTAATCAATGTAGAGTACACTCAGAGCGTGACCCGATCTCAAAGTCCTTGCCCGAGCTAACTCTATACTCCCTCGGGGGCCCAATAAATATTGTCTTACCTGATACACTTGTGTCTGCAGGAGCCGCAGAGAAACAGATCTTGTGGGAAGGAGAAAACAAGGGTGTGGGCTGAAAGGAGATCGCGGGGTCCTTGGACAAGGAGAGGTCATTAGGACTGCGGTGAGGCAGAAGAAAGACAATAGATATCCAGAGAGAACATTGCGGCCCTCCTGGGAACTTGCAAGAAGCTTTTGAATCACCAAAATGATCTCATATTTTCTATCGCCTGGCCTTGGCCTGACTTACCGTGTCCCCACTGCTTCAACCGAGAGAATTTCCAAAGGATTATTTGCATGTTGTCGACAAGCCGCCATTCGTGTCTTACAAAATGTCTGTACAACAAGGGGGTCAGGTGAAACCAATCTACAGGTGAATCATTTTAGATCCACGGACGACTTACAAAACTGAACAATTTCCTCGAATTCTGACCCACCAATCAGCTGGAATGGTTTAATAAATGTTGGTGCCCGCCATGGAGTGATACATCTCTGCACCAGCGCCTGGTAAGTACAGTTCCCTAGGGGTAATGAAGTGTTAGGGATTAAAGTTAGGATGAGGGTTATTTTATGTTAATGGGTAATTTGTGTTTGCTTAAAAAACATATAGTGGGGTCACATTTAGTAGTTAGGGCAGGGGTGTCAATCTCTGGGCCGGGGCCAAATCTGGCCTGCAACATCATTTTTTTGGGCCCCCAAAGGAATTCTAAATATGAACATCAGCTGGCCCACCGCTGCATTAAAATAGCTCCGCTACTACAATTCCCAGCCTCACTTGCGTCTATAGACCAGCGGCCTCTCTGCCTATGCGTGGCCCCGCATTGGACTGTTTTAAAGACTCAAGTAATGCCGGGAATTGTCATAGCAGCATCACTCGCTTCTGTAGACCAGGGGCCTCTCTGCCTATGCGTGGTCCCACATTGGACTGTTCTATAGATGCAAGTATTCTTGGCAATTGTAGTAGCGGTACTATTTCAATGAAGGGGGAGTTTCAGCGGTGGGCCACTCATAAGATTTAGCCCCGCATTGGCCAGGTTTGGCATTTCCAGCACTCGCCCTCAGCTACACATTGGGGGTGCCAGGAGGCTTTTGGAGTTACAGGGGCTTCACAGTGACCCATGGCCTTGTGTCATATAGCGATGTCTCAGGCTGTGCGTAGCTTGCTGTTATCCAAATGTATGACGCTGCACAACTTCCACGTTCCATCCCTGACACAATGCTTCAGCTCCTCAAATGCTCTCTTTATTCCGCAGCACATATCTGTGTGAGCAACTATTCTCCAAGATGAAGATGAACAAAACATCGCAGGAGACGTCTTACTGATGAACACCTTCACGCAATCCGGAGGATTTCCTCAGCTCAGAGCCCCAAACATTGATGAAGTAGCGTTCAAGAGGAGATGCCAGGTATCTGGCTTGGACCTTGAATAAATGTTTTCTTTATGTACTTTTCCTTGCTACTCCAAGGCATGGACTGGAATGGTTGGATTTTCATAGAATATTATTATTATTATTGTTAGTCTGTGCAAAAAACTTACCACTGAAATTTAACTCTGAAGGCTACAAATAGAGAAAGAGGCAGAAGATTTTTTTTCTTAAATAAAGTTGAAAAAAACATTTTATGCCTCTTTCTCTATTTTAAACTTGTTCCAGATTGAATGTGAAGCCAAACCTCTTTGTTTCCATATGAAAAGGTTTAAAATCTAACAAGAAGGAAAACCTTCCTCAACT
The DNA here is from genome assembly GCF_032062135.1 of Pyxicephalus adspersus. NCBI lineage: Eukaryota > Metazoa > Chordata > Amphibia > Anura > Pyxicephalidae > Pyxicephalus > Pyxicephalus adspersus. Next base: position 152,970,732 of record NC_092861.1, on the reverse strand, counting down.
TTCTCATGACCAGTGAAGCTTGGACCTTCTAGCCCATCCTTTATCACCCAATCACAACCTCCGCAACCCCCCGACCCCACTAATAAATACCCAGACACCAAACTTGGATTTACACTGGCTGGCAAGCAGCCGTTTATTTAAACATAATTAAATAAATTACCATTCAAGTAATTAACAGACAAATATCCAATAATAAATAAATGACAAATAAATAAATACATTTTACACTTGTGATAAGCTATATTACTATAATTTTTATTATTATACTGGGATAGTATAACACCAACATATTACATTGAATATAACCTAATTAACCAACAACCTAATTCCCCCTTCTAATAATACATAACCATAATATCCATAACGTTATCAACGTTATTAACGCCCTCCACACTAGCACAGTCCTTCCTAGCCTTACTTCAATTTATTAACCCCTAACGCCCCTAACGCTGGGCTAGGCCTAGCACCCTGTCATGTAGGCCCTGCGCCTATTTTCTAACAGGTACAACCTCTCTGTAAATTTCAAGGTTGGTCCGCAACTTTGTCTAAATTTTTAATTTTGGCCCTCTGTGTATTTGAGTTTGACACCCCTGAATTGGGGATTAAGCTTGTTTCTGACAGCTAGAGAGCTTTTACTTTATCGAGCTGACACAGGTGCTAATGTTAAAACGCTCCCTAAATTCCATTTAAATTAAATATGTTCAAGGTGAAAACTTTTCTTTTTAGAGAACAGCCACATACTGAATAGAGAAGCCTATCCCCTGGGGTGAGGGGCCCTCTGATCTCTGTGTGGAAGCAGCGTTATAAGTTTAACACACACCCCCCCCCCCTTCCTGCTAAGACCACCACACAAAGACTTTGTTTCCATTCAGTGGTGGATGTAGCCTACAATGGGTCCCTGTACAGAAATAACTTGGGTCGCCATGACTGAGGAGGGTGCAGGGCTTTCATCCAGTGGCACGCTTTGCACTTTCCTATGTCTGCCTCCGCTTCCATTGCCCCAACCAGAAATAATAGCTGAGACTTTCTCCCCTGTGACCGGGAACGAGTCAAAAGGAAGTGAAGTCACCAACCAGGGGGATTCCCCAGTGTCAGACAACATCAAAAATTGGGGGCATTGGTGCTAAAGAAGAATGCGAAGATTAGTATCATTGGTTGGATTTGCAGTCCTCGTATCACGGTGAGTATGGGCTGTTCCACAAATGTTTACACCTTCCAGGACAATCAGCCATGACATATTCTATGATAATGGGGTCACCTTCTACTGGGAAATCCTGACAATCATTAGGAAGCCGTCTGCATGAACTGCAAAATATCTTCAACATAGAGCGTCTTAGACGGCGAAAAATACGGTACATATACTTGATAATGTGATTTATTAGACTTTGATCTTTATATACCAATTTTTCCTAGTGATATCCCTGTATGGGTGTCAGTAGCAAAGTAGTACTTTCAGGGTAATCCATTTGCCAAGGATAGACACAATGATTTGGGCACGTACCCATATGCATGACTTGTAGACAGGCGTATGCACATACTCGTGTGCCTTGTCACTATTCCTGGACCTTCTTTGTCTACTGGCTTATACCACGCCTGCCAGCACATTGCTAACCTTGGCTTGTTACCTGATGTGCCTCTGATCTATGTTTCTGTACCTTGTCTGCCAAAGTGTTACCAACCTTGGCCTGCTACCCAGCCTGCTTTTTCTGGCATTTATGCCGTTCTGGCCCACTCTCACCCGCATTAGGACCACCGGGACCAGATCAGCACGTGAAACTATCCACCAGGTATGTGACAGTAAGAAGGTGGATGTTGAATATCCAAGAACAAATTGATGGTTACGAAAGAGCGGCATCATCTTGTTCTAATCCCATTATTCCATCCTTGGTGTCAGGAAGTCTGCACAGTGTAAATCCTTCAATTTACATAAAATAATTCTTTGACAATCAACTTCTGCGTTATCACCTTCCATGGTAATGGGAATAAGGTGACTAGTGTTGGTCGAATATCTCACTACTTGATTCAATGGCTATCGGATCCCAAAGGCCGATATTGTTCGGGCGATCGAACATCAAACACCAATAAAGTCAATGGGAGAAGAATTCGGGTTATTTTTTGGGACTGTGTAGAGCTTTTACAGCCTCCAAATACATTTAAAAAGACATGTCAAGACTCCCACAGCTCTGCACAACACTGTACAAGGCAAGAAAAAAATCAGGAAGGCGTACTGAACTAATATGACCTCTCAATGGAGAATCTCTATTGAGAGGTCATATGAGTTCAGTACGCCTGCTGTCACAACTGATTGGAGGCACGTGCCCTGAACCCCTATGCCTCCAATTAGTTGTGACTGCAGGTTCCCACGGTCCTAGGGCTGTACTTATCATTGACAGGGACCGTGGGAACCTCATTTCAGGTGAGTTACTGTGAAAAAAGGTAAGTAATAAGTAAGTACACACAAATCACATATTTATGAAAGAATAAATTTCACAATAAAGTCTGGACTTATATGAACTTATATTTTAACGTTTCAGGGAACCAGTAAGGGGTATTATGTACCTCTGTACTTATTCCCCATGGTTGGACATCTGGGAGTCACCTTTTTAAAGGGGGATTCCAGATTCTGGAATTCAGAGCACCGAATTTGCAATGTTGAATCCTGTGTTTTTCGGGTCGGGTCTATCCAAATTCAAACAGTCATACTCGGGTCGAAAATAAGGACAACCTGAATTTAAACACCAACACTAAAGGTGACCCTGCGCGGATATAAATTCTGGGCACTTGTTGATTTTAAGTAGCATCCTGAATATCCCCAATGCATTGTCTTTACCTTTTTAGATATTATTACAGTTTGGATATTATGATTAGGTTTGCTTTTGCAGTGGTTTGTATATTCACATATTTAAGCATAGAAAGGCTGCGCAGCAACAATCACTAACACTGAAAAGCTTTTTTTTTATATTAGGTGAAGAAAGCTTATAAATATTATAATAGCCTGGTGCCAAAAAATGCTAAAATTGGTTATTGGACCACAAATAACAGAGAAATCTTTGAATGTCTAAGAAAGAATTTCCATCTTTCTGTAGATAATTTCTCTTATTGTGCCTCCAGGATAGGAAGTGAAGGGACACAGACAACAAAAATAAAAGAAAATTGGGTCTCCGGCCCTTATTCACTTCATTTAGAACAAATAGAAGATTAAACTTTAGGTATTACTTTAATAGAGGAATCAGCAAGAATCAAGCTGACATTAAAAAAACTTGAACTTGTCTTTGTCAAGTTAAGACTTCTTATAGGTGAGCAACAAAATTTGCAAAGAGAACCTGACAAAAACACAAAGTTGCGAAATGTTTCATGGCAAACTCGTCCCCGGAATTGGTGGTGATGGGGTACGAGCTATTTGTAAAGCCAAATTATATTTATAATAAACTTTCTGGGGCCTCATAAGTCCTCCTGAGAGGTCCAGATTTGAATGCATAACATATATCCTATTGGGGCCTCAGATCCAACTGGGGCATAATCATCCAAACCAATCCCCACCAAGTGGAGGCCCTAGAGTGAAAGATTCACACCTATCAGGGTATCAACCCCATGCCACCTTCTCACCAGTGGTCTTCTTAGGGAAAAACCTGCAACTAAATCATATTCAGTCTGCAGACGCAGGTGGGCCACCCTTAATATTTAAAAACAGTGTTTCTCAGCTTTTTTAACATGGGGGAACCCTTGAAATAACTTTCAGGTCTTCAGGGAACCCCTCCTATAAATATTATATCCACAGATCACAGTATATTAGTGTGGTGGTCAGTGGGAAGAATTCCTCTTACATTGCTGGCCATTGAGAAGAATGTCATCCTTACAGATATCCAAAAACATCATTGGAGTCACCTATACTGACCTGAGAGGCGCCAATTGCTCACGGAACCCCCAGCGCCCCCTGGAGGAACCCTGGATGAGAATTATAGTTCCACATTGTAAGTCTGAGCTAAATGATGAACTTATCACCAGCTCATAGTGAACGAGAGCCGACTGCTCCTCTGGGAACAATGATTCATCTTTCCTGGTTATAATCTTTCCCTATTCACTTGACTTAATCACTTTCTGAGTATTTGTTTATATTTGGCCGGCATATTATATCTTACAGTCATAAAACAGAAGACCTCCTGCTGGGTTTTGGTAATTTGGTATTTTTGATATTCACACAAACTCGTATTTTCTGATTTAAGGAACTGTTCTTCTGTCCTAAACTGTTTGGTCATTTTTGCAATGAAAAGCTTGTTGAGCATGGTTGAAATTTTAGAAGACTGACAGATGTATGAGAAGCCTTTGCTACCCGTGCAGCCCTCCTGTACCCCCCGTAGATCTTCAGACCGGTGGAAAGTGATGGAAACTGGTAAGTCACCACCTTCAACTCACTCATTGCAACAGATCATGGCTACATCCATTACTTGTAATGCTTATTGTTCCACATGGACCATGGTAAATCATAACCAGTAAAGGTGCACCATGGAGGAGAACACCGGACACCAGAAATAATCTCCATGGTGTGCTCTATGCCCAGCCGCAAGTGGCATCACTGAGTCCAGGATTCTATTTCTATCAAGTCAGAAAGGCACAGCGTTGTTGGCTTCCATATATATGTGTAAATATGTACAAGGGCCCGTCAATAAGTTTCTGCACCTTTAAATTTTTGTTGGAAATGGGAGGATTAGTAGGTCGTGTCTGAGATCTTGTAACTAGGAAAAATGCATTGCGGAGGAAGGTGACCATGTGGAAACGTGATGTCATTTCTTTATATATTCTTAAGAAAATTGAGTTTAAAACTCTTAAGTGTGCAAATTTTTTGAAGGAACATTGTTATACATTGTTAACATTGTTGTTCATACTTACAAATATATATGTAAGCCAATAACACTGTGGACACAATGATCCCATGTATTGAGGTTAGGACGGTGGGGGGGGTAATAGTTTTTACAGTGCAATGGGTTTGAAATGGTTCTTGGTGATTAAAGAAGCAAGAACCCCAAATTCTAATAGTGCCCCCAACTTATTATCAATAAACAATATCACTTACACTTGGCTTTAATAAAAATATTTTTCTTTTTGAACATTTTTCTTTGGGTAGAGCAATATAGTATAATAAGATGTAAGGCCTTGTTCAAACACCAATGGTCACGAGATGTCAGTCACCAATTCTAACAAAACAAGTTCCAATCATACAATAGCTAAATTATGTAATGTGATTTATATCCCACATTTTTTTCCTGATTACAACTGTAATAGTGGAATTAATTACGTTCAACGCGTTTCACAGTTTTAATTACTGCTTCTTCAGGGATAACAGAGATAATTGACAGATTCCCTTTTGGCTCTGAAGAAGTTAGAATACCATACAGGCAAGAGATGTAATGACCATGAGTGGCCAAGAAAAACAGGAACTCTAACCTAATATATAATCAGACTGACTGACGGCAACAAAAAGAGATATCTGCATGAATGTTCTGCAAACTATATTGATGTCACAGGAGCCAGGAGAGGATCAGGAAACCTCTTTTTATCCACCATTTGGGTTTCTTTTCCTTTTGAAGCTTAATGTATGGGATCTGCATTCCTTGCATCCCTTACTATTGTATATACAATATTATAAATTTCATTTTGGGATGTTGCAACTAAGCAACTGCTCCCTGTCCATTTATTAATTTATAATACTATAAATTAATTTATAGTATTTTAATAATTTATAATAATATATTAATATTATAATAATAAAGACATTCTTTTTTCACATTGAAATCACCTCCCACAACCTGAAACCTGAATGTAGGAGCCTTAATAGGGGCGTTCAGGTTATGGGTCAAACATTTTCTAAATTCTGTGTTGTCACCCTGTCACTCGCCATACAACATGTTGAGGAAAATGGGACCAAGCGTAAAATGTTTATGATGAAGGAATTTTTATTGTCAATCACATTTAACCACTGAGCCCCTTCCGTGTCGCCAGGGGGGTCAGTGCCTAGCAGTGATTCTCCACCAGGGTCCTCCAGGGGGCGCTAGGGATTCCTTGACCAATGAGCAGTTTGTACCTCCCGGGTCTATTACCACTGACCCCAATCATGTTTTTGGCTATCTGTATAGGTGACATTCTTCCCAATGGTCGGCAATGTAAGAGGAATTCTTCCCACTGACCCCCACACTAATATACGGTGATCTGTGTATATAATAATTATAGAAGGGGGGCCCTGAAGACCTGAAAGTTATTTTGTGTTAAAACTTTGGGAAACATTGGTCTATAGCCTAGAGCAGACATTCCATCTGATAGCGTCTGATCTCCATTGGGTACATGGTAGAGTCAGTGATATGCAACTAATATTATACACTACCAATATAAGAAGATATTTCTCCGCTGCTCAATGATTTTCATTCTGTGAATATTACTAAAAGTTATTATGCGATTATAACTGAAAATTATTTTTTAATTAAGAGCGAGTGTTAAATACTGTGTGAATGGCGTACTTATTACAAGTTAGTGATATTGTGACACACTGCGAGCTGTAGATATAATAGTTAGCATGGATTTCCTGAGAATGATTTCAAGGTTTCCTATTTACCTCCAGGGGATAAATGGCTGAGAAAGATTGGCCCGGAGTAATGGACAAAACAGAATCCTTTTCAATCATCTACAATAACAAGGATTCCTGAGATGGATATAAACAATAGATTTATTTTTTTGCTTCTGTTTTTTGTTTCCCAATAATAAAACCGATTCAGCAGGAAGTCTGGATGTGTAAAAAGGAATATTCATAGACCTGCCATGAGCAAGAAGGTGTTATGGAGGAATGACAACATGGGGCCTCTGTATTGAGGGAGACAAAAGATATATATTTTTTTTGCTTCTTATTTTGACTCTATTTATTTATTTGGAGTTTGAAATGAAAATTGCAGCTTGGCATGAAAATGAACAGATGAGCTAAACATTTGCTGAGGAAGGCTGCGCTCTTGGCTGCATCTATTTGCACATTGCTCACTTCTACTGATACTTTCATGGATGAACATGATATTTGGATGCAGGTTACTGGCAAGCGCTGATACGTTTGTATAGATAGTCCAATCCAAGCATTACTCTCCTAATGCCAACACAAATACATTAAGAATACCCCTGAGGAAGCCGTCAGGCGATAAGTGTTGGGCTAGAGATGTGGTCCTTACTTTGGGGAAATCTTTGTGTAGTGGACTGTTCACAAATCCCAGACCACTGAATGGGCTGTGACATTTTCTCCTATGTATATTTATATTTATTTACCTTGTTATAAGACAATACTACAATAAATATTAAGACATAAGACAATAATATTTGAATGTATTAAGGTTTTCAATACACACCCCAGCCTTTCTTCCTTTTTTATTTCTATTGTATAACTCACGGCTTTGTGTGTAAGGGTGGACAACATTACCTTTCATAGGGAGTAGTTTGTATCCGCTCTTCTTTCCATCTAAACAATTGCTGAAAAGGAAAAGAAATAAGAAACATTAATTTATATGTAATGAGGGTTTTTCAAAATCCCAGTTCCAGGAAGCCCTCCACTTTGGGCTACACCAAAAATCCCCTCCCGGGTCTCCATTTTCACCTTCTTTCCAGAGGTGTTCCCTTTTCCCGCTCAGTATCCAATCACTGGTCACCCATGGTACTGATTTGTTTATAAAGTATACGGCCAAAGGGGGAATGGGGCCATAATTGTTCATTGAGCCCTTGTTTCCTGCAGCAGCACGAATATGGATGATATCAGTGATCCTATTATCTAGGCCCTCTGGCTTATTAATGGTTTCCAATCTGACCGCATAATCATCACTTATACAATAATATATATTTACAGGAAGACAGCTGAGACACAGAAATCAGAACTGATAGATCAACAATTCCACAATGTGACGCAGATATGGAAATCTGATAGGAAGCTATATGTGTACGCTGCGTGACCGGCTCATTGACCTTTGCCTCTTCTTCTTCACTTATCCTCCTCGAGGTTCATTCCCCTCCAAAGAACAAAAAATTCCATTCTGATGGGCTTAATAGTGCATTAAAGGGACAAAATGCTGACTAGCTCTGAAGACAATGCAGACTCTGTAGAAATTAACTCCGGGGAGATAATCAATGTCAGATTTGGCTAATTGGCAAGAGAATGAAGTGGCAGCGGCTGGGCCTTGCGGGAATTCTTTAAGCGCTTGTGTGATCCGTCATGTATCAGGTTCCGTGTCAGCGCATTTGTAACATAGACTGTTCCCTGCCTGAGGACAAACGCGGGGTCACGTAAATGCCTGCAGGTCGGAATCTCTCCTGATTCCCAGGAACGGTGTTAAAAGAGAGAAACTTCAATTACACGTGGATCAGGCAGGTTTGATGAGAAGGTGGGATGGACATTTACAAATGTTACCCCCCCATGTCTATGGGATTTATAATATAGCCCCCCGTGTCTATAATAAGATATATAATATACCCCCCCGTGTCTATAACGAGATATATAATATACCCCCATGTCAATAATAAGATATATAATATAGCCCCCTGTGTCTATAATAAGATATATAATATACCCCCCCCCATGTCTATAATAAGATATATAAGTTACCCCCCGTGTCTATAATAAGATATATAATATACCCCCGTGTCTATAATAAGATATATAATATACCCC
>NC_092861.1:152959334-152961983 GCF_032062135.1 Pyxicephalus adspersus | reverse complement strand
GATATATAATATACCCCCCGTGTCTCTAATAAGATATATAATATACCCCCCGTGTCTCTAATAAGATATATAATATACCCCCCCGTGTCTACAATAGGAAGTCATACCATACAATGGGATTTCTGAGTTCAGGCCTGACTTGCACAATCCCCAGCTATGCCGCACAGGTGATTGTCAGACCAATTGGCCTCCAAAATCAACAAATGCCTTTCAGATTTACAGTTTTTAGATGTGAATTATAATAACTGGTTGTAAGGCTCCGGTCCAGCAAAAGTATTCACCAGACACCATTCCCCCAATCTAATACTTTGCCTATAGCAAGCCCCCGCTCAGGGACTAGTTGCGCTGCCCGAGCACACAGTTTCCCCCAGGACTTAGTGATGTCCGGGGAAGGACTGAGGACCCGGAGCCCATGGATAAAGCAGTACTAGGATGCCAGCAGAGACAAGTCCAGTATATAGAGCCAGAGATCATACACCGGTGATCCGTCCATCAGACGAGATATCTAAGGGTAAAGACGAAAGCAGAGTCGGGGTCACAGGCAAAGGTGCGTCCAGGCTCCATACAATCACAGAGTCAGCAACAGTGAATCAGACAAACTAATCTGCTCCTAAATCCCCTTCAGCTGTGCACAGCCTTAGAGTATGTGCTGGGGATGCAGAATATTCATCTCAGGCTGCACGGCTAAATGGAAGCAGGGGATGCTGACATTTCCTTATTCTTCTTGCTGCTGCAAGTGACATTTCTAGGCGGAATAAACATGGAAACAGGATCAGCGGCCAGATAAGCCTCTCCTATCACTGGTATTCATCTTTTTGAGGCTGTTCCTGCAGTACCCAGAATCCCAGACTTAGTTATAACAAACTATAACATCCTTGAACTTTCATGTTGTTCCCCAAGCCCTATATTACAGAAGCCATTGTTTGCACACATTGAACTGATGACGGCCAAGGCGCATAAAGCAGCTGCATGCAGTGTAAAGTGAATGGCTCCATATTATTAGTTGTATCTGAGCTCTGCATCCCCAGTGTTTGCACTGAAAGTATCAAGATGTGTCAATTTGTTTATCTTTTCAAGAAAATAGGTTTCAATTCTCTCTGCCCTGTTTCTTCTGTCCCTATATCTCTCTCCTTCTCAAATTAAATGAAAATGAGCTTTATTCTGCAATTCATTCTGACCTACCCGTCTTCTTCTGTCTCCTAAACCCTAATTACTTCCCACCATTCCATATCCCCTCCTATTGTGTGATACTTCCCCCACCTCCTAGATTGTAAGCTCTTCAGGGCAGGGTCCTCTCCTCCTCCTGTCTGACAGTGTCTGTATCTGTCTGTCATTTGTTACCCCTATTTATTGTACAGCGCTGCGTAATATGTTGGCGCTATATAAATACTGGTAATAATATTGGCAGGGCCAAGTTATATTTTGGCATTGCCAATGCAAAGGAAAGCTAGGGAATATAAGAAGTGTTGGGCATATAAGGGAAGGGTTGGGATATAGACATCAGTCTGTGGATATTATTGGATCGGTGTCATTTATAGAATGTCGTCTTTCTCTCTCACTCTCTCTATAAATATATTTACCCTCCACGGTGTGACAGCTTTCTCGGGGAATGGAAATGTCATTATCCAGCGTTACTTCTGCACCTTTATATGTCATTGGGGCCCCATTGATGAATAAAATCTGAGTTTTACTCCTTAACATGAAGTCTTATGGTTTATCTGGGTCACCAGCATCCCAGGGAATACACGCTTAATATTTTAAGTATATTCTGCTCAGATAGGTAGTAAAGATGGGAATACTTGTAATATGAAGATCAAATCCCTGTTCATGGAGGGGCTGCACAAAGAATATTCCATGTTATATTATCTGAAGCTGTGATTATTTCTCCTCCTCATAGTAATATATATAATTACCAGGTAATAATATTCATTGGCCAGGATTAACATTTGTATTTGTTAAAGATATAAATAAAATAGAGAATAAATTTGTTTCATTTGTAAATAATGTTGCCATTTTTTTCACTAGAAACACCATTTTACTGCCAAGATACATGGGAAGAATCGTTTTATAAAAAATAGAATTTGCTGTTTATATTACTAGTAGCTGTTTGAAGGAATGGGAACGGAGGTGAATGGTAGCCAGCATTGGAATGGTAGAGAAGGTGCATGGAGGGGAAAATAAGACTGGAGGTGCAGCAACTACCAAGGAAGCGCATGGGGGGTGGGGGGGTCCTATCAGGAGGTGGAAGAGTAAGAAGTCAGGGCCCCCACATCTAGTTATTACACCAGGTGCATGATTGGGTACCTCTTTATATATTTTTATGTTTATATATATATATACATACGAGTAGTGTTGGTCGAATATCTCACAATTCCATTCGACAGCTCAAATAGTGAGATATAGTTCGGGAGATCAAATGCCGAATTCGAATACCATTGAAGTCAATAGTGGGAGAGTTCGGGTTATTTTTAGGACTATTAAGGGCTGGAAGACCAATCAGATTAGTCTTGCAGCCTTTTACTAGTTGTATGTGTTCTTGGATCGAGTCTCTCAATCCAAGAACACAGGGCACTAGATGTGATGAATGGGGAAACTTGTCCCTATTCAACCTCTAGTGCCCCGGGGATCTCCTGCAGTCATAGCTGTGCC